>NC_090269.1:293846849-294161711 GCF_040414725.1 Anabrus simplex
CTATCTCCCGAATGCAAGCTCACAACTGAGCGTCCCTAATCGTATTGCCAACTTACTTGGTATACTTTTTTATCTATTTATTAAAAGAGTTTATTTAAAACAGCTTTGACGAATGCGTCCGGCCGTTCTACTGGACCGATTGGCTGCATTTTTCTTTTATTCTCTCCAAAATTACCTGCCGGTGAATCATGACGCATTGATAGGCCACTAAGTTCAGCCAAGTTGGAGTAATCAAAAAATCAAATTAAATGATCACTCCAAAAATTGCAGGCGAAGGCTTACCCTAACCCTCAATACATTCTATACTTAGCAGGTTGCTAAGGGACGAACACTTCCATCAATGTTCTGATGTACACTGACTGAGCAAATGTCATGGGATAGCGAAGCACTGATGCGCAGGTGTGTTGTCTGCGCACCACACGCCCCCTGTGCCAGCGGCAGTTGTATAGAAGACCTCGTGAGCAGTGGATGTGCATGTGACAGGTGTAACATGGAACGTTGTCGTGAGCTGACACCGTTCGAACGGGGTATGGTGGTCGGTGCCCGACGGATGGGAAGTGCGATTTCGGAAGTGGTGCAGGAATTCGGCTTCACACGATCAACCGTGTCCAGGGTGTATCGTGAATGGTTGAATGCGGGTGTCACCGTCCACAACAGACGAACGACCGGCCGTCCAATCACCCTCGATGACCGTGACCGGCGACATCTGAGACGGATTGTCAATAGTTTTTTTTGCTAATTGCTTTACGTCGCGCCGACACAGATAGGTCTTATGGCGACGAAAGGACAGGGAAAGGCTAGGAGTGGGAAGGAAGTGGCCGTGGCCTTAATTAAGGTACAGCCCTAGCATTTGCCTGGTGTGAAAACGGGAAACCACGGAAAACCATTTTCAGGGCTGCCGGCAGTGGGGTTCGAACGTACTATCTCCCGAATACTGGATACTGGCCGCACTTAAGCGACTGTAGCTATCGAGCTCGGTGATTGTCAATAGTGACAGACGGGCAACCGTGCAATAAATCACAGCTCAATTCAACACAGGCCGTGCTAGACACGTCTCCCAGTGGACAATCCGTAGGAACGTAGGTTCTATGGGGTATGGGAGCCGGCGCCGCACACGGGTGCCACTGTTAACCCAACGTCATCGGGCACAACGACGCGCATTTGTCGCCAGTCACCAGGGATGGACACTGGAACAATGGCGTAACGTGATATGGTCGGACGAATCACGATTTCAACTGCACCATGCCGATGGGAGGCACCCTGCATGGTGCAGACCACATGAAGCGATGGATCCCGCCTGCCTCGAAGGTGTGGTCCAGGGCGCTAGTATCTCTGTTATGGTCTGGGGTGCACTTTCCTGGTATGGAATGGGCCCCCTAGTTGTTCCGGAAGAGACTTTGAATGGTACGCGGTATGTTGAGCTGCTCGGAGACCATCTCCACCCATTTTTGGCCTTCCAGCGCCCAGACGGTTCTGCGGTGTTTCAAGATGATAACGCCTCGCCACATCGCTCCCACGTCGCCTGGGAATGGTTCCAGGAACATGCAGCGGAGGTCCAACGACTGCCATGGCCATACAGGAGCCCCGATATGAACCCTATCGAGCATATCTGGGATGTCCTGGAACGCAGGCTACGTGCCATGGATCCTGCACCCACGAACAGACCAGCATTGACGGCCGCTCTGCAAACGATTTGGTGTCAGCTGCGTCCAGAGGACTACCAGGGACTTGTCGACTCACTTCCACGGCATCTCACTGCAGTTCGCAGGGCCAGAGGAGGCCCCACACGCTATTAGGTGACTATCCCATGACATTTGCTAAGTCAGTGTATGTGATTTTCATCTTTAGTAATATCACTGCATGCAGCCATGTTTGATTACTGCCTGTTAAGCCAGAAAGCATACACTTCCTCTGACCACGGAAGAATACTATTCTCTGCTAGATATATTCGGAGATTTCCTAACAACTTACATGCTGCAAAGACAAAAAAAAATGTCAACGTACAAATATACCCCATCATGACACGCGCCTTAAACATCACCTGGGAACACCTATATAAGGATAACCTAGCTACACTAGAAAGAGTGAAGGCCATGTATCTTAAAAGCGTTCTCTGCCTGGCAATATATGCTCCTTCGAGCTAACCTATGAGCTCACCAGACAACCGTTCTATATAGAAGAACTGTGATGTTCATTCTTGTGAGATGCCCATACAACTTCAGTCTGTGATCTTCTCTGTTGTCTGTCTGTGTTTCTCCTCTTCTCCATGTACCATTCTTTTTCTTCGGGTCTGAAGATCTTTCTAAAGATTTTTCTTTCTTTCTTCTCTAGCTCACTCATTTTCCATGTTTTATTCAGTATCAGACATTTTGAACTGTAAAATCACTCCGGCTTGATAACCATCGTATAGTGTCCGACCTTCGCCCTGTAAGATATTGTTCTTTTGTTGTATCTATTCTGGACTAATCTATAGGCTAAATCCATAATAATAATAATAATAATAATAATAATAATAATAATAATAATAATAATAATAATAATAATAATAATACCAAGCTCGATAGCTGCAGTCGCTTAAGTGCGGCCAGTATCCAGTAATCGGGAGATAGTGGGTTCGAACCCCACTGTCGGCAGCCCTGAAGATGATTTTCCGTGGTTTCCCGTTTTCACACCAGGCAAATGCTGGGGCTGTACCTTAATTAAGGCCACGGCCGCTTCCTTCCCATTTGTAGGCCTTTCCTATCCCATCGTCGCCATAAGACCTATCTGTGTCGGTGTGACGTAAAGCAAATAGCAAAAAAAAAAAAAAAATAATAATAATAATTGGGCGCTTCCTTCTAAGTCCTAGCCCTTTTTCTACCCCATCATCACGAAAAACCTACCCAAGTTAGTGTGATGTTGAACCATTAGGAAAAAGGAAAAGAAACCTATCAAAGTGAATCAGGTTGGCTCCAGCAGAATATTTATTATTATTATTATTATTATTATTATTATTATTATTATTATTATTATTATTATTATTATTATTTCTGAACTTTAGTATATTTCTTTATTAATCCGTTTACCACCCGGGGTATTATTATATTATTATTAATATTATTATTATTATCATCATCATCAAGATGAACCCCATGTGGTTGAACACTTCTTGAGATAACTGAGAACGAATTGCTCCACATTGTTATCTACTTGTTCAAGGGCCATTTGTGGACGAGGAACTTGTTAAATATAGAACACACGCAGACTTGTAACTTTCATAGCCGTTGCCATGGGAATCCGAGATTGTCACATACACACAACTACCATCGACTTTCGAATCCACTTAACGTGCCCTCGTTAAGTTCTAGTGCTATTTCATTAGGAGCGCTACTCATAGTCTGTTACATGAAATTAGTCCCGAGTTCGAGAGCCAGTGCACTCATCTCTGATGTTTGCTCATTTATGAGGGACTCTGTTATGAGTCAAAACAGCAATGATGACATCATCTGCTTTATGTAGCGTCCATGGTGGAATTGAGCTCCAGTATGGTAATACCCCTCTCATAAAGTGTATATTATACTAGTTATCTAACTGGGCAACTAAATTAAGTTTTATGAAGCTACAATGTAAGTTATTTTTCATAGCTATCTATACTAATGTTATCAAGACGGGAAGTTTGTAAGTTTGTTTATTTGTGGAGTAATCTCAGGAATCACTCCGCCGATGTTAGTAATGCTTCACCCATTGGAAAGGTCATTTCTTCCTGATTATTATGTAGATGTAGATAAATGCATTCGTTGGATTCTCCCAAATCACCAAAGTTATCAAGGTCTTGTTGGCGCAGTTATGTCTACTGCTAAGAAATGTATGCCCAGGGGCTATCGGAAAGGATATGTTCTTGGCTGGAATGCCGAGAATGAGGAATTATTTAAGAATTTACAACAAAACAGGGATGCAGAAACTGCTAACAAACTTCTGGCTAGCTTGGATGATTGCTGAAGACAAAAATGGGTTGAAACAGTCGAAAGCTTAGATTTTACTCATTCTAGCAGAAAGGCCTGGGGCCTTCTTACAAGGCTAGGAGAAGGTGCAACAGTAGTGAAGAGTCAACCTCAGGTGACACCTGACAAAACAGCTTCCCATATTGTAAGAACTTCCCGAGCTCCAGCTGATAAGAAGCATACAAAGTATATTAGATGCCAGCTTCGTGCTCTGAAATCATCAGCGCCTCGCATATCTAGCTATTCACGTCCTTTTACAGCCCTTGATGATCAAGAGGCCCTCAAAGAATTAAAACTTGGTAAGGCAACTGGATTCGATGGAATTCATCCGGAATTCCTCATACATATGTGTGCCATTTCACTGTTCTATAGTTGCTGTATTTGGAACAAAAATGGCGCTTCGGCTATTAACGGATCAGAATAAAAGCAATTAACAGCGGTACGAGCTAAAGAGACAATAAATTCAACCGGCAATCACGGAAAGAACCACTTTTAGAAGGCGGTGCGAAAGAATGACGAGAGCGGATTATTTAAATCGATTATTGAAAAAAAATCTTCCATTAGAAAAAATATCAATTGAGCACTGCATCGTAGAAAGACGGAATCGCGTAAAGAAACCAACTATTTAATCGGAGTCTTTAATCAACTGTTGGAGATAAGATCAAATTTACGATAACCCGCAAGACATCAGCTGTGATGGACATATACGTGAGATTAAAGACCAGCTGATAAGAAACGTCAAGTTGGAGTTGTACTACGTCACGGTTGGGCTCGGAACATTTTATTTGCCCGATACTGCATAACGTCAAGAGAGTTGAATTTAAGGGAAAATAGAGTGCAATACTAAAAGCACGGGAAATTCATTCAGTTTCGGCGAGCAAGGCAGTTTGAAATAAGACGATATTTAGAGTCTTATAGGCAAATTAGACGGACCAGAAAACAAATATATTGACCACATTAGCATTACTAAGCAGGTTACCATGTATAAATCAACTAATGCCTTGTGTTATTCTGTCCTTGACGCAATGGAGACCATCATGATGTTCTAAGAAGCTGAGGCAAAGACTACTCTGGCTATGGTGACGCTTGACGAGATGGATGATCCAGGAGGACAATAGTCAGCTGTGATGACGAGATGAACCCTTATTACTTAAGCCGAACCATGGAGCGAGGCCTACCATCCCATGACGATCAACAGCGAGATGGAAGTCAAAAATCCAATAAGCAAAGATAAGTCCCCATTTGAGTCGTGTCGTAAGTAGAAAACCTTATTCTTTTGGTTAATATATAATGTGCGTAGTTAATATACGAGTGTGCTCTCAAGGAAATAGGTATTCATCCAAAGTTACCGTAAATTCCAAACATAGGCGTTAAAATACCAGTGAATGCCGTTCGTAAGTTTGTCAATATGATAGTGGAGAAGTGATTGATATTTTTCATAATTCGTTGTCAGTGAAGTGTTAGAGTATTAAGAGGAAGCTAATATTTATATGCGTGATGGCTTTAACAAATAGCAAGCGTAAAGATCGTATTTAGGGAATGTTACAATGAAATATAGTGGCACAATTTTAAGGTTACGATGTGCTGTTTCTTTGATACTATGATAGTAATGATAATGATTTATATGTGTGTAAGTTATGGCACATATGTTGCGTATTTTGATGAAACGAGTGCTTCGATTATAAATGCTACGCGATAATGGAAGTGTTAAATGGTGAATGTAATTAGCATATGAGTTGCTAGTGTATTTTGATGGTGATAGTTACTGTTATTTAGGAAGTTGGTCATAGTATTTCTTCGAGAGATGGTAGTATGTGTAGGTTGCACATGCTAAGGTATAGGTATTGAAACGTACTGTTTCTGATTGCTACTTTATTCCCTAATATATATATGATACAGATTAGGATACGATCTTAATGCCATCACTATAGAATTAATTGAGTAAGTAGGATCTTCAGAAGAGCCGAGAGGTCACTTACGTCAATATTTAGGCCTTCACTGACATATCTACGACTGTTTTCATATATTCTCACTTACGGCAATTCAACTTATGATTTTATGGGAGCAATATAAGACATCACTGGTAACTTAGACTTTCATATGTGGATTTTAGATGAGGATAGAGTCTTCCTATGTGTCAATTTTTCCACCCATGGTATTATTCGATGGAATATTAATTGTAATACACTTGGTAATGTTATGTTAAGTCATATACGCACTTTAACTGAATTTTAACCATGAATTAAAATAATAATTGAATGATTTAGCCATATAAGCCTTACGATGGAATTAATTTGAGAATGCTTACGACTTAAAGTGGACTTAGATTTGCTTATATGGAGGCCAACTAGCACGAAATATGAAACGTTGAATAATTTGGAACCTCAAATAGAGAAAATCCCTAATGATCAGACATTAATCTTTTCACACGATTTTTCTACTGTGCGTGGACATTGATGTGAAGTGTTTCAACCGAGTGATATGCATTTCTGTAATTGCATGTGAATTTAGGTTCAGACGAGTGAATTTTGATAATTTTGAGAAGCAACTTAGCTTAATATTGAGAGATTCCAAATCTTAATTAATTAATTAATTAATTAATTGATTGAATAATTATTGACCATTTTCTTTGCGTTTTCCGCATTTTTAATTGCAATTTGAACATTGTATATAGTAGGGATATAGCTTATTTTACTTAAATCTTTTGGATGCATCCAATCATTACAATCATTCTAATTATTACAATTATTACAATTATCCAAGTTTCACAATTATGTTGAATAATTTTACTTGATTATATATTTATTTATTTTTCTTTTCATTTGAATCCCTTGGATACTATTTAATTATAATACAAGTCTTTGACAGGCCAGAACTAGGATACAGATGAATGAGGCCTAATTTCATTTATTTGTTTGAGATTTTCCTAAACCTATTTTCTTCAAGGCAACGTCATTACAATATTTAGAAGCTGATTGCATAGGAAACCAGCCGTAATGTAAATGATTTTTCAAGATAATCTACGTTTATTTCAACTCATTCTTAGACAAATTTATGAATAAAAACTGTGTAGTGGAAACATTAAATTCTTTCAATGTCTACTTAGAATAAGTATTAGATATAAGCCTATAATGACTAATTTGATTGCGATTATGATGATGACATGTACTGAATTCTTGACAAGCCACGAGAATCTGAATTTTACGATAAATTCCGGTATCATACATGTACGGTAACCGACTAATAGCGAGTTGAAGACGTTCATCTACGTAGGTTGGGAATTACCGTAGGCCATCGGTGTTCTTTCTCACGCGGAACTCACAACCCAGGAATATTTGGCAGATGAAATTATTATTAAGAGCTAGTCTGGATACTCGTGTATCCCACCTGGACGCGGGTTGGTGCATATGGGAGACAATACAAAGAGATGGATGGTACAGTTCTACACGGAAATTCTCCAGACTGGACAAATACCACCTGACCTCAAGGAAGCTAATTTCCATTATGAAGCCTGGAAATCCTGAAAATAGACCTGAAAGTTACAGACCAATAGCCCTTCATAGCTGTTATTACAAACACTTTGAAAGGCTTTTCAACAACAAAACTGGATCAACCATTTTAGAACTGATTCCTGTGAATCAGGCAGGCCTCAGACCTAACCGAAACTGCTGCGATCAAGTACTTTCATTATCATCTTACATTGAGGCCGGATACCAGCAAAAGCTTTGCTGCCTTTGTGAATTTCACTGCCGCCTTTGATACCATATGGAAGGAAAGATTGATTTATAAATTACTCAGAGCTATACCCTGCAGAACGATTGCACAGCTTATCAACAACATAATCAGCGACAGGAAATTCCAGGTCTATTTAGGTGTAAAGAAAAGCTCAATGAAAAAACTGCATAATGGTTTGCCCTAAGGATCAGTTTTGTCGCCACTACTGTTTAATCTGTACATCTCTGATCTTCCAGAAGCAATAACCAGAAAGTTCTGCTATGCTGATGACTTAACACTGGCCATACAACACAAGATTTTTGAGAAAACTGAAGACATTTTGACTCAGGATTTATCCACATTGGCAGAATATTTTAGGAAATGAAGACTCAGACCCAGTACAGCCAAGACGGAGGTTTCTTGCTTCCATTTGAGCAACCAGCTTGCTAACTTAAAACTAAATATTACCTTCTCCAATCGAGTACTTAATCACAATAGGTATCCAAAATTTCTCGGTGTTACCTTGGACCGGACTTTATCCTTCAAGAAATATCTTTTGAACTTGTCGAATAAACTGAAAACCCAAAACAATATTATTCAGAAGCTAATTGGTACTACTTGGGGATCTACGCCAAACATCTTGCGCTCTTCAGCCTTAGCACTGGTTTTCTCTACTACCGATTATTATGCTCCAGTGTGGCTTAATAGCCAGTATACAAAGTATATTGACCCACAGTTGAATACCAGCATGCGTCTTATATCTGGCACCATCAGATTAACTCCAGTCAAGTGGCTCCCACTGTTGTCTGGAATAATACCACCTGACTTACGAAGATCCAGTGCTCTTGTTCAAGAATCCTCAGCTACCTGTTCTAAATGATATACCAGCTCTTAGTCTCCAAAGACTGAAATCACAACATCCACTCCTTTGTGATACTGCTCTGAAGACGTCCATCTACTTCAATGCTTTGGAGGACTGGAAAGGCCGTTGGAATAATTCTCCTAACTTGCCCCTGCATAACATCTTCATTCAGAGGGGAAAAGATTGCTAACGGATCCCAACTGTCGTGTGCAACTTGATCCAGACTGAACAGGATCAGGACAGGTCATGGAAGGTGCAGGGATTCTCTCTAAAAGTGAAATTTTGTACCATCTCCAGAATGTGATTGTGGACCCTAGACTATTCCCCACATTGTAAGCGAGTGTCTACTACGGGCTTATCCAGGTAGATTGGAAGACTTCCTATCGCCAACAGCGGAAGCACTACAATGGATTCAAAAGTGGACATTCAGATATAACAGGTAACACTAATGCCTGAAGTGAATCAATGTTTTTGTTATTGTGTATATATTATGTATATAATTTTCTTGCCATACGCTAATAATAATAATAATAATAATAATAATAATAATAATAATAATAATAATAATAATAATAATAATAATAAAAATGATAGGCTATATATATATCGTGAGTCCGGCTTATCTAAGGAGCAGCCAGGTTTAATAAAAGTAGAGGAAGTCGGGAAAGTTGCGTGACCACGATTCGTGAATTCTTAAGTACTGTTACGAATGGATCTCACCGAATGTACCTACTTAGAAAGAATATCTCTATAAAAACTTTCATATCGATTTTCTTCCTAAATATAGCAATTTTCCAGTGCTTTGCTGTGTTTTGGCGCATTCTTTATCCGATAAAAACCAAAAAAGGCCATATGGATTTTCTTTGCAACTTTAAAGGGTTGCCAGAAAATTACACCTTTACGTGTTAAAGTAGCACATCGGGTGCGATTCAGCTGTGAGATTAAGGGTAAAAATCGAATCATTTTTGATAAAAATCCAACAATCTGTGAGAGAAAATTTGAGATCGATTGTGGGGATATGAAAGAAAATACGGTCCAAGCCAAAGGAAATGTATAGTCACTCTAAAAAAGAATGAACGCATTGTGTATGTTCCTCGCAGTTAATATTTTATCAGATTTAATTTTAATTATTATAAAAAAATAATTCATCGCTTATGTAGATTCAAGCTCCACAACTAACATCTCTAAAGGTTCAATTGTTTCTGAGAAAAGTGTACAGAATCTGCGAGGAACTTACAAGTACCATGTGCTGATTCCTTTTGTTTCTGAGCCACTGTACACCTGAGACCTGAATCTCACAGACTTACATGCAACGTCCCATGGCTACAACCTTTAACGCATTAATAAAATTGATGCAGTGCAGAGGAGAGGTATGAAATGTGACAGACAGTGTGATCAGAATTAAAGGTAAGTTGTTATTGGACTGTTCATTGTTGTTACAATGTCCAGTTCCATGACTAAATGGTTAGCGTGCTGGCAACAGGGTTATAGAGGTCCCGCGTACGATTCCCGGCAGGATCGGGAATTTTAACCATAAATGGTTAACTCCGCTGGCTCGGGGACTGGGTGTATGTATCGTCTTCATCATTATTTCATCCTTATCATGACGCGCAGGTCGCCTACGGGAGTCAGATCAAAAGACCTGCATCTGGCGAGCCGAACATGTCCTCGGATGCTCCCGGCACTAAAAACCAAGCACCATTTCATTTTGTTGTTACAATCAGTGCAAGAATTTTGTTACGCCTGGCTGATAGTAATATCAATCAATCAATCAATCAATCAATCAATCAATCAATCAATCAATCAATCAATCAATCAATCAATCAATCAATCAATCAATCAATCAATCAATCAATCAATCAATCAATCAATCAATCAATCAATCAATCAATCAATCAATCAATCAATCAATCAATCAATCAATCAATCAATCAATCAATCAATCAATCAATCAATCAATCAATCAATCAATCAATCAATCAATCAATCAATCAATCAATCAATCAATCAATCAATCAATCGATCGATCAATCAATCAATCAATCAATCAATCAATCAATCAATCAATCAATCAATCAATCAATCAATCAATCAATCAATGGAGTAAAACATTTTTCACTCACAACTGTTGGATTGTTTCAGTTTTCTTCCGAGCATAATAAAACATACTATAATCTATATATTTAAAATGAAAGGCGTTTATTCCACAATTCGCCAGCAAAACCCTACTGACCCCATTCGTATAATTTGTGATTTACATGAATGACACTTACATGTATATAGGACAAAACTATTTTATTTATTTAAACCGTAAATACACTGACTGACAGAGCAAATGCAACACCAAGAAGGAGTGGTCAGAACTTTATGCCAATTGCAGGGTAGACTGACGTCACTGAGGTATGCTCATGATGTGAAATGCGCCGCTGTGCTGCGCACGTAGCGAACGATAAATGGGACACGGCGTTGGCGAATGGCCCACTTCGTACCGTGATTTCTCAGCCGACAGTCATTGTAGAACGTGTTGTCGTGTGCCACAGGACACGTGTATAGCTAAGAATGCCAGGCCGCCGTCAACGGAGGCATTTCCAGCAGACAGACGACTTTACGAGGGGTATGGTGATCGGGCTGAGAAGGGCAGGTTGGTCGCTTCGTCAAATCGCAGCCGATACCCATAGGGATGTGTCCACGGTGCAGCGCCTGTGGCGAAGATGGTTGGCGCAGGGACATGTGGCACGTGCGAGGGGTCCAGGCGCAGCCCGAGTGACGTCAGCACGCGAGGATCGGCGCATCCGCCGCCAAGCGGTGGCAGCCCCGCACGCCACGTCAACCGCCATTCTTCAGCATGTGCAAGACACCCTGGCTGTTCCAATATCGACCAGAACAATTTCCCGTCGATTGGATGAAGGAGGCCTGCACTCCCGGCGTCCGCTCAGAAGACTACCATTGACTCCACAGCAAAGACGTTCACGCCTGGCATGGTGCCGGGCTAGAGCGACTTGGCGGAACGTCGTGTTCTCCGATGAGTCACGCTTCTGTTCTGTCAGTGATAGTCACCGCAGACGAGTGTGGCGTCGGCGTGGAGAAAGGTCAAATCCGGCAGTAACTGTGGAGCGCCCTACCGCTAGACAACGCGGCATCATGGTTTGGGGCGCTATTGCGTATGATTCCACGTCACCTCTAGTGCGTATTCAAGGCACGTTAAATGCCTACCGCTACGTGCAGCATGTGCTGCGGCCGGTGGCACTCCCGTACCTTCAGGGGCTTCAGGGGCTGCCCAATGCTCTGTTTCAGCAGGATAATGCCCGCCCACACACTGCTCGCATCTCCCAACAGGCTCTACGAGGTGTACAGATGCTTCCGTGGCCAGCGTACTCTCCGGATCTCTCACCAATCGAACACGTGTGGGATCTCATTGGACGCCGTTTGCAAACTCTGCCCCAGCCTCGTACGGACGACCAACTGTGGCAAATGGTTGACAGAGAATGGAGAACCATCCCTCAGGACACCATCCGCACTCTTATTGACTCTGTACCTCGACGTGTTTCTGCGTGCATCGCCGCTCGCGGTGGTCCTACATCCTACTGAGTCGATGCCGTGCGCATTGTGTAACCTGCATATCGGTTTGAAATAAACATCAATTATTCGCCCGTGCCGTCTCTGTTTTTTCCCCAACTTTCATCCCTTTCGAACCACTCCTTCTTGGCGTTGTATTTGCTCTGTCAGTCAGTGTACTATTCGTCCATATGCTACAAGTACGATTTTTCTATCTACAATCCGTCAACGACTCCTACTGGGCCGATTTTCACGTTGTTTTCTTTAAATTAAAGATACTTATTCCTACATTCCGCATCACTGCGCTTTGTCGTTTAGAATTATCACTTTTTAGGTGTTTTTGTAATTATTCTGAAGGAGCTTCCTCTGGGCTTCACAAAGCAGTTCCAATAGCAGTCAGTTAATTCCAATAACTCACAACCACGGTGTAAGATACACTGGAGAAAGCAAACCGCCTTTTCCGCCGGACAAGTGTGTTCCGATAATGTACTTAGTTATATAAAAATCCGCTAGATGTCAGTTCAAACTGCGGGCCACTAGTAGCCAGCGGATGTGTAATGTAGTGTGTTGACATATGTTTCATGTTTCGTGCACCCGTTCTGCTACACAGTCCTGTATTTTTGTGAGTACTTTGAACTATTTATTATCTTCGTATTTCTAATTTTGGAATTGCTTTACATTGCACCGACACAGATAGGTCCTATGGCGACGATGGGATAGGAAAGGCCTAGAAGTGGGAAGGAAGTGGCCGTGGCCTTTTCTAAGACACAGCCACAGTATCTTACCTGGTGTGAAAATGGGGTTCGAACCCACTATCCCTCGAAGGCAAGCTGAGAGGTACGTGACCCAACGCGCGCATCCACTTGCTCGGTAGTATTTGTAATAGGACATAAATGACAGCCATTTTCATGTAAACTGGACAAATTATGAGAATTTGTTAGCGGCATATATACAACAACCTCTACATCTCCAAGTGTGTCCCAAACATATTTATCACTAGCTGATGTATCCGTGCTTCGCTATGGAATTCTACATTGTATACAGAATTCTAGATGTATAAGACATAAATGATCGGAAATTTCATTATGTATAACTTTAGTTATGTAGTATTTATCGATAGGACCACTAATAACATAAACATTTGAGAATTACATTTTAGGCCTTCCCCTAAACTACCATTCCACTCAGCGTGAATAAAATGATTTATAGCCTAGATTGTAGTGGCTCATTCTCCGACTTTATATACCGATTTTCATTAAATTCTCTTCAGTCGTTTTCTCGTGTTGCGCGAACAGACAGACAGACAGACAGACAAACAGACATACATACTTTTTTTTTTGCTAGTTCCTTTACGTCGCACCGACACAGATAGGTCTTACGGCGACGATGGGACAGGGAAGGACTAGGAGTGGGAAGGAAGCGGCCGTGTCCTTAATTAAGGTACAGCCCCAGCATTTGCCTGGTGTGAAAATGGGAAACCACGGAAAACCATTTTCAGGGCTGCCGACAGTGGGGTTCGAACCTACTATCTCCCGAATACTGGATACTGGCCGCAATTAAGCGACTGCAGCTATCGAGCTCGGTGACAGACAGACAGACAGACAGACAGACAGACAGACAGACAGACAGACAGACAGACAGACAGACAGACAGACAGACAGACATTACGGAAGAGTAAAAAGTGCATTTCCTTGTCACTATGGACATGGCCGCTAAAGAAATACCATTATTTTAAAATTCTGAGCAAATTTACAGACAAGACTCTTATTTTATATACATAGATTACTCGTCTGGATAGATTACATGTCTCAACTATTTAGTAACACAACCGCTAATTATTCCAGATGAAATGTTATGGAGTTGAAAGAAACTGAAGGAGCGACTGAATTTACTTTAATGGTGAATCATTTATTTGATGCATTAAAGATAAAATTTCCAGCAGATGGGACAAGAATAAACAGCCCAGACTTTTATACTTAATTCTTGGGAAAATGAACTTCCTACGGGAGCAATATGTGAAGAACGAAGCACTGCACAGAGGTTAAGAACAACACTATTCCCAACAACCGCTCTGGCAGAATATTTGAGTCACTCCTGTGATTTTGGTTATGTATTCTCGGCAAAATTTAACCAAACGAAGGCAGTGTCCAGGCGCTAGAAAGCAGTTGTATGTTCCGTCTACGGCCTGCTTCAGTGTTGCTGTGGAGAGATATATTTGCATTGTTGCTCTCTAACTTTCTACCCATGAGTTTGCAACTTGCCGCCATTTCATCTTACGCTCTGTAACGGTTGTTAGCAAAACATTCATCAGTTGTAGTATACATTGTGGTCAATATAAACTGTTCACTCCCATTCTTTGTGTTTAATTCGTCAATGTTACATTGCCCCTAATGGTGGGCAAAAGGTAGATACCGTGATTTATATTCAATTCTTCGTCGTCACGTTCATAACCATGAGACGCCTGATTAACCCAATAGTCGCTGATGGCAACGTTATTTTTTTCGGTCTATATCACACTGTTTGTGCAATACTCCGGAGGTGCAACGTGAAATACGTTTACAGGTTATTCAGGCAACGGGCAATGGTATGATAAAATGAAATGTCGTATGGCTTTTAGTGCCGGGATATCCCAGGACGGGTTCGGCTCGCCAGGTGCAGGTCTTTCTATTTGACTCCCGTAGGCGACCTGCGCGTCGTGATGAAGATGAAATGATGATGAAGACAACACATACACCCAGTCCCCGTGCCACTGGAATTAACCAATTAAGGTTAAAATCCCCGACCCGGCCGGGAACCGAACCCGGGACCCTCTGAACCGAAGGCCAGTACGCTGACCGTTCAGCCAACGAGTCAGACAATGGTATAATGATAAAAGGGGTTAGAAGTATGGTTGTGAGTTTCAATAATATGAAAAGTCCTCTCAGTGTTAATTACTGCGATCATGGGATGACAATTTCTTATGGGGATCACTGAAAGTACCTAGGAATTAATTTAAGGAAAGCTCTTCATTGGGGTAATCACATAAAGGAGATTGCAAATAAAGGGTACAGATGTTTGCGCATGGCTTGAGGGTATTTAGGGGTTGCAGTAAGGTTGTAAAGGATAGGGCATATATGTCTCTGGTAAGAACCCAGCTAGAGTACGCTCATGAGACCCTCACTAGGATTACTTGACTCGAGAACTGGAAAAAATCCAAAGAAATCAGTTCGATTTGTTCCGGGTGATTTCCAACAAAGTAGCGTTACGAAATTATTGCAAAGTTGGGCTGGGAAGACATGGGAGAAAGGAGACGAGATGCTTGACTAAGCGGTGTGTTCCGGCTGTCAGTGCAGAGATGGCGTGGAATGACATTAGTAGACGAAACCGTTTGGACGGTCTTTTTAAAAGTAGGGAAGATCAAAATATGAAAATAACGTTGGAATTCAAAAGGACAAATTGGGGCAAATATTCGTGTATAGGATGAGGAGTTTGGGATTGGAACAGTTTACCAAGGGAGAAGTTCAATAAATTTCCAAATTCTTTGCAATTATTTAAGAAAATCTGGGTAGCCGACAGATAGGGAATCTGCCCCCTGGGCGGCTGTTCTAAATGCAGATAAGTGGTGTTTGACTGAATGAACCAAACCAAACCAAACCCCATGGCACTACAGCCCTTGAAGGGCCTTGGTCTACCAAGCGACCGCTGCTCAGCCCGAAGGCCTGCAGATTACGAGGTGTCGTGTGGTCAGCACGACGAATCCTCTCGGCCGTTATTCTTGGCTTTCTAGACCGGGGCCGCTATCTCACCGTCAGATAGCTCCTCAATTCTAATCACGTAGGCTGAGTGGACCTCGAACCAGCCCACAGGTCCAGGTAAAAATCCCTGACCTGGCCGGGAATCGAACCCGGGGCCTCCGGGTGAGAGGCAGGCACGCTACCCCTACATCACGGGGCCGGCAATTAAAACTGCGTGGGAATGTTATTAGGATAGTGTTGTAGATGACCCATCCTATAGAATGGTCGTTAGTAATTCATATGTGTACGAACATTGTTTTTCTCTGGACGGTGAATATTCTGGCCTAATTATTATTATTATTACTATTATTATTATTATTATTATTATTATTATTATTTAACCTCCGACGTGCTGTGAACCCTATTTCCTATCTTTCTTTCTTAATCTGTTTTCGCTGTTTTTTGCTAGTTGCTTTACGTCGCACCGACACAGTTCTTATGGCGACGACGGGACGGGAACGGCCTAGGAATGGTAAGGAATCGGCCCTGGCCTTAATTAAGGTACAGCCCCAGCATTTGCCTGGTGTGAAAATGGGAAACCACGGAAAACCATTTTCAGGGCTGCCGACAGTGGGGTTCGAACCCACTATCTCCCGGATGAGAGCTCACAGCTGTGCGCTCCTAACCGCACTGCCAACTCGCCCGGTCTTCTTACCCTACAGGGTTGGTTTTTCCCTCGGACTCAGCGAGGGATCCAAACTCTACCGCCTCAAGGGTAGTGTCCTGGAGTGTGAGACATTGGGTCGGTGGATACAACTGGGGAGAATGACCAGTACCTCAGCCAGGCGGCCTCACCTGCTATGCTGAACAGGGGTCTTGCGGGGGTGATGGGAAGATTGGAAGGGATAGACAAGGAAGAGGAAAGGGGGCTGTGGCCTTAAGTTAGGAATCATCCCGGCATTTGCCTGGAGGAGAAGTGGGAAACCACGGAAAACCACTTCCAGGATGGCTGATTTGGGAATCGAACCCACCTCTATTCAGTTGACCTCCCGAGGCTGAGTGGACCCCATTCCAGCCCTCGTACCACTTTTTAAATTTCGTGGCAGTACCGGGAATCGAACCCAGGCCCCCGGGGGTGGCAGCTAATCACATCACACTAACCACTTCACCACAGAGGCAGACTGTGAACCCTATTTTACCTTAAAGTATGTTAGGGTTGTAGTTCATACAAAATATGCAATTTCTCTGATAAAATTCAATACATAAACAGTAAAATAGATTGGTATAAATTTTTACTACGTCATTGATACCAATATTTACAAACTACTATGTTCTGCCAGTGTTGATACAAGCCATTTTAATGATTTGGAGTTCCATTCTAATGTTTTACAACGTTAACCGCCAACTGTAATAAAGGGTACTGTTGAAAAACTCGTACGCTAAGAGAAGAAAGACGCTGGCTGGCTGGAGAGAAAGTGCAGCGCGACGCCTAGCATTCAAAAGGCGGTGGAATTATGCGGTTTCACATGCCACATCCAATATTATGCATAACGCTGTACAAGACACAAGACACAAAACCCACGGGAGTGGAGGGTGATGCTGAAAATCCAAAAAGGGAAAAGTTCATTGACCGAGAGGAGGGAAAGGAAATTTCGGCGTATACATCACCATTGTAGACAGCTGTTTCAAATTCAGTATAAATATGCTTTTACAAATACAATACCTGGAATAAATTCCTTTATGGGATTCAAGTAATAATAATTGCAGTTACTTCTCCACGCTGTACTCAGCTAGAAAAGCTTGGTTTGGCTATCTTTGTCTGTGCTGTTGGAATAAAAAATGAAATTGCCTGAGTCGTATGCCTGATGACATCAAATATTTATTTATAGAGAATAATGAACTGTCCAACAATTTCAGGAATAATATTCGTCAGTATAATAATGCACTATCCTTTGTCTCATTTGGAGCAAATGTAAAACCTTCAAGTCATGGGCGTTATTTCTTTAAAATTCAAGGTGTAGCACATTATGACATTCCATCTTTATCCCTCACAATGCCAGAAAGCACCCCTTGCTATGGGCAATTATATGTTTTAAAATTTTCCGAAGGTAACCAATAACCCAAGTAGCTCTTTAAGAGAAGATATTCTTGAATAGTACACCGGATCTTAGGTCAATGTAACCATTACATTCGATCACACAGAACTATGCATCAACAGAGACGTGAGGAACAAGAAATAGTTTCCAAACAAAATCGTGCGCCGGCGAATTTAGAGATGTGCTTCTATCAGGAACCTAAGGCAGATCCCTGGAAGTATAACTATCCTACATGTTCTGAGGAGGTAGCTGCTGTTTTTCAGTCATCCGATGGTGCTCCACTTATTCCTCCAACAGTGGAAGAATTGAAATCTGTGGGAAAGATTCCGGATTCTTTTTCAATATATTCTCTACTAACCCTCTAATAGACACATTGCCGTTTAAGCAAAACAGATGGACTTAGAAATATAGATTTTGACAGAACTGCAGTCTTTTCATGTGGACTAGTACAGTATATTTTGATGCACCGTGTTATTGCTCAAACCCCGAAACTGTTCGCAGCAATGTGGTAGTCACTTAACAACCGCTTTTTATAATTATATATAAATGGTTTAAATTTTGAATGCATTTAGGCCTATGTTACTTATCAGAAACATCTGGAATGAATGTGTACAAGCGGCACATTAATTGCGCAAGTGTGTGTTGATTACGAACACACACGACTGCGAGTAGACCCGACACTCTACTACTAATCCACAGATAGCGGGTTCAAACCCGGCAGATGTAGTCGGACTTTTGAAGGGGGGGAAGAAAGTCCATTCGACACCGCATGTTGTTCGAAGTCGGCATGTAAAAGATGTCTGGTGACACGTTTGGTATTTACCTGACAAAGTTCATTAAAACCCAGCCGATGACGCCCAAGAGAGATTCGGTTTACTCTGCCATCTAGCAGGCCTAGAGTAAACGGACGTCGAACTTAACGAGCAGACAGCCAGATGGCGTTAAATTAAAGTGTCTGCACACGGTAGCTGTGGCCATCTATATATTAAAAAAATTATGAAATCTAAAGTCAGTCAGTCCGGACATTCTATCCTGTCGATTTCCTTCATTATTTTAACTGAAAGGTATTCATGCACCGATTTGTCATCACTCATCAGGTACTATAAATCATTTAACTTCCGCCTTACTCAAATTATTGATTTTTCAATTTTTTGTCTCTTTGAAGCAATCATATCTTTGATTCTAATTCAGGTACAGAGTTCATTTTGGCCCAAGAACACTCAATGGATCAATATCTTTCATTTCAGCTCTTAACTATTCAAACTGATTGATTCTGAGGAAAGTTATGAGTGCATATTCAAATTAACATCTCATTTCTTCAGCATTTTTTCTCATTGAAGCAATCATATCTTTCGTTCTAATTGAGGTACGCAGTTCGTTTTGATCTAAAAACACTCAGTGGATCAAGCGCTTTCTTTTGAGATAATAACTACTTAAACTGGTAGATTCTGAAAAGTTATGAGTACATTTGTCTCCATGACGAAGATCTTTGAAGGACTTTTTAACAGTTCGGAGCGTAGTGTTGTTCCAAGGAACGTTTAATTCAATTTCTTTGTGTGATGTATTTTCAAGTGTTTTGTTGACATAATATTACATTGTATTACCACAGCAGATCATATGCTTTATTTCATTAACTCGAAACTTTGCAAATACATCCGTGAGGATAGTAACGAACAACACCATACTTTGTACATTGCGGGCAGAGCCAGCGGGAAACTGCTAGTATCAGTATTATTATCCTTCTTCTTTCGCGTGAATTCCTCGAAATATGATACAATATTAACAGAATATAACGGCAATGGTAAAGCCAGATATTTTCTTAATGGTTACTTGCAATCCATTATGGCCTGAAATTACTTCCAGCATAAATTCATATGAAACCCCTCACAACAGCTCCAATATCACCGTCCATGCATTCCACTCAAGACAGAAGGAACTGTTACGTTTAATAAACCATAACAAATGTTTGTTGAAGTACAAACATTTTTTATATTACTCTTAAATTTCAAAAGAGAGGTTTGTCCCATGTCCATTTATTCCAAGTCCAGGGACATCTCAGATATTGACAAACTCATTGCGGATTCCCTGACCCAGTGGCACTACCCTATACCATGCAGTGAAGTCTCGTATGATAGGCCTACATGGGTCCTGCGGTAATCACAATCTCAATTCAATTTTTAAGGTAGAGGGAAAGTGTGGAAAGGAGTTCCCAGTGGATTTCACGGCTAAAATAAAGGATGACAGAAACGGCTATCCCCTTTATCGAAGACGGAGCAATGACAGAACTATTATAAAACGCGTTGAAAGTTATGACGTGAAAGTTGACGGTCGTTTTATAGTGTCACATACATACATACATACATGCATCTTCATTATAGACTGCTATGCCTTTCAGCGTTCAGTCTACAAGCCTATGTGAATTTATTAAACGTTGCCACAATCCTTTATTTGTAACTAGTTATGTGGTCTCGTTTAGTTCTATACCTCTTATCTTTAAATTATAAGAAACTGGATCTAACCATCGTTGGCTTCCCCCTGCGAATATTTAATATAACATTACATTAGTATGAACATCCGGCAGCTGTCATCCCGCCCGGAAACGAAGTGCAAAGATCTATAAAGGTGTGAGACAGGGCTGCTTGCGTTCTCTAGGACTGTTTAATGCTTTTGCCGAGATTATATTGAATCGGGCCTAGGATTCCAATATGGGAGTAAAAGTTGGGTGGCAGACTTATTCTGAATATTAACTTTGTTGATGATCTAGCGTCGATAGCAGGAAACCTAAAGACTCTAACAAAAATGTTACAGCGCTTGAATGACAAAGTTACGGACTCTGGTAAGAAAATCAACTTTTAAAAAAGTCTGATGATAAGTAAACGCCCTCAGATACTGAATGGTATCATAAATGGAGGAGTAGTACAACAAGTAAAACAGTTTACATGCTTTGGAATGATTCTGACAGAAGATCTTCCTTGGGAAACTAAAATTTGAAGTTGCATTGTCACTACGAGACGGACATTTTATGATAAACAGTCTCTAATACATCAACGCAACTTGTTCCTCAGTTTAAGGAGAAAGCCTGTAAAGACCTACGTGCTGTCAGTTGCGCTATATTGTGGAAAAAGAAAGAAAAAGAAAAAAAACCATGGCGCAACAGCCCCAAAGTGCCATGGCCTACCGAGCGACCGCTCCTGGATACTTCCTCAACTGTAATCACGTAGACTGAGTGGACCTCGAACCAGACCTCAGATCCAGGTACAAATCCCTGATCCGGCCGGGAATCGAACCCGAGTCCTCCGCCTAAGAGGCAGGCACGCTACTCCTACACTGCGGGGCCGGCGTACATTGAGTAAAACTGATTTAAATAGTCTAGAAGCCTTTGAGATATAGTGTTGGCACCATTTGAAAAAGTAAGTGGCGTGGAGGCGATGACCAATGTACTCGAGCGAGTCAACGAGAAGCAACGTTTAAATCAATGAAAAAAAAAAAAAGGTCACAGATTGAGACATGGGGGTTCAATCACTGAAATACTTAAGGGCAAACTACGTGGTAAACACCGCCCTGGGAGGCCAAGAAACACGTTTATGAAGACGTTCTTCAGTTGTACCGGTCTAATAAATTATGAAGAGTTAAAAGTAGAGCCCAAGATAGAAACATTTGGAGAATACTTATCGTAGGGGCCAATCAGTTGTAAGACTGAATACATGATGATGATGATGATGATGATGAAATTGTAATCATCATCAACAACATATTGTCATATACAATTTCGGGAATATGTCGTATGAAATAAGACGAAGACTCCACTCTGCTTTCTCAGAAGGGAACCGCGACGGAATATCTACAGTATTATTCTGGATCATAAAAGTATCATTCTAAACAATAGGAATTTATGCTTCTAAGGGTAGAGTAGGAGGGTGTCTCACCTTTCTCTCTTGAATAAGTCGGAGAGTAAGTTGCTGGGATACCTGGCCACTGCCCCTCGAGCGATCACCTCGAATAGTGACCTGCCCGAATCCGCGCTGTCCAGCTGCCGTACGGATGAACATAGTCGTCCTGTGCTGTGAGCCCTCTCACGTTCTAGAGTCAGGAGTGCTGGAGCCATAACTGACAGCTCACAGCGACACCAACACTGACTTTTACGCAGTGTGCTACTGGCTTACGTCAGTATTTGATTCACACCTCGTGCGGTACTCTCTGAATGGCTGGACGTGGAGATATGTTTGTAGATTCTGATCTACTTTGCCTTAGCAGAGGATGATTCAAGTTTTAGACAAATTACAACTGTACCAGGGTCTGCCTAACCGAGACGGGTGGGTTTGACTCATCATCAGGAAGCCGAACAATTTAGAAACAAGGTTTTCACTCCTTGAGGGACATATGACCGCGAGATTCCACCAGCCTATACCAAAAGTGAGTACCAGGTTAATTCCTGACGGCAAAGGCTAAGCACTCTATTTCACTGCTAAGGTGGTTACGGAAAGCAGTGTTGCCAGATTGAGCGAAATTTCCCACGAACAAGGGAAACATTTGCGTGGTTGTGGAACCGTGGGCAAAAAGGTATTTTTGTTAAGCATATCTAGGAAACATGCCTTTGCTGGCGAGATGTAGTGTTTACAGTGCACTATGTCTTCTGGTATGGGCTATATCAAATTTGTTCCTTTCATTGACCTGTCTCAGTCTCATCCTTGGCTTTGACAATATGAAAGTGACTGAGGTATGAGTGATGCTAGTAATACCATTCCTTATGCAGCCAGTCCCTGTTATGAATGGTGTGAAAATATCGCTCATAGGGTCGGTTGGTGCATGCCTTTCAGTGGGCTTGGCAGACTGATATGTAATAGCAATGGCTGGCTCGGTGAGGAAAGCAACGGGAAACTACCTCACTCCTCGTTTCCGTAGTACGCCTCTTCAGTGACGCCTAGGCTATTTATGACAGCTGTTGGCGGAGCTGCAGAGGATCAAACCAGCCTTCGGGCTGAATACCCTACATACATACATCTAGGAAACATGGGAATTTTTAACATCGCCTCTCCCTAGTTATATAAACTATTTTACAGTTCCTCTTTATGTTTGAACAAATAAACTGTCCTCTTAAAGTGAGAGCCGGCCCCGTGGTGTAGGGGTAGCGTGCCTGCCTCTTACCCGGAGGCCCCGGGTTCGATTCCCGGCCAGGTCAGGGATTTTTACCTGGACCTGAGGGCTGGTTCGAGGTCCACTCAGCCTACGTGATTAGAATTGAGGAGCTATCTGACGGTGAGATAGCGACCCCGGTCTAGAAAACCAAGAATAACGGCCGAGAGGATTCGTCGTGCTAACCACACGACACCTCGTAATCTGCAGGCCTTCGGGCTGAGCAGCGGTCGCTTGGTAGGCCAAGGCCCTTCAAAGGGCTGTAGTGCCATGGGGTTTGTTTGGTTCTTAAAGTGAGAGGAATACTTTCCTTTCATGTATATTTTGATGCACCATATTACTGCTCAAACCCCGAAACTGTTCGCAGCAATGTGGTAGTCACTCAACAACCGCTTTTTAGAATTACATTTATATGTAGATGGTTTAAGTTTTGAATGCATTTAGGCCTATATTACTTATCAGCAATATCTGAATGAATGTGTATAAGTGGCACATTAATTGCACAAGTGGTAGCCTATGTGGTGAGGTATGATACTAAACGTCAGCAATAATAAACGTTTCACATTTCAGTTTTTAATCATGCAATCTGCTGGTAAATTTGCGTATAGTGGTACGTATGGTCGAGACTGCTGGAGTGCTCCTCCCGTTCAGCAGTTAGTAAATTTTAGTGCCCATGTAAGAAGCATACATATTAAGACCGATTCTTTTTTGTTAATAGTGTGTGAATTACTTGGCCCGCCTAAAAAAGGTGGATTTTAGGGCGAATTATCGTCTAGGGAAGCAGGAGAAAGCAAAGTCATCTCCGTACAGGTCATGGAGGCCCATGGAGACTTGAAAGGTAAAGACTTCCACTATCCGTAACCTCGGCACTTGATGAGGTAGAGTGGTTAGCTCTACGACCGGCCGCCTTTGCCCCAGGCATTAACCTGGTACTCATTTTTGGTGTAGGCTGAGTGAACCTCAGGACCATATGCACCTCCGGAAGTGGACATCTCGTTTTTTAAATTTTTCGACTGCCTGACGGGGAATCGAACCCACGTCCTTCCAGGTAGGGAAGTAGGAGAACGTCTGGTTTAATAAAGAAATTACTGTTTCTGTTTAATTTTGCTATAGCAGCGAGAAGCTTAATTTGATATTTCTTTCTTTCTTAATCTGCTTACGTTCCAGGGTTGGCTTTTCGCTCGGACTCAGCGAGGGATGCCATCTCTACCGCCTCAAGGTAAGTGTCCTGGAGCTTCGTACTCTGGGTCGGGGGATACAATTGGGGAGGATGACCAGTACCTCGCCCAGGCGGCCTCACCTGCTATGCTGAACAGGGGCCTTGGTGGGGGATGGGAGGATTGGAAGAGATAGACAAGGAAGAGGGAAGGAATCGGCCGTGGCCTTAAGTTAAGTACCATCCCGGCATTTGCCTGGTGGAGAAGTGGCAAACCACGGAAAACCACTTCCAGGATGGTTGAGGCTGGAATATAACCCACCTCTACTTAGTTGACCAGCCCTCGTACCATATTTCAAATTTCGTAGCAGAGCCGGGAATCGAACCCGGGCCTCCGGAGATGGCAGCTAACCACACTAACCACTACACCACAGAGGCGAACAATTTGATATTTATGGTTATAAATACTAGACTTGTAGCAAATGTCGGCTAAATGAGGGAAAGTTTAACAATGTGATGGAAATTTTAATTGTAAATATCTGGCAACACTGACGGATGATAGAAGCCTTTACCTTTTATTCCTCCAAAAGCTTCCATGGCTTGTGCTGAGATGGCTTTGCTGTATATTTAGACTAGAGAAGCTGACTTTTAATTGAATTGGTTAGTTCCAGAACTCAATATGTTCACCGTCCATTTACTAGTTATAAAAGCTACGTGAGTGAGCACACTGGCTTCTATATGATGAAAGAAGTCACTGTCGACATGTCGCAGTATAATTGTAACACTAGCCTTTTTGTAAAAGGGCTAGCCATTTTACAATCGGCCGCCTATTTGTAGAAAAACTATCGATTACTCAATTAGACGGGACATTCTTGCCCCTTTTTATAATAAGCCTGATGCATTGTAGCATAATTGTAAAACGCAGTCACATGTAAATGGCAATGTATAAAGACTAGCCTCTTTGCAATTTCTTACAAAGCAGTATTATAGTTATATTTAATCTTATGATGAAGTACTAATGTAACCTTTTAACTTCTTGAATCCCCTTTACGGATTCTGCAAAAAAAAAAAAAAAAAAAAAAAAAAAAAAAAAAAAAAAAAAAAAAAAAAATCAATGAAGAGTTAAGACCATTAAAATCAAAACAGCAAAATGACAGATTTCTATTGAAACTAATCCAGAATATAACTTACAATATTGTTAATTAAATGCCATTTCAACCATTGAACAGTCATCACATATCCTACATTCCTGGTTTACATTTTAAAACACATTCTAGCGCCACGTGCGGACAAGGAGAGAAATAACATTTTACACTTTGGATAGATGTATCAAGATAATTAAAATGGCTGCATACCGTGTTCGCCATTTTGCACGTTCTACAATTCGGCTGCAATTCATCAGGCTTATTATTAAAAAGGCCAAGATTTATTTAATTTAACTTATGGCAACACATTGGAATATACAACAATATATAAATTATATACTAAAATAACTAGGGCGTTATTACATTTAGACATAAAACAGAGTATACAATGACAATTTATGCACTTACAGTATATAGTGAAAGTTAATTTGTCTATCCAGTTAACAGCATCTGGAGTCAACGTTAGAAAGTCATTCAGATCCGATAACGTAATACTACACTGCTGCACAATGTATTGGATGGTCTGGGGAGTCACTCCACAAACACAAGATGGATCAGAAATTTTGTTCCATTGCTTTGTACGAATCCTGTTGGCATTTTTCCACGTACGTCGAGGCAGATCAAAACCAGCTAGTTTAATTTGGGTGTTTAAGACTGTTATAATGTCTGGTGGTGCATGTTGGATCCATTTTTCTTCACAAGGATAATTTACATTGAAGCCCTTATTGAAAAGTTCAACAGTAGATTTTCTTGATATTACACTTGGAATGTAGTCATGAATTGGAAAGTCAAGGTGATCCAATTTTTTTTAATATTCACGTAACAAAGCATCCCGTCTTCTCAGTGCAGGTAGGATGAATGTGACTTAAAGCCAACATTTTGGCGTAGTTTTTAGACAATCTGTGATTGTACACACTTGAGCTGGATGCCGAGTTTGCTGTTTAGCCAAACAGGAGCACAATATTCTGATGTACTATAAACTAATCCCAGTGCAGAGCAACGAATTGTTGCAAGCTGTTGATTCTCACATGGTACCACACATCTTTTGAAGTATGTTGTTCCTGGAACGAACTTTGGCTGTAGTGGTATTTTGGTGCTGTCGATAAGTTAGGGACCTGTCGAGTGTGACACCCAAATACTTCGGAGTAGGATTATATTTAACTAAATTTTCATTAAAATAGATATTGAGTTCTCGGTTTGCCTGTTTGTTATGAAGATGAAAATATGAAGATTCTGTTTTATTTGGGCTTGATGTGAGTCGCCACTTGTGGGGGATGACCGTTGCTCACGTCCGTAGGAATTACCTCCTCAATGCCCTACCCGTGTCCCACTGGGTGGTGCTAAGCGAGCAACAGTAATTCATTGGCGGCCAAACTATCAACATTTGTTGATCTCCTGGCCATAATACACATGGGTGATACTTCAGAAAGGCCAAGAATGTCCAATTTAATTGAGTAATCGATCTTTTTCTGCAAAAAGGCGGCTGATTGTAAAAAGGCTAGCCATTTTACAAAAGGACTGAAGTTACAATTATCCTGCGAAAAATATATTGAACTACGCGTTACTAAGGGCAACAATAAGCTTCCTTCTGTTACCAGGTTACTTTGAACATGACAAGTTATGGAACAGAACATGGTGTGGACATAGGCCTACCGAGTTTTGGAACAGAACTGCAATTTTAAGGTTTAATATCTAAGGAAAGAGAAGGGTTATGGAACAAAACATTATCAAGTATTTAGTAGAGAGCCCCGAAGATTATATGAAATATAAAATATCTCATTTTTTAATTTTTGTGGACATGTTGAGTTTTGGAATAACCGACTCAATTCATTAAGTATCCAATTTTTATATTCCTTTAGTAATTTTCCATATTAATTAATTCATTCATTTATTCGTTCATTTTCCAGTCCTCCGTGTTTTAGTAAATTATATTTTATTTGAAGATGGTTTTCCGTGGTTTCCTAGTTTCACACCAGGAAAATTCTGGGATTGTACCTTAATTAAGGCCCCGGCCGCACCTTACCACTCCTAGCTCTTTCCTTTCCCATCGTCACCACAAGACCTATCTGTGTCGGTGCGACGTAAAGCAACTTGTAAAAATAAATATATTTTAATTATTTTCCCATCTCTATTCATTATTCAGTCCTATGTTTATTAGTAAATGATATTTCGTTAGTAATTCCTCCATCTTCATTTTCCAATTCTCCGTTTGTTAGTAAATGGTATTACCTCATCTTCTTATTGCTGTCTGTTTAACGTTGAACTGATACAGTTGGGTCCTCAGACCCACAGCGGTAGGAAAGGCGTAGGACTGAACAGATAGCTATTGTGGCCTTAGTACACACATTTTCAAAATTTGACAGGCATGCTAACTGAACATCACAGAAACCCATTTTCTGGAATGTCTTCGGTGGGATTCGAACTCATTATTTGCCGAATTCAAGGTTACAGCTACACGAGACGCACCGCGTAAATATTTCACTTGGTTTCTACGTCCTCACTGTCCATTTGGACGGAGAATGCATGCTATTGCGAGGTCCAGTATACGCTCATTGCCATTATACTCATGCTGTATTCTTTTCTGCATGGTATGGGTAAAAATTAGATGTCCTGCTCCATGGCTGAATGTTCAGCCTTTGGTTCAGACAGTACCGGGTATCATTCCTAATTGGATCAGGAATTTTAATTCCAATGGTTATTTCTGTTATTCGGGGACTGGGTTTCTTGGTTCCGACACGTACCTCTTCATATACACACCACACTACCAGCCACCAGTGACATGCACTAGCAAATACATCTATCCAAAGGGAGTTGACGTCAGGAAGGACATCCAACCGTAAAACAGGGCCGAGTCCACATGTGCGACACGGTTCACACACACGACCCCAGCAAGTTGTGGGAAAAGTGAAGAAGAAGAAGAAGAAGAAGAAAAAGAAGAAGAAGAAGAAGAAGAAGAAGAAGAAGACCCTCCACACTTTCTTTCTTAGGTGCTCTTGAACTCTGTTAAATGTATTCCTTATCATATTACGAACTAGGTAAGGTGCTCAACTATTGCATCCTTGTTCAGTTACCAGTGATACACAACTCTGGTAAATATAATTTAATAATAATAAGTAATACATTATTAGGGTTGTGGAGCCTCCGTGGCTCAGGCGGTAGCGCGCTGGCCTCTCACCGCTGGGTTCTGTGGTTCAAATCCCGGCCACTCCCTGTGAGATTTGTACTGGTCAAAGCGGAGGCTGGACAGGTTTTTCTCCGGGTACTCCGGTTTTCCCTGTCATATTTAATTCCAGCAACACTCTCCAATAACATTTCATCAGTCATTCATTAGTCATTGCCCCAGAGAGTGCGACATGCTTCGGCAGCCGGCACAATTCCTATCCTCGCCGCTAGACGGGGACTTCATTCATTTCATTCCTGACCCGGTCGAATGACTGGAAAGGCTGTGGACTTTCAAATTATTAGGGTTGGAAATGTCTCTGGCGTCTCAAGATCAACACGCAGAGCTGTTAGAACTGTTTCACACTTCATTGCTTTGTTTAGAGAGAGATTTTATAAAGTTTCCCATGACCCACGAACGGAGGGTTAAAAGTGAAAGAACATTATAAAACAAGCAATTTCCTCGTGTCATCAGAGCTCCAGACCGCGCACTATGCCATATTGTATCACCAGTTATGCCACCATCACCATCATCTGTTTACTCTCCAGGTTCGGTTTTTCCCTCGGACTTAGCGAGGGATCCCACCTCTACCGCCTCAAGGGCAGTGTCCTGGAGCTTCAGACTCTTGGTCGGGGGATACAACTGGGGAGTATGACCAGTGCCTCGCCCAGGCGACCTCACCTGCCATGCTGAACAGGGGCCTTGTGGAGGGATGGGAAGATTGGAAGGGATAGGCAAGGAAGAGGGAAGGAAGCGGCCGTGGCCTTAAGTTAGGTACCATCCCGGCATTCGCCTGGAGGAGAAGTGGGAAACCACGGAAAACCACTTCCAGGATGGCTGAGGTGAGAATCGAACCCACCTCTACTCAGTTGACCTCCTGAGGCTGAGTGGACCCCGTTCCAGCCCTCATACCACTTTTCAAATTTCGTGGCAGAGCCGGGAATCGAACCCGGACCTCCGGGGGTGGCAGCTAATCACGCTAACCACTACACCACAGAGGCGGTCACCAGTTATGCAGTATGTTTAATTATGATTTCTTTCCTGTTCAAATATATTCAGTGCCATTCTTGGCTTTGAGGTTATGTTGTGCTTAGCTTCAAACAGCTGCAGGAGGAGTACGCTAATACGCACATTCAACAGGTACACTTAGCACCTAATTTTAAAGTTTAACTTCCAAGTTAACGCGTGTAAGGAAGCTCATGATTAAAAAAAAAAAAAATCGAATAAGTTAATATTCCTAATCTTGTGAACTGAAGTTTACAGTACGGTATGTTTTGAATCACACTTTTATTTATGTCGCTGGATAATCTATAAAATCCTACTGCAGGAACAGTATGGACATAACTAAATGACGGAATCACTGCAAGCATTGCTAACTTTCTAGTAATGTGGACCGGGCGAGTTGGCCGTGCGGTTAGGAGCGCGCGGCTGTTAAGCATGCATCCGGGAGATAGTGGGTTCGAATCCCACTGTCGGCAGCCCTGAAGATGGTTTTCCGTGGTTTCCCATTTTCACACCAGGCAAATGCTGGGGCTGTACCTTAATTAAGGCGACGGGAGCTTCCTTCCAATTCCCAGGCCTTTCCCGTTCCATCGCCTCCGTAAAACCTATCTGTGTCGGTGAAACGTAAAGCCACTAGGAAAAAAAAAGTAATGTGGAGATGTTCAGCTCGGTAAAGCTGGATTCGGGAGCTCTACTGTGAAACTCGCACTATTTAAGCTTTAAAAAAATCCCCCACTTATATTGTATAAATGGCTTACTGAAACTTCGGCTTAAATTTGAATTGTGAAACCTGTCTCAACTAGCCCGGAACTCGCCTGACGACGCTCCGCCACCTTGACTTTGAGAAACTCTTGATAAGCCTTCAGAGGCTCGATAGTGGTTATTTTAGACATTTTGGAATTCTGACAAGCCTTTCTATTCTCTCGAATGCGTTTTATGGACAGTTATGAAGCCATTTATTGTCCAGATTGCAGGGTGGTCGGAAACAAGGTAAACCGGGTATACGGACGTAACAGGGTTGTTCAAACTGAAAAATAATTCGATACCTCACGCCTTTGTTATTTTATGAAATGGGAAACCACGGAAAACCATCTTCAGGGCTGTCGACAGAAGGGTTCGAACCCACTATCTTCCGGATGCAAGCTCACAGCTGCGCGCCCCTAACCGCACGGTCAACTCGCCCTGTCACGTGCAAATTTAGCAACACCACTTCGCAAAGACCATTTGAATTTGCCCGCGAAGGAATCTGATTGGCTAAATTCAGCAGGTGATAAAATGACTACAGCGCGAGATTTTGAATCATTTCTTTAAAATGATTTATGAGTATAACCAACCCTCCTTTTCTTTCTTTCTTTCTTTCTTTCTTTCTTTCTTTCTTTCTTTCTTTCTTAATCCGTTTACCCTCCAGGGTTGGTTCTTCCCTCGGACTCAGCGAGGATCCCACCTCTACTGCCTCAAGGGCAGACTTTGGGTTGGAGATACAACTGGAGAGGAGAGCCAGTACCTCGCCCAGGTGGCCTCACCTGCTATGCTGAGGAGGGGCCTTGTGGGGGATGGAAAGGTCGGAAGGGATAGACAAGGAAGAGGGAAGGAAGCGGAAGTGGCCTCAAGTTGGGTACTATCCCGGTATTTATCTGGAGAAGAAGTGGGAAACCACGGAAAACCAGGTCGATGATGGTTGAGGCTGGAATCTAACCTGCCTCTACTCAGTTGACCTCCCGAGGCTGAGTGAACCCCGTTCCAGCCCTCGTGCCACTTTTCAAATTTTGTCGCAGAACCGAGAATCGAACCGCCCTTCTGGAGGTGGCAGCTAATCACACTAACCACTACATCACATAGGCCTCCATGGCTAAACGGTTAGCATGCTGGCCTTTGGTCACAGGGGTCCCGGGTTCGATTTCCGACCGGGTCGGAGATTTTAATCTTAAATGGTTAATTCCCTTGCTCGGGGACTGGGTGATTGGGCTGTCCCCAACGTCCCTGCATCTCACACACCACACATAACACTATCCTCCACCAAAATAACACGCAGATACCTACACGTGGCAGAAGCCACCCACCCGCATCGGAGGGTCTGCCTTACGAGGGCTGCTCCCGACCAAAAATTGTACTTCTATGCCAGAAATTGTTATCAGAAAATAAAACGATTTTGCAAAAAGCTTGAAATACATCAGCGAAAACGGAGAATTTCGGTAGGATTATAATAGGCTAATAATGTTACAGGCCTTACGTTCGCTAACTACTTTTACGGTATTCGAAGACGCAGAGGTACCAGAATTTAGACCGACAGGAGTTATTTCACGTGCCATTAAATATACCGTCACGAGGCTGACGTATTTGAACACCTTGAAATACCACCGGACTGAGCCAGGATCGAGCCTGTAAGATGGGGGTGAGAAGGCCAGCGCCTCAACCGGAGTCACTCAGCCCCGCTTATGTATACAGAAAGGTTTTTCTGGGCGACTACCCCGTGACAACATTACACACCGAGAACACAACTCAGTATACTAACAGAGTTACAACCTACTAAAAAGGCATAATAATAATAATAATAATAATAATAATAATAATAATAATAATAATAATAATAATAATAATAATAATAATAATAATAATAATAATAATAGCAGCGGCACTATGATTGTTTACTCCTCAGGAATTAATCAGTTCAATTCGTAGAGTGTATGCGCAGGAGCCTGCCGGAACCTACGCCTCCTCGCACCCCGTGTAAAAAGCGACTTCTGGTCACGTGGGCATCGTAGGCTGCAGGATGTATTCATCTCCTGTAGACTCTGCCAAAACTTACAGTGCTAGTGCAATTATCAAGTACGTGTAAAATTCATTTCAAACGGAGGAGCAAACATATTTCAAGGTCAGTTGACGCAGCCAATTACTAACTTGTTACCGAACAAGAATAATAATAGAACCTGCCTTCACAGCCATGTGTTTTAACACGTGTATCATGCAGAGATCAGGGCCTCAACACTGGCAGCACTAAGTAGTGCAATTCTGAACAGATCTGAGTGAGAGGGGATATACCTTGTATTTTGGATACTTATTTGAAAAAAAAAAATAATGGTGCACCAGCCCTAGCGGGCCTTGGCCTATCAAGCGGCTGCTGCTCAGTCCTGCAGATTACGAGGTAACGCCTAGTCAGCTCGAAGAATGAACTCAGCATTATTAAATTTGAGATGATTAAATTTGTTTATTCAACACTAGCTGATGTACCCGTGCTTCACTTCGTACTGTAATTCTACATTGTATAGATAATTATAGGTTAGGTGGTGTACACGTTGTGGGTAAGATTGTATTAATGCATAGCTCTTAATGTTACCCTAGAAACGCGACGGGGAAGTCACCAAACATCTTTAATTATGCGAAGACTGGGTTTTCATTATAATGGCAGACATTCACTTTCCATCTGCCTTTCTACAGGCACCGAGCTCGATAGCAGCAGTCGCTTAAATGCGGCCAGTATCCAGTATTCGGGAGATAGTAGGTTCGAACCCCCACTGTCGGCAGTCCTGAAAATGGTTTTCCGTGATTTTCCCATTTTCACGGAAGGCAAATGCTGGGGCTGTGCCTTAATTAAGACCACGGCCGCTTACTTCCCACTCCTAGCCCTTTCCTGTTCCATCGTCGCCATAAGACCTATCTGTGTCGGTGCGACGTAAAGCAACTAGCAAAAAAACCTTTTTACAGGCTTTACATACCGATTTTCATGAAATTATCTTCAGCCGTTTTCTCGTGTTGCGCGTACAGACAGACAGACAGACAGACAGACAGACAGACAGACAGACAGACAGACAGACAGACAGACAGACAGACAGACAGACAGACAGACATTACGGAAAATTAAAAAGTAATGTAATGTGGTTTTCTCATCTGAAATCAACGTAGATTTGTACAATGACGCAAGTAGGAATGTCGTGATTATTTTCTCACTTTTAACGAACAGTACTACGCTGCCGATCTAACGATCAGAAGTTCCATAGCTGGAATGACTAGGCCGCAGATAGCCGTGAGCCGTGAACACTCTTTAATTTCGGGGGTGCGGGTGGTGGCAGAGGGGGGGAGGCGAATAGTGTGGAGTCTCAAGGCAAAAAATATGCCCCCTTACTCATCTGTTTGATAGTAGTATCTGATGAGTCGGAAAATCTCAATTCATTACACTGGCAGGGGTGAAAACTATCTGACTTGGAAACAGATTTTTCCTCCAAACCAGAGGAGAAACCCCTTCTTCGCAGCTTATTTGGAATAAAATGAATGTAGAATTTAATAAAAGTGAAGAGGAAGAAGCTATTCTTAAGAATCGGCTATTTTTTAGAGTTAAAATTCGAGTTATTTAGTAAATTATGGTGCTATAATTTGGAATAGGCCTAAATTGTAATTCTAGACCAGGCCACTATTCCGTTAAGGTGTGCACACTGATCATTCCAATGAGAGGGTCAGAATAGGGATTGAATAGTTGAAATACTATGATGAACCAGTGTGTTACGTACCACCAGTATCGGAAAAGAGGAATTGCAAGCCAAAGAAGAAAGTTATCTAACTCCCCAGCTATTTCCCGTCAATATTCAGGCAGGCTCTTATCCTCGGTACGCAGCAGTAATCCCATCTATGGAGATGAGTGGCAGCATAGGAGACAAAGAATATCACAACAAACAATGGTCAATGTAATGTTATTGTTGATCAATTTTATGAGCTGTCAATATTGTAGGCCTTCACATTTAGTTTTATTCCGACTCGGAAATACCACTCGTATCACAGTCGGTACCGCAAAACTGAATAAAACATACATGATCGGAAATTGTATTCTCTGTAACTTTTGTTACGTAGTAGGCTACTTTTCGTTAGGACCAATAACATAGGCATTTAAAAATTAAATCTTAGCCACCTTCCTCAAAGCTACAATTTGATCCAGGGTGAATAAAATTGTTTACAGCTTAGTCTGTAGTTTATTGTTCCCCGACTCTATAGGCCTATATCGATTTTCATTAAATTCTGTTTACCCATTTTCTCCTGACTCGGCACTGATATGGACTTTGCAATAAAAGTACAAAGTCATGAATATCTCTGTTATCATAGCCGGTACGGTAAACATGTATAAGAGATCAATGGTCGGAAATTTGATTCTGTATAACTTTAATTATGTAGTATTTATCGACAGGACTACTAATAACATAAATATTTGAGATTTGAATTTTATGCCTTCCCCTAAACTACCATTTCACTCAGCGAGAATAGAATGATTTACAGCCTAGATTACAGTTGCTCATCCCCTGACTTTACATACCGATTTTCATTAAATAATCTCCAGCCGTTTTCTCGTGGTGCGCGTCGGACAGACAGACAGACAGACAGACAGACAGACAGACAGACAGACAGACAGACAGACAGACAGACAGACAGACAGACAGACAGACAGACAGACAGACAGACAGACAGACAGACAGACAGACAGACAGACAGACATTACGGAAAAGTAAAAAGTGCATTTCCTTGTTTCTATGGACATGACTGATACAGAAATACCATTCCTTTTACATTCTGAGCAATGTACAGACAAAACTCTTATTTTATATTTATAGATTAACAGAGTCATTACTTCTCCAATTACAGATGATAACCACAAAACCACCTTGTTTTGCAACACGACCATCCTCATGAGTAGCACCTTTCATAACATCCGGATGCACTGGTCGTGCTCTGAATGTCATTACTCAGCACTGCCTATACCTCACCAGGTTCTATAATGTCACAGCCATAAATGAGACTGAGGCTTCGATGGAAATTACTTTTTGTTCTGGATTGTGCTAAGAGACACATGTAAACATACTGCATCCATCAAGAAATAGCTATAGGCTAGTTATTGATTTTACGTTTCACTAACTACTTTTGCGGTATTCGGAGACGTCGTGGTGATGGAATATTGTCCCGCAGCAGTTCTTTTTACATGCCAATTAATCTACCGACACGAGGCTGACATACCTGACTACCTTCAAATACACCAGACTGAGCCGGGATCGAACTCACCACCTTGAGCGCAGACCGCTCTCCACTGTCTGAACTACTTAGCCTGGTATTAGAATTACCATAATAATAATAATAATAATAATAATAATAATAATAATAATAATAATAATAATAATAATAATAATAATAATAAACACCATCATCATCGTCATCGAGCGTGTTGGCAGGGTGGATAGAGTCATGTAGTTGTGAGTTTGTATTCGGTGGATCGTGGTTTCGAACCCAACTATCGGTAGACCTGAAAATTGCTTTCCCATTTTCGCACCAGACAAAGGCTGTCCGGCTCCATGGCTAAATGGTTAGCGTACTGGCCTTTGGTCACAAGGGTCCTGAGCTCGATTCCAGGCAGGGTCGGGAATGTTACTCATAATTGGTTAATTTCGTTGGCCGGGGACTGGGTGTATGTGTCGTCTTCATCATCATTTCATCCTCATTACGACGCGCAGTTCGCCTGCGGGTGTCAAATCAGAAGACCTGCATCTGGCGAGCCGAACTTGTTCTTGGACACTCCCGGCACTAAGTCATATGCCATTTCATTTTTTACCAGACAAAGGCTGCGGCTGTTCTTTAATGAAAGCCGCGGTCACTTCTTTCCCAGTTCTGACCGTATCCTTTGTCACCATACAAGCAATCTAAGTCGGTGCAACGTACATCTAATAGCAAAAAATATTATATCGTTAGCTGCCACCTCATGGGTTCGATTCTCGGCTCTGCCACGAAATTTGAAACGTGGTACTAGGACTGCAACGGGGTCCACTCAGCCTCGGGAGGTGAACTGAGTAGAGGGGTGTTCGATTCCCTCCTCAGCCATCCTCGAAGTGGTTTTCCGTGGTTTCCCACTTCTTCAGTCAAATACCGGGATCGTACCTAACTTAAGGCTACGGCCACTTCCTTCCCTCTTCGTTGTCTATCCTTCCGAACGTCCCATTCCCCCCCCCCCCACATAAGGTACCTGTTCAGCATAGCAGGTGAGGACGCCTGAACGAGGTACTGGTCCTCCTCCCCATTTTATTCCCCCGACCCAAAGAATCACGCTCCAGACACTACTCTTGAGGCGGTAGAGGTGGGATCCTTCGCTGACTCCGAGTAAAAACCTACCATGGAGGGTAATCGGATTAACACAGAATAATATCATCATCATCGTGATGTAAGATCGTTTCCCGGTTCACGAGCGTCGAATTAGGGATGGAATATTAAATAATAACTGAGAACGTCATGGAAATTTTTGATGAGTGAACGAATTTAACGTAACATCGAGAAAGATATACTGATAATTACTTAAAACAACGTTATGCTTCGTAACATCTGGACACCCAACGGAGATGAAGTATATGTGGACAGCTGAGTAATATCGCAAATATTGTTGGTAAAAGAGTAAAGAAGCTGGCAAGTAAACATAAGAACAAAACCAACCAGTTAGCTAGCAAATATATAGTGGCATAAAGAACTGTAATTTTCATTCATGCATAAATTATTTTATGCACTGATTATACACATTTGCACTGATTTGATGTTTTCCTCACTCACGCAAACCCCACGGTATTTATTTTACATTGATGCTTTCACGGCCTGTATTAATCTTCTAGGATTTTGGTGAGTCAAAGGAATGAACTCTTTCTTTCTTTTCACGGCAACATCCCAAAATGTTATGATGTTTACCACGCTATTTTTAGTAACCCACAGGAGTAATTTTTTTGCTAGTTGTTTTGCGTCACCGACACAGATAGGTCTTACGGCGACGATTGGACAGGAAAGGGCTAGGAGTGGGAAGGAAGCGGCCGTGGCCTTAATTAAGGTACAGCCCCAGCATTTGCCTGTTGTGAAAATGGGAAACCACGGAAAACCATTTTCAGGGCTGCCGACAGTGGGGTTCGAACCTACTATCTCCCGAATACTGGATACTGGCCGCACTTTGGCGACTGCAGCTATCGAGCTCGGTGATTAAACATTTTTGTCGTTATTGTTCTTTATAGGAGGCTTGAGACATTTTGATCAAGAGCTCCGTTGAGTTCATGTGTATGGTAGTCAGTCAATATTAATAATAATTGTACTTGGGGTACACCTTCTCCGTCCAGTTAAACTGCGCGCCTTCTATAAGGCCATCTATGTAATTGAACTTGAACTAATGTTATGGAAGATACTTGGGTGTGCAACTATTAGATGTTTCTACCATCGGTCGATTGGATTAAGGATAATTAATTCTTAAAGAAAAGTCGATTTTTTAAAACTTGGATATAGCTTTCGAAGTTTTTTTTTCATGTATCAAAATTGTCAACACTCCTACTGTATCCCTCTCCTATAGCTACAAACCAATCAGGAATTTTGGGAATATTTTCTCTAGCCAATTAAAATTGGGGGTCTGTACAGGCATCCAGTCTATCTGTAAAGAGTTCTGGAAAGTTCCCTTCGAAATGCTATAAAAGCTGGACACCGCGGGGCTGTGTTGTCATTGTCATCGCTCCAGTTTATTGTGTGCGGCGTGTGCTAAGGGGACAGGGGCCGCACGTCGGCGTTCGGAAGACCCAGCAACTGAAGGTAATGGCAGAATTTTCTTAACATATGATAGCTCCAGCAGATAGCTTGAGGGGCAGGTTTCGAAATTCTTTTATTCACGCAAAGTTCTAATTTCATGGTTTAAATGTAGATTTTTGGCAAGTCTGAGGACACTGTTCAAATCCCCGCTGGAAAACATATGATTCCCATTCAACTTGGTGTGGGGTGACTAAAGTTTCTAATCATCTAAAATTCTTAACACTCTTTTGGGATTCAAGGTTTCTCATTTAGTCACCCCGGCGTAGAATAGGTTTAGCATCTGTATCTTTGGGACATATGCCCATTTAGGGTTTTAAAGTATTCTAGAAGGTGTGCAAGTGTCTCGCCTCCTAAGCTTTTCTTCACAGCCAGTCATGTTAAACCTTTTTACATTAAGGCCATTTAGAATGGGCACCCATTGCTCCTGTTTTTTAATTGTTTACATACCACTGTATAACAAACTGTCGAGCGATATATAAGCCCACATCAGGGCAAACATGTGTAAATAATTTAGTTAAGAACAACCTACAGGTTGTCAGTGTGCTATTAAAAACTTATGCCCCTGAGAGGCTGGACTGTATTAATTTTGGAGCGCAGACTCCTAGGCTATGTGAGTTAGTGGAGCAAACATGCTCTTAGAAATAGTGTACCTGTTTCAGAGCTATAATGCTCATTCCTTGTATGTCATCGTGTTGATAATTCTCTCTAGTTCTGTACCTATTTTTCGACTTTAAGTCACTGTTGTTGGAGCTGACAAGTTCATTATTATATTGTTACTGTTTATTCAGATCTTCTATTTATCAAATTTTAAAGTTAAAATGGAAGGAAATAAAACTTCAAAATTTAGTGTTTTAACTTATGCTCTGGTCATTTCCTTGTCCACCTATTCGCCCCGGTACCTTCTTACACCTCTGCGATCCACAATATTCCCGTAATAATAATAATAATAATAATAATAATAATAATAATAATAATAATAATAATAATAATAATAATAATAATAATAATAATTGTTACCGTATTTTTGGGGTGGGTAGAGGTGAAAGAAGGTGCGGGGGTGAACGGGTCTCAAAACTACGAAATTAAAGTTAATGTAAAATTTAACAAGGTTATATTCTCATTTCAAAATTCAGAAATAACACGAATGGCAGGTACAGAGTAGCAAGGCAACAAATTACAATTACAGTATTCACAAGATTTGGGCTTCGAGCCCCGAACTCACAATTCTTGGGCAATTAGCCCAACTTTACCCCAAAACAAGTTTCAACAGAGGGGCAGAAAACCCCATTCATTCCCAGGAGCACTTGCTCCAAATTACACAGTAATGCCTCCTTGAGGCGCGCAGAAAACAACATTTTCAAGAAAAAGCAACTTGCTCTCAAAATTTAAGCCTGTCAAAGGCCACACCAAATTCCACCTTCAAGCTGTCCTCTAAGGACATATACACAGGGGTAAAATACCCAACCTACTGAGGTCTATTAAGCGAGAAAAGGATAATTACATGGCCTCTAAAATACCAATGTGAGAGGAGGCGAACTGCACTCCTAATACATTTTGTTTAAAACCTAATCTGGCTCTAGGCCGCTAATGCAAGGGCTAATCCCATACTACAGAGGTGACTTTAGAAAAGAACAATTTACATTACATTAAGGAAGGATCGGTTGTGAGAAATAAGTTCACCTCAAAACAATATGAGTGGGAGCTCGAGAGGGTTAAGCACTCTCTATCCCAATATGTAACTTTAAAAGAGAATAGATGCTAAGAGTAGTTACATTTTAGGGAAAAGTTACATGGTGGAAACGTTTCGGACCCGCCCCGAGAGTTAAACTGCTGAGCTAGCAAGAAAAGGTTATTAAATGGCCATTACCTGGTTGTTGAACTGCTGCCCGAAGAAAGAGGCGCTTCCCGCCCCCTGCTATGTACTTTACACACTGAAAGATGGTACTGAAGTGGCGCCGAGACCCTAAAATCAGCAGTTTATATACTCTCGCGGAAAGTTCGAGGCGTTTCAGGAAAGAAAACACCCGCCCACAATCATTTATTGGTTAGGGTTAAGCAGCATATCCAATTTGAAGAAGAAACACCTTATTGGTCGTAAATTAATTAAAGAAATTCGGGATTGGCTAAATACAAAACAAGGGGAAAGAAAGGGGTATACAGCCAACTTAAACAATAACAGAAAGAAATTTAACAAGAAACAAACTTTTGAAATAAAAATTTCTCCAAAAAACAGTTCTTTCGCTTCGCACTAGGGTGCACTTTTGTAGTTCTTCAGTAGTGTCCTCTAGAAGAGAAAGTTCACACTTCTTACTACAGGTAAAACAAAAATACATCAAAAATGACCCAGTTCAAAAACTCTAAAATTGCCAAGTAGTGACATCTTCTGAGAAACTTGAAAATTAATATCGTAGATAAAGTTCAGACTTCCTCCAGCAGAGCAGTTTCAACTGGCGCAAATTTTAAATAAGCGGCGTGGAGGTGTACCGCCCGGTACAATAATAATAATAATAATAATAATAATAATAATAATAATAATAATAATAATAATAATAATAATAATAATAATAATAATAATAATATGTTTGTTTGTTTGTTTGTTTGTTTGTTTGTTTGTTTGTTTGTTTGTTGAATATTCAGCCCTTGATCCTCAACAGCGGTTATACATGGCATAGGCTTCACTGAAGGGGCGAACGAGAGAAATGAGGAGACAGTTAGTTTCCCGTTGCTTTCCCCTCCTAGCCAGACGTTGCAATCAAATATCAGTCTGCCAAGCCCACTGAAATGCACGCAAAAATAGATCCTATGAGCGACGTTTTCACACCATTCGCCACAAGGACTAGCGGTATAAGGAATGGCGTTACTAGTATCGTTCATGCCTCAGTCTCTTTCATCTTGTCAAAGCCAGGGTGAGATTAAGACAGGTCAATGAAAGTAACAAACGTACTCTAACCCATGCCAGAAAACATAGTGCACTAGGAACACAGGTCTTGCCAACAAGTGCAATAATAATAATAATAATAATAATAATAATAATAATAATAATAATAATAATAATAATAATAATAATATGAAAAATGAGAATTCATGAGAATTCTGTGATGACTTTTACTTTGAGATAATTTTCTGAAGTGAACTTCTAGCGTGTTCACCACGATTAATAACATGTGACCATGAATGATACGGCATTATCCCGTCTTTAAAAATCAAGCAAACTTGATTGGGATTGAACCCGTGAAGGTGAGTTAGCTGAGGTTTCTGTACACAGCTGTTGCGTATAATGAGGGCTACCGAGGCTATCGGTGAAGCCCAAACCTCAATTGAGAATGATAGAAGTCTAAAGCACACTATAATGTAAGCATCTGACACATTGTTCCATTTGTAAAACTTGAAAGCAGTGAGGAAAACGTCGCACGTATTTCTGAGAGCAAGGCATCGGAGACTGATATTGCAGCCCAGACTCTCGTCCATCTCCCCTCGACCCACCTCACGCGGCTTGCTGACGAATGTCCGATAGATACTAGGACCGGGGTGATAGCCGTGTTAGGCTTCGTTCTGTCAGATCGCCACTGCGTTACTTATCGTATATACTTCCTCACCACATACTTCTGACTTAATTATTTAGATAAGAGGGCGCTGGTAATTCACTCCCGTTTACTTCTACATCTTTGTAGGAAGAGACTGCAGGGCTGCTGTTATAGGAGTAATAAGTTTTATTTTATAGGTAGATCTGCTAAAATGAAATGCATTCTTTCAGGTTCAGTGTCCTCTTTAGTTGGTTGGAATCGAACCCGTGATCATGGGTCGGACACCACTACTGATCTCCCGAGGAAGCTAATTAACGGGTGAACGATGGGTACGACCGCTGTAAAGTTCAACATGTTTATTTAATAATAATAATAATAATAATAATAATAATAATAATAATAATAATAATAATAATAATAATAAGGGTTCATGGCATCTGTATAGGCTTGGTGGTGACCTATTGAGGATAACATGAATGGTGAAGACATCATAAACACACAGTCCCCAAGCCAGGGAAATTAACAGTATGAAGGGGTTGATTCTGACAATTGAACCGGGCCTATTGAACCAAAGGCAAGCATTCTATCCATTTAGCCGCAAAGCCGGGCTTTAATTTGCTAAACCTTAGGCTGCCATTACCACTGATCAGTTGTTGAGTATTGGCAGTAGCAGAGGCCAGGGCAGTAGCTTGTGAAGCAGCCTTGACAACACACCACGCTGCTCCTTTGGCTATTGGCTGCAACTCAAAACGCTAAAGGCTTCACGTTCACTAAACTTACCATCGAAAAGAGGTAACCCAAGTCTAGTGGTAGCCCATGTCTTGATTCCAGCATGGTACACATCTATGTCATCGCACAATACTGTTAATAGAAGAGCAAAGAAACAAACAAACTCGTCACCATATGTCTACTGGCGCCAGTATAATTGTATCTAACGAGATGTTAAGTGTGTGTGTAGTGGTGAGTGTTACTTGTAATTACCAGAGGATAGGCGTGGGAAAGTGGTGGCTGTTATTGTTTTCAAAGGAAGTACGATTGGACAACCATCCTCCCTCAACACTAATCAGAGGAATAATGGAAAAAGTCCTACCCTTTGAAGAATGAAGAAATCGGCAGAGAATGGCCACGAAAGGTGTGAACATCAAGTAAGGTCGGATAGGATCGTTGGAAGTGAGGAACACGACTCAGGTAAGCGGATACAATGTTAGAATCAGCTAACGGACTCGTGGTCGCCAGCCGCCCGCCGCCCCCTCCCTCACCACGTTGAGTGGCCCTGGTGTTATCCTATCATTCACCTCTTATGATGGGTAAGGGAATTCCATGAATGTATTCTACCACATCAACCAGAGAGGAAAGCCCACGTGTTGCTGGAATGTCTGTATAGTGAGTGTATTTGTAATTGCCAGGCGATAGGTGTGGGAAGCGATAATAATAATAATAATAATAATAATAATAATAATAATAATAATAATAACAATAATAATAATATGATTTCTTTAACGTCCCTTTAATCGTCATAGATATTAAGAAACTCCAGTGTGTCCGAATTTTCTCTCTCAGGTTATTTTATGTGCCGGAAGTCAACGACAGGAGCTGTCAAATGCCAGACACTGAAATGAAATGTCGTATGGCTTTTAGTGCCGGGATATCCCAGGACGGGTTCGGCTCGCCAGGTGCAGGTCTTTCTATTTGACTCCCGTAGGCGACCTGCGCGTCGTGATGAGGATGAAATGATGATGAAGACAACACATATACCCAGCCCCCGTGCCGTAGGAATTAACCAATTAAGGATAAAATCCCCGACCCAGCCGGGAATCGAACCCGGGACCCTCTGAACCGAAGGCCAGTACGCTGACCGTTCAGCCAACGAGTCGGACGCCAGACTGATATGTAATAATAATACCGAGAATTTGCATATAAGTGCATGTTTTCATTGAAGGGTGATATTTAAGAAATATTTATATTTCTTTGCGTTTCGGAAGAAATGTAATCAAATAACAAACATCATATTATGAATATTGAGAGTTTTGGAGATAAGTGCATTTATTCACTTTATTTTGTATACGATTCCCTATTTTGACATTATTTCACATTTTGACACAAATTTACAATTTAGCAAATTCATTTTCCATCTTAAGTTCTTGTGGGTTATACCCTTCTGTGAGTGGGCCTTTAATTAATAATTAATTTAAATCCAAAGAACTATCATATTGAAAAAGAGTAAAAGAAGCGATGTTTACTTTGATAGAAGCTTTTTTTTTTTGCTATTTGCTTTACGTCGCACCGGACACAGATAGGTCTTACGGCGACGATGGGACAGGAAAGGGCTAGGACTGGGAAGGCAGCGGCCGTGTTCTTAATTATGGTACAGCCCCAGCATTTGCCTAGCGTGAAAATTGGAAACCACGGAAAACCATCTTCAGGGCTGCCGACAGTGGGGTTCGAACCCACTATCTCCCGAATACTGGATACTGGCCGCACTTAAGCGACTGCAGCTATCGAGCTCGGTTTTGATAGAATCATGGAATTTGTTTTCGGTTCTTGGCATTATAAGATATCTTTTAAAGTTGATTTTTTATTCAATTTGCATTTGAATTTAACAGGAACAAATCGATATTGGGATATTAACTTGTAAACTCAGTTTTAGCAAATATATTAATTTGCACACTAGAAAATTTTCTTAAAGATGATAATATTAATTTCATCATCATCATCTGTTTACCCTCCAGGTTCGGTTTTTCCCTCGGACTTAGCGAGGGATCGCACCTCTACCGCCTCAAGGGCAGTGTCCTGGAGCTTTACACTCTTGGTCGGGGGATACAACTAGGGAGTATGACCAGTACCTCGCCCAGGCGGCCTCACCTGCTATGCTGAACAGGGGCCTTGTGGAGGGATGGGAAGATTGGAAGGGATAGGCAAGGAAGAGGGAAGGAAGCGGCCGTGGCCTTAAGTTAGGAACCATCCCGGCATTCGCCTGGAGGAGAAGTGGGAAACCACGGAAAACCACTTCCAGGATGGCTGAGGTGGGAATCGAACCCACCTCTACTCAGTTGACCTCCCGAGGCTGAGTGGACCCCGTTCCAGCCCTCGTACCACTTTTCAAATTTCGTGGCAGAGCCGGGAATCGAACCCGGGCCTCCGGGGGTGGCAGCTAATCACGCTAACCACTACACCACAGAGGCGGACATAATAATATTAATTTACTAGGTTATAATGTCCTCCTATCCAGTCGATGCACTTTGTATGAGAGGCAAGAAACTGCCTCTCCTGGATTCTATGACAGTGGTGACTTGTGGAAGCCAACGCAGTGCCCACTAAAAATGGCTAGTTGCTTTACGTCGCACCGACACAGATAGGTCTTATGGCGACGATGGGACAGGGAAGGCTAGGATGGGGAAGGAAGCGGCCGTGGCCTTAATTAAGGTACAGCCCCAGCATTTGCCTCGTGTGAAAATGGGAAACCACGGAAAACCATTTTCAGGGTTGCCGACAGTGGGGTTCGAACCTACTATCTCCCGAATACTGGATACTGACCGCACTTAAGCGACTGCAGCTATCGAGCTCGGTCCCACTAAAAATATTGTGAAACGTTCAGAACGGTGTGCCAGAACAATTCATGGCTGATTTAAGTACAGAAAAATGTCGGCTCCGCAGTCTACAGATACCGAGCCAGTCTATTTCTGGGAAGCCAATTATTCGATTCCCGGTCAGGTCAGTTCTTAAATCTAGATCTAGAGCTATCTGTGAGATGGCAGCCCCGGTCTAGAAAGCGAAGAATAACGACTGAGAAGATTCGTCGCACTAACCACGCGTTGCCTCGTAATCTGCAGGCCTTCGGGCTGACCGGTGGTCGCTTGGTAGGCCAAGGCCCTTCAGGAATGTAGAATCCTGGGGTTTGGTATGGTATGTACAGAAATTTGTATCTGTACTGAGGGAGCAGAGGGTCTCTGGATTAAAAATTGGGGAACTTTCAAGAGTTCCTGTTTTGAAGTTTACCTGGTTACAAGCTGTAATGTCGTTTTCAGCATAGAGGCTTGTGTTTACTTAAATCCGGCTTTTCATAACCGAAAGCTTGAAAACGCTCTTGTGATTTACTATTATTGAAATAGGGCAAAATTTCTCAGAAATGTTATTGTAAACTTAAGATTAAAAGCGCTTCTTCACAGGAGAATTATGATTAGAATTCTTTGAATACCGTACTTCATTCTATATTCCAGGACTTAATATTACGTTTAAAATTGCTCTAAAGGACTTCGAAAATATTTAATGCATATCCAAGTGACAAATATGAGGGATTTTATTTATTTAATTATTTATTTATCCATCTTGGATGACCGAGCTCGATAGCTGCATTCGCTTAAGAGCGGCCAGTATCCAGTATTCGGGAGATAGTGGGTTCGAGCCACACCGTCGGCAGTCCAGAAGACGGTTTCCATGCTTTCCCATTTTCACACCAGGCAACTGCTGGGGCTGTACCTTAATTAAGGCCACGGTCGCTTCCTTCCCGCTCCTGGCCCTTTCCTGTCCCATCGTCGCCACAAGACCTATCTGTTTCGGTGCGACCTGTAGCAACTTGTAATAAAATAACGTAAAAAATCCATCTTGGATGAAGTGAATATGTTTCTGCAACGAATTGTGGATTCTGCCAGACAATATGCAGCCTGTGTAGCATACTGTGCTAAGAATATTGTAGCGTGTCCAGAACTCGATGGGACGGCAAAATGAGGCCTGTATTCAGGCAGTGCTGCAGCGGTGGCACCGACTTTATGGGGACAAGGCAATTTCTACCCCCCTCCCCCCAAATGTCTTAGGGTGTAGAGTACTATTTTGTCCCTCCCACCAAATTCTCTTTGTAGATGTTGAGTCTCCTTAAAAATGGAGTTTGTTAGTCTTCGGAGGCTGCTAAGGCGTTAAATTTGTAGAAGATGGTAGATGGTTTTATATCAAGACTCGCTTTTGCTCGTTGGGGGTTCCGCCCCCCAAACCCCCGGTTACTCTGCATTAGAAGTGCTCATTTGGAAAATTACTGTGGCCAAACGGTATGTCGTATCGACAAAACTGATTGCCCCACCGAACCACCCTTTAGTGGCCTACATGTTTGATTCTAATTTAGATAGAGGTAAATGTTTCGATCTGGGGCAAATTTGGTACGTTTTTCACAAGTTGGGAAATTATTTTAGTCACTTAATGGACAGCTAGAGTCGAAACTTAGGAGGCGTATCGAGGATGAAATGATATACAATTTTGGTTCTTTGACGTTTTGTCGTACCTCCATCGGGTACACCTTAGATTGGTTTAGAAGCTTATATTAGTTATCAGTTTATCATATATTCCTATTGTTTTTACATACTTACACAGCAATTAGCATCATGCAATTTGGCTAGCGAATGGCCCGGGCGTGTCAATGAGCCTGCCGAATTTCATGATTCTATCAGTCTTATAAGTGTGCCAAACAGTAAAATGAATTAAGGAAAATGTTCAAACTTGACGTAAAATCGAGCAAATAAGTCACAAGGGATCGAGATACGACTAAAAGTCATAGGGACAAAGTTGTAGATCTCTTCACGTTTAGTGCCGAATGTGTTGTCTGTTTCGCGATACGACTTACCGTTTAGCCACAAAATACCTCGAAACGATGGTCTGCTCCGTCAGGAAAATTGCCTCCACATTTCGAAAGGTTAAACAGTGGAACTTTTTGTAATTTCTCTGTCTTTTGCAGGCCAAGAGAATTTTCTAACACACATGGAAATTTACGTCAGACATGTTGAGAAAAATATAAAATTTGATTTTTTTGGAATTTTTCCTTGGGTTCAGACTAATGGCTATCACTTTGCCAAATTCCAAGTTTGTAGCTCATCTGGAAGTGGGTAAACATTGTCAGTGAGTGAGTGAATGAGTTAGCCATCTGGTATTATATAATTGAATAAGATAGCAGGAGAATGAGCACGCATGATAATACAAACCTGCATTGGAAAATTTATGTGGCGGAACGGTATGCCGTAACGACAAACGGACTGCGCCATCAGACGACCCCTTTAGTGGCCTACATTCTTGATCCTATTACATTTTCTCGTATCTCGCCTATTTATACCATAGATAGAGGTAAAAGTTTCGATCTAGACAGAATTTCCTTCGTTTTTCACAAGCTGAGAATTTATTTTGCCAACCTAGCAGACAGCTACAGTCTTTAAACTTGTCAGGCGTTGTGAAACCGTTCACGACATCGTCAGGAGCATGTCGTAATATCCTGTGAATATAATATGCCGTTTTCTGCGACATTCTATGATAAATAGTGTCAAAATCAGCATGTTTTGCCTAGTACGGGACACGAGTGGCTCTCTGCTGGCTTGCAGGACTAGGGTCTCATTACGCACACTTAGAGAAAATAGGGCTTGCGCCAGCAGGTACTTGAAAAACGCTCTCTTTCTGTGGGAGAGAGAAGAGAGGAGGCACGCTGCACGTGATCGGAGATTCAGGTCAAAGGGAGGTGCTTATACCGTCGTGTCAACGCGTGAAACAGTAACTCTCTGGGATTTTCCCTGCAAATCCACTGATACCAACCTACAACATTCAGTTGTTATTAATAATAATAGTAATAATAAAGGAAATTCTGGAATACGTGATAGATATTTACGAATAAGGACTCATGTGAATCAGGAAATTGTATTCTGATTTATGATATCAAGGTGCGTGCTACATAATTAATGGATCACTAATTACGCATTATATAAGGGTGCAGCAAATTGCAAACAGATGTCTGGGGGCTAACCGTAAGAGATAAATCCAGGATTCCCCACGGCATGGCGTCCCCAACAGAAAATTATCTGATGATGCTTTAGGGATTGTGAACAAACCTACGATGGAGGATGGTTACCTAGATGTACTTCTTCTAAAAATAATCACCACCACCAATCAAACCTATGATGCGATCAGAATGAAATTTGATCAGTGGATAGAAGATTATTTCAGCTTTCATTTGATACCTCAACCGACGTAGAGAAGCCAGCATTAGCGGGCCGATGTTTGGGAAGTAGGCGTGGTTTACCCCTCCTACTAGCGACGCCCGGTTCTTCTATAACAGAAAGTAGATTTTGGAGCCATTTACTCAGTCTTCATCCAGTCTCACTCAGGTTTTATTCAGTATTTACTCAGTCTTGTACGCAGTCTTTATTCAGTGCAGTCTCAATGCAGTGTATTCATCATATTGTGCGGTGTACCCAGTGATCTATAAGCACGGTGTTAATTATCTACCTGTGTAAATTAATTATTCGAGTGCTAGAGAAATTACACTTCACAATGAGTGAATAATTCATAGCCTACATTGAACCGTGTGGCAGTCGTCGATGTTTTGTTATGTACGGGTTGATATGTGCATAACATAAATAAGTGCACGTGTAAAGGACAGTGAAGTGCCGTAGGAATACTGGTAACGTCACGAGAGTAAATTCGGGAAGCAAACTTGGTGAGAAGGAATAACGGCTTACGTGTAATAATCATAGAAGGTGTAGCGTCTGCTGAATACCATGAAAACACAGTGAGTAACACGTCCTACGTGTAGTAAGTGCCGTGAATTAAGAGAGTATAACATCATTAACACGCATAGCGTTAAACTAGCTAAACGTTGTGTATTCAGAGACAATGTTCAGGTCAACGTTTGATGCTTCAGTACCTAGTTGATTGTTATTAACTCTAATAGGCAAATGAGAGGAAGTAGGTAACGAGCTACAGGGCAATATCGTTACTGGGCTAGTACATTCGAGTCTATGAGTGATTCTAGTCGCATCGAGCTATAGTGTGTGGCATGAAATTAACATAGCTGTAACAGAATAATTTCCTCATTTGCATATAAGAACGAGTGAGATCGTCAGATCCAGGAGGAGTCTAGGAGCAGTTTGCCTGTGTCCCATCCCAATGCGTCAGAGAATTTCTAGACCATCCAACGCGAGGTGAAGATCCAGACAACATGAACGTGACCCAGAAGCAGACGAACCCAGGATTCTACTCTACTTAAGCCGACGTGATGATCACCTAAAACGCTATGGATGTACCTGCGTGATGACAACTAATCACAATGCTGAATAGATTACATTTCCATTTCTTGGCCTGAAACTCGCATCACCTCTTAACTGTAAATATATAATTTTAAGCATGTAAATAAATTATAGTTTAGGTAACTGTCTCAAGCTGTTTCAAAGGAATTTCAGTTTCTTAGTTCATTCTTTTTTAAAGGGAATTTTTCTTCTACGGTAGTTACGTAGTTATACGATTCCAGAATTGATTAAGGGTGAAGTATAGTAATGAAAAGGGGTTAATGTTAATTAGATTGTTTCCAGCTACCACCAATTTATAAGTTAATATGGGTCGTCAGAAAGTTCTTAAATAATTTCTTTTATACTTCACACGTAATGTAGGAAATTCCCCCAATCTATAGTTTTAAGACTGCTGATCAAGATGATGGAGACACACAGAGGGGTGCGAACCATGAGTGATTTAGAACGCGAGTGTTACAGTTAATTTAAATTCCCAAAGGATAGAGACTTCTATATAAATATGCATGTGTTTGAGATATCAGGATGAGAGCGGGAGCCAACTCGCAGGTCATTGTCCGGAAGGCTAAATCGTAAATAGAAATGTGAGTCTCCTGAATGACTTTATGTTGAGTGCGAAGTATTATACCGTACCAAGTGCAATGGTAATGGGGCTGAATAAAAGTCAGATTGTGATATTGAGGCTGGTAGAAGCCTGATGATTAAATAGGAGATATATTCTTCTGTGATAATAATAATAATAATAATAATAATAATAATAATAATAATAATAATAGAGACCGCCGCGTTGTATTCTGGGGATGATAGTGAAAGTGGCCACTATCTGGGAGCGCCACGAGAGGTTTATGGCCCCCTGTCTGAAAGAAGGGACGACTGGAGGAAGTTTTGTCTTACCACTGCTTGGGGCATTATGCGAGCTGTTCTTACTGCCTTGCCACGATGTAACATTCACATGCAAAATCATAGATTACCATCGTTGTCATAGAAATCTATATTTCACGAGATGAAAACATTCCTCCCAACTTTTTCTCCATTTAATTAAATCGATATAGGGAATTTCAGATAATGCACCCTGGATGTTTGAGGAGTGTAGGTTCAATCCTATGCGGTAGTGATGACCATAGTCACTGTTATTGATCATGGATGGATCATACCGACCATACACCTTTGTACATAAATGTAGTATTCCTTTTATTTCTTTCCAGATGACTGTTATTGTTCAAGTTGTGTATTGTTTTCTGGTATTGTTTGTCGAATGTGTTGTCCCACAGGAAACAACGTTGTTTGGAATTTGTCTTGTCAAATGGTGTTTATTAATATCCTGGTGAAACAAGCGTATGGGACAGTTTAGTAATTCATAAATATAATCCGATAGGACTTGATAGGCTAATTTTGTGATATGACTTTCGCATGTCTCGGAAGTGTGCTTATTATAGCTTTGTTTAACGTCTCAATGATATCATGACATCATGAACTATAATTGAAATTTGAAGCCATGATACAGGAATAATGAATAGTTGCGAGATGTGCCTTTTATTATGTGTACTTGTTCATTAATCAGTGTGTAATTATATAATGAGTGTTAGCAAGTGTTAATTAAGCAGAAGGAGGACGCCTCCTCGATATCGTAAGGTTATGAAGTACAAAATGCAACTCAGACAGAGACTGAAAGACATTTAATTCACCAACAATAAATCTAATAGGGCCTATATATTTTCCAGTATAAATTTGTATGGCACATCTTCTCGTATAGAATTATTTTATTATGCGTTTTTCTCAGTTCATTAAAAATTGTGCTTTAAAAGTATGGAACACCACTCTTCTCATTTAGTAGTGAAGTCGTATTCCTCTCATATTTAGATTCCCCTACTTTATAGATATTTAATTTAGTGCCCATTTTATGAGAACAGACCGTTGACCCGTTTGCTCTCGAGCTTAGTCGTGGATACTACGAAGTAGGGGGTAATGGGACTTCGATGCCGGGTTTGTTTCCGAAGTTCTCATTTAACATATTCCATTCAGCCATGGTATTGGTGACATGAAGTAATTAATTGTTCACTGGAGCCCTGGACAGGTGCAGTACCGACGAAGAAAAGATTTACAAATTTGGTTCTTTGACGTTTGGTCGTATCGCGATCGGTTCCACCTCAGATTGATTTAGAAACTTAGCTTAGACTGTAATTCGAGTAGTGTTTCCATGTGTTCCTTTCATCTTCCCATACATACATGGGAGCTAGAATAATGCAAGCTGGTTTACGTATGGCCTGTGGACGTGGCAAGGGGCCTGCTGAATTTCGTGATTCTACCTGTCTTATAAGTGTTTCTGCAGTAAAATAATGTATAGATAAGAAACAAAATTGACCGAAAATCGGAAAATGAAGCTCAATCTAAGGCAGAAGGAGATACGACAAAAAGTCATAGGACCAAAGTTGTAGATCTCTTTATTTTAGATCCCTACAGTACTGTCCACTTTTTCATACGAATTACCGTTTAGCCACAATTGATCTCAAAACGAAGGTCTGCACCGATGTTAGAATTGTCTCATTATTTCCATTTTTTGGTGCGTAAAATATTAAACAATTTAACGTCGTGTAATTTCTCCGTTGGTTATTGGCCAATAACTATAATTTTGCCAAATTTCAATTTTCTAGCGCACCAGGAAGTGGTTTATCTTCAATGTTAGTTAATCAGCCGATTTGTTGGGGGAGTCAAAGTTTACATTTTGAATTTTTAGGATTTTCCCTTGGATTACAATCTAACAGCTACCTGTTTGCCGAATTTCAAGTTTGCAGCTCATCTGGAAGTGGGTGATCATTAATGGCAGTTAGTGAGTGTGTGAGTTAGCCTTCTGGCTTTATATACGTAAGAGAAATGAGATTAGAAAGCGGACATTCCTTCAGAGAACTACATTTCCCAATAGATAATATTCAGGTGGTACATCTGTTTCCACATTTCATATCGTGAAATGCATAATATACAGTACGGTAATTAGGATATTTATTAAGAAAATGTATTTATGAAGAAAGTTCTATATTTTTTACTTGTGATTATTTTTCATACCTTCGTATATAAAACATTCCTTCAAAATATTTACTGTATTTATGAATCAAGTTCAGTTTTTCTGTTTACTTGTGAATATTATTGAAACCTCCGTACATTAGGCACGTTCAAAATTGTATTTGAGAAACTAGCTCGATTATTGTTCTGTTTTTTCTGTTTGTGAATATTGTTATAATATAGGAATGTTCGCATTGATAGTTGTTCCCCATTTCGCATGCCTGCGTTCATATTAATCGTTCCCCCAATAATTACCCGAAGTCGGCGCGCTCGAGTGCTGGTGTTGATTATTGTTTTCAGGGGAAGTATAAACAGCCAACTACTACCCGTAATTAGATGGGGGAAAAAGAAAGAGTGATATCCCTCGGGAAATGATGATGATTATGATGATGTTGGTTGTTTAAAGGAGCCTAACATCTAAGGTCATCGGCCCTCTTCGAGAAATGAAGGTACCGGTGAAACAAAATGAAATCAATCAATCAATGATCTAGATTTAGGACTGTCGCCCAAGGGGCAGTTTCCGGATCAATTTACCTGACAGTTTATTAAATGTTTTCAAAGAACTTGGAAATGTGTTGAACATTTCCCTTCATAAATTATTCCGGTTCCATATTCCTTATGCTATAAATGAATTTGTGTTCTTGAATTCAAACTTCATCTTCATATTATGACCTTTCCTAATTCTAAAAATTTCCACGTAAGCTTATTCAGCTATTAATGCCATTCCACACTATCTTTCCACTGACAGCTGGAACATACCACTTAGTTGAGCAGCTCGTTTCCACATTTCCAAGTATTCCTAGCCCAAAATGTTCAAAATTTCGTAACACTATTCTCCTGTCGGAAATCTCCAAGAACAAGTCGTGCTCCTTTCCTTTGGATCTTTCCCAGTTCTCGTATCAAGTAATCGTTTACATCCTTTACATCCTTTACATCCTTACTACAACCACTAAATTTACAACCTGTCCTTTCGTAACATTTGACATCATGCCACGAAGGGTAACAAAGTGAACAACTCCATTATGTGTAATTCTTTTGTAATGTCTAACCATTTTCAAATAACAAGGAAGCTTGAATTTAAATCGCAGCTATGCATTTACACGTTATTTTAAACCAGTGCAGGTAGGTATACATTTTCACAGCAATCGCGTGTGTCAGTTCAGTTAGCGAGGGCAATAGGAACTTAGAACAAAGATATGTCAGTGAGAAGTAGTCTTGTTTACTTGATAATTAAGATTAGAATATGAAACAGATCCTCCTTATAAATCCGGTGATGACAAACCGCACTTGAAATTGTCTTCTCCAGTGCCAAAGAAAGCAAAAAGCGTGCGTGAATTTAGTGAAATGTGGATCACTTTGGGCAGAGAAAGGAGAAACGAATACTTTGCAAACTATAAGCCAATTTAGTGTTGCCATGGTGATGAATACAATATTTCGAAACATTCGAAAACTGATGCTCATCAAAAGTATGTGGCATAGAGACAGAAGATAAATTCAACATAAAGGTGATTTCCTTTCTTTCTTTTCAGAATGATTTAAATAAGGAAGCAGATGATGTAATTAAGGCCGAAGTATTCTCACACTTATTTATCAGCTATTTTGCAGGATTCATAATTATTTCTAGACTCCAAAATAGCCAGTAAATATAGGTGTGGTAGAAGTGAGAGGAAAAACTTGATTAAAATATTTTACAGCGGTTTTCAAAAGATATGGTACTTGTGGATCTAAAATATGATAAAATATTTGGCGTTCAAACACAGGCTTCAGATAAAACCAAACAAGGGCCGTGAAAGCCTTTTTTGAAGGGATACGGGCTAATGTTTTTATAATTTGCGCTGTTAATTCTGGTACAGTGATCCTTCCTCTTTACAATCTTTACAATCGATGCTAAACACTGTCGTCACACGTGTTTTCTGAAAAAGTTCCTTTTTTTTACCTTTCCATGTTTTTGTAACGCTCCAACCCAAGTGTTCTATGTCAAAATAAATCAGGTAAATATTAGTAGTCCGCCTCTGTGGTGTAGTTGTTAGCGTGATTAGCTGCCACCCCCGGAGGTCCGGGTTCGATTCCCGGCTCTGCCACAAAATATGAAAAGTGGCACGAGGGCTGGAACGGGGTCCACTCAGCCTCGGGAGGTCAACTGAGTAGAGGTGGGTTCGATTCCCACCTCAGCCATCCTGGAAGTGGTTTTCCGTGGTTTCCCACTTCTCCTCCAGGCAAATGCCGGGATGGTACCTAACTTAAGGCCACGGCCGCTTCCTTCCCTCTTCCTTGCCTGTCCCATCCAATCGCCCCATCCCTCCACAAGGCCCCTGTTCAGCATAGCAGGTGAGGCCGCCTGGGCGAGGTACTGGTCATTCTCCCCAGTTGTATCCCCAGAGCCAAAGTCTGAAACTCCAGGACACTGCCCTTGCGGCGGTAGAGGTGAGATCCCTCGCTGAGTCCGAGGGAAAAACCGACCCTGGAGGGTAAACAGATTAAGAAGAAGAAGAAATATTAGTAACTTATACTAACATTTTTTGCACAGAACTTTAAAAATAGTATTTTGTGTTAGTGTGGTGTTTAGGTAGCTTATTGTATGTCCTTTCACTGTGCCGTACAGAGCGGAACTGACGTCACGTTAACAAAGCAACCTTTATTTATAATCGATTCTAACCAATCATTTGTCTTAAGAGGGGAAACAAAGAAATTATGACCTTCAAATTCTCTTTACTCTTAATTCCAACAATAGAAATATGCTTTTTGTTAGGAGATTAATTCAACAAATAAATATTAAACAACTGTGCTAACTGGCACACATGAAACTGTTCTCATATTTTATATTTTCTTACACAACTCATAGAACTGCAGCAAAAAGCCCTTAGCACTGTAGCAAAATAGGTTACATAATTAATACCCATAAGAATAAATGAATAGTCTAAGTTATAAACAATTTTATTCGCCCTGCATGGAATTGTAGTTTAGGGGAAGACGCCAAAAATTTAATTTTTAAATACCTATGTTATTGGTCCTATCGAAAAGTATTAAGTAACGAATGTTATAGAGAATACAGTTTCCGATGATTTATTTCAAAGTCAGAAGAAAACTAAATGTGAAAGCCTACAATATATTTAGAATAGATATTCTCATAAATTTCCTTTCATGGATCAGTCATAGAGCGTCGACCTCTGGATTCTACCGCTGTGTATTTAACCCAGGGTGAGGCAGTCATATTTTTGGACAGAAAAAAGTCCATTCGGAACTCCAGAACGTAAGATGTTGGCATGTAAAAGATCTCCGGTGATGTGTATTTTGGTGTTTACAATAAAAAGTAATAAAAACTTAGTTGTGGAGATCCAGTTCCTCTGACATCTGGTATCTTAAACAGACCATTGAAACTGACGCTACCGAGCGAGTGGTCGCGTGGTTTGCGGCAAGTAGCTATCAGCTTGCATTCAGAAGATAGCGGGTTCGAATCCCACTGTCGGCAGTACTGAAGACGGTTTTCCGTGGTTTTCCATTTTCACACCAGACAAATGTTGGGGCTGTATCTTAATTAAGGCCACGGCCGCTTCCTTCCCACTCCTAGCACTTTCCTCTCCCATCGTCGCCATTAGACCTACATGTGTCGGTGCGACGTAATGCAAGTTATAAAAGGAGAAACTGACGCGTGGGGAGTCTAAATGGCTTCAAAACAAAATCTCAACAACACAGTGGCAGAGCCGTTATTATTATTATTATTATTATTATTATTATTATTATTATTATTATTATTATTATTATTATTATTATTATTATTGTAGAACTCTTTGTGCATTCAATAGAGTTCATAACCTCCCTCATCACAGCAAAGTCGTGCTCGAAACTTCGGTCATTTCGTGTCCATAATAAGCGAACGACATGAGAGCTCTCTATGTGAACCAGGAATATTGTGCCATTAGCTGGGATTGTACAGTACAGCATGACACTGTAGTAAATGTTAACTATCAGCTATCTTCTATGTTATCCGTTACAGCATGTTCCTCGGTACCGTCCTACGTAGCACAAAGAACAGCCATATTCCGTAACTAGCTGTTGTTTCCAAGGTTGACGGGTTATATTTTGTACAATTCAATTGTAGTGTATGCTTTTTCTTCTTCCTTTCCTTCATCTTACAATGCTGTCTCTTTCTTTCTTTCTTTCTTTCTTTCTTAATCCGTTTATCCTCCAGGGTTGGTTTTTCCATCGGACTCAGCGAGGAATCCCACCTCTACAGCCTATAGGGCAGTGTCCTGGAGCATGAGACTTTAGGTCGGAATGATACTACTGGGAAGGATCACCAGTACCTCGCCCAGGTGGCCTCACAGGGGCTTTGTAGGGTGATGGAAAGTTTGGAAGGGACAGACAAGGAAGAGGAAGGAAGCGGCCGTGGCCTTAAGTTAGACACCATCTCGGTATTTGCCTGGAGGAGAAGTGGGAAACCACGGAAAACCACTTCGAGGATGGCTGAGGTGGGAATTGAGCCCCCTCTACTCTGTTGACCTCTCGAGGCTGAGTGGAACTCGTTCCAGCCCTTGTACCACTTTACAAACTTCGTGGCAGAGTCGAGAATCGAACCCGGCCCTCCGGGGGTGGCAGCTAACCACACTCCTTCCTCCTAAAATGATAATCACCACCGCCATCACCGCCACCACCACCATGACGCTGTACAGATGTTAATCCTATACTGGATGAGGTGACTAAAGGTGAAACGTTGATGCCAAGACAAGAATTAAGCAATTTATAGATTGAACATTTTAGTCACCCATTGCAAGGTTGAATGGGAAACGACAGAGGGTCATCGCTCTTTCTTCTCTTACATTACATATAATTGTACTTCCTCTTAAAACAATAATCACCACCACCACCATTACATTACATTACATATTTCCCAGTAGGGAATAGAACCAGAGTCCTCAGACTTGCCGAAAATTCTGCATTTAAAACCACCAGTTTCAAAATTACATCAAAAGAAAAGACTTTGGAACCTTCCCCTCAAACTATCCGCAGGAGCTATCACATGTCTAGGTAAATTCTGCCATTACCTTGTGCCGCTGGATCTTCCTCACGCAGGCCTCGCCCCTGCCTTCCTACACTCACAAGCACTGGAGCAATTCAGACAAGACGACCCTAAAGTGCCCTGCTCATTTTTTTTTTGTTAGAGGCTTTACGTCGCACCGTCCTGCTTTTATAGTACTCTAAGGGGAGGCTTCCAGAACTCTTTACTGATAGGGCGGATTCCTGTACACACCCCCGGTTTTGATTGGCTAGAGAACATATTTCCAAGTATCACACAGGTTGTTTACAATCGAGGAGGAACCAGCTGAAGTGTTGGCAACTTCCTTTCATTAAACAGAACAATCCTCAGAACCAGGTTTACAAACTTCAAAATAAACATTATTCTGTCAAAGAATTACAAATCGATGGTCTCGCCATCTAACGGTAGGCGACAAAATCCTTGGCAGTTTACAGGTTCACAAGTCCGTTGGTATAGATGGCCTTAAGAAGACGCGCAGTTTAAATAGCTCGGATGCGAGTTCACAGCTGCGAGCCCCGAACCGCACTGCCAACTTGCCCAGTAGAGATCTTTCTAACCGAGCTCGATAGCTGCAGTCGCTTAAGTGCGGCCAGTATCCAGTAATCGGGAGATAGTGGGTTCGACCCCACTGTCGGCAGCCATGAAGATGGTTTTCTGTGGTTTCCCATTTTCACACCAGGCAAATGCTGGGGATGTACCTTAATGAAGGCTACGGCCGCTTCCTCCTACTTCCTAGGCCTTTCCTATCGCATCGTCGCCATAAGACATATCTGTGTCGGTGCGTCGTAAAGAAAAAAAGAACTTTTTAAAGATACATGGCCTTCGATAGATGTTCCCAGATAATGTCCAAAACGTATGATGGGGTCGGTTTGTACGCAGACTTTTCTCATAGCAGCATGTAATCTAGTAGGAACGCTCTGCCCCTGTTGAATATTTTTGGAAGCTGGGAGAGGTCAGCGAATCAACAAGTATCCAGCATGGAATAGTATTCTTCCGTAGTTACATAAAGTGTATACTCTCTGGCTTGACAGGTAGTAATGAAAGATGGCTGCATGGTAGACAGACCACGCATCTCGACGGATGAGGGGGCTTGGAGTTGGAGTCTGTACCATAGTAGAATTTCCTGGTGGATCTCAGTATTCTGGTATAGATTTCGTCGATGTGAATGTTATTATGAATTTCTTGACTGCTTCCATACCATTGCTCACCTGTAATCATGCGAAGGGCACGATTTTGAAAGCTCTGGACTTGATTCAGGTGCGTTTTGGCTGCGATCCCCCAGACGGGACTAGCATATTCGACGATTGGCCGAATGGAAGTTTTGTACAGCTGGAGCCTGTTTTCTAAATTAAGCTCATTGTCGGCTTTCATGATGGGAACAAATTCATGAAGGCGTTTGTAGCCTGGGCCGAAATTATGACTACATGATGTTTGAACGTCAATCCCCTGTCGAGGGAAACACCCAATAATTCAGTTACATCAGACCATCGGATCACTTCGTGACATTAATTTAGGCTCTCCACTGTCGAAGCCAAGGTTCGATAGTGGAGAGGGCTTCCTGAAGATAATTTTGAACCCTGAGTGGTTGCCAAGAGACACCGGATATGGCGGTGTCATCTGCGTACATGTAGACATTCACGCGCGGTGGACGGGGTATATTGGACATGTATAAATTCAATAGCATAGGAGAGATAAACCCACCCTGTGGGACCCCAGCACTGATAGGGCGGGGATCAGACAGGGAGTTGTTAACTTGAACCTGGAATTTCCTATCTGAAGGAAAACTGTGGAGTAGGTGTACCAATTAGTTGGGAAAGCCAAGAAGATTGAAATTGCTAAGGATGAATAAAGCCTCGGTAATTCGCTAGATCTTACGGGAGCTAGGAATGGGAGCTGTTCTGCTTCTTGTCGCTAGGACTTCTTGGAAGCTCGCGCAGTGCAATGCGATGTTTACTGTGATGTGCATGTGTTCGTGAAACAGAATTGGATATACTTGAGAGTTCGTTTGTTTTAAAACCTATGTTTACCTGTACTTTCGAAGGTAAGTTAAATAATTATGATAATAATTTTCAACAGAAATATTCTTGATCGTTCGTACTGAAATGTTCAGACAGTTATCTGTACTCGTAGTGAATACCGTACATTATAAATGCCACACTGAAGACATAGTCTCATTCTTTTTAGATGGTATACTTTTGAATTCCATTGAGTAAAAGTAAAAAGGTGAAAACTATCGATACCGGTACAAGTTACCATGAATTTTCTGTGCATCCGCAACTGAAGAGGAGATGGCTAAAAGTGATTTCACGAAATAAATTTAAGTCAAATACGAAGTCCAAGTCATCGGATTACAATTTCAAGCCAAACCCTACAATTCGAGTTTTAGAACCATATGGTGCGCCAAGTATTTTCCCAAATTTTCCAGCCTATATAACGACTACAGTAGTGACAGCATGCCTGGAGTTAATTTTTAAAAATGTGCAAGTGAAAAACGGCAAACTAAAGCTCAGTTCCGTCCTGAAGTTATAATCCTACAAGGGAATAACCAACCTGACTTAAATTCAGTTTCTGTACAGACAGAGGGAACTTTTATTTCTAGACTGTAGGAATTAGAAAGGAAAACAGAGCCCTACGGTGTGCCGAGCCAATAACAAGCTCAGAGACGTTTTAAGAAAAAAAACGAGAAATCAGCTAAAAGCTGAAGTATTTCGATGATAATGAGTATCACAAAACTGTCGAGTTCTTCCTTTCGGAAGACTGCAAATGTAGTTCAAAATGTTTATTTTTATTGGATGAGATACTGACTTTGAGAAAATTAACCCCAACATTGTCAAAAAATTCCATTATGAAAGCGCGCTATGGCATTATTGCTCACCGATAAGTTCGCAAGAGACCATATCATTAAACTGCCGTCCGGCTCCACGGCTAAATGGTTAGCGTACTGGCCTTTGGTCACAGGGGTCCCGGGTTCAATTCCCGGCAGGGTCGGAAATTTTAACCATCATTGGTTAATTTTGCCGGCAGGGGGGCTGGTTGTATTTGTGGTCTTCATCATCATCATCATCATCATCATCCTTTCATCCTCATCATGACGCGCAGGTCGCCTAAGGAAGTCATATCAAAAGACCTGCACCTGGCGAGCCGAAATTGTCCTTGGACACTCCCGGCACTAAAAGCCATACGCCATTTCATTTATTTCATTAAATTGCCAAGTAAAAGAACTCGGGCTAAGGTAACATTTTCTCCTAAACATGTAGCTGCTCTGAATCTTTTAAAAGACAGGCAGCCATCATCTTCGATTGGTTCTCTACAGCAGGCGGCTACCGCAACATATACCGGGTGGTTCACCAGCCCCTTATTTTTTCGGAGGTAGGTAACCCAACTAACGCGTATATCAGTCATCCGAATAACATTAGTATCTGCTTCTTTTTGGCCTTAGTAAACCATGCCGTTTATATAATGCTCGCGAATATGGTCCAAATCATTAACGGCAGTGTTGTTTCTATTACTTAAACTATAATGATGTGGTAAACGATCACAGCTGCGAATAATACTATCTTACGTACGGATAGGAAATATCTCTATGGACTACAACGTAATGCACAGAGGATCGTGGCAGTTACGGTGGCTAAAACACGCGCCATTGCTGTTGTGTCAGCCAAGCTGTGTGGTAGTAGGTTCGAAGCACAGGCTAGTACACTTTATTTTCGATTAACGCCGTTTACAGTGACTGTAATATGGCCGCTTATTACCCTTTCCCAAAGAGTGAATTTTTATTTGGTCCTGAAAAAGACCGTTCATAATCCGATGTTACGTAACCAGGTTGGAATACGACGCTAGGGTCTGTAGGTAGTACCATGCATATTCAGAGTAACGAGTGTTCGAAATGTTGACCACTTTACAGTATACATTTAACTTCTTACCATTACGAAGCACGTGGCATATATTTTAATTCGAACGTACTTTCTTCCTAAATTACCAACAATTCATTGTATTCATCGTGAGGATATGATTAAACGCTGTGATGTGACCTGGTAGGTGTGGATTATTACTTGTGTGCGTTAGATTTGGTATGTTGTGGATTCGAATCCCATGCTGGCCGTACTGAAAACGGTTTTCCTCGGCTTCCCATTTTCACCACCTGGCGAATGCCGGGACGCTACCTTAATAAAAGACCAAGGCCGATTTCCTTCCCAATCCTTTCCCCACCCATCCTTAGGGGAAGGACGCCAAATAAGAGCGCACCCCTTAAAATCAATAGCAAAACAATATTGATTATTATTGTATCCTCGCTGACATGGAGCACCCTGTCGTTCAAAAAATGTGCCTCATGCTGCATTCGAACCACTACGCTGCCGATAATTGCACATCGTCTGCTCCACACTTAACCGATTCAGCGACGAAGTCAACATACAGGTTTAATTCTTAAATACGGACGTTTTTTTGATATTTGCTTTACGTCGCACTGACACAGATAGGTCTTATGGCTACGATGGGATAGGAAAGGCCTGGGAGTTGGAAGAAAGCTGCCGTGGCCCTAATTAAGGTACAGCCTCAGCATTTGCCTCGTGTGAAATGGGAAACTACGGAAAACCATCTTCAGGACTGCCGACAGTGGGATTCGAACTCACTATCTCCTCGATGCAAGCTCACAGCCGCGCGCCCCTAACCGCACGGTCAACTCGCCCGGTAAGTACGGCCGTTCCACCTCGAAAGTTAACATACGTTTTAAAGTCTTCAATGGGGTTTACAGTGTCCATTTAACTTCCTCACGTTGCAGAGCATGTGGCATAACCTATTAATTCGATCGTATTACGGGTACCTATGTTATTTCAAGACGCAATAAATCAAATATTTGCCGAATGGTCCTTGGTATTTGGCGCGGAATTGTGCATAGTTGTTTTTCCTTTGGTAGGTCTATGGACCAATTTACAGTGATGACAGACAGATATGAGAAATTTCAAGTTATTTGGTGCTCAGAAAACTAAATTATATGGATCTTTAGGTTACACGCGTTATTTGGGTTGCCTGTCTCCGATAAAATAAGGGGCTGGTGAACCACCCCGTAAATGGAAAATGTATGATCACTCTGTTTTTTGCTAGTGGCTTTACGTCTGTCTCACCGACACAGATAGGTGTTATGGCGACGATAGGATAGGAAAGGGCTAGGAGTTGGAAGGAAGCGGCCTTAGCCTTAACTAAGGTACAGCCGCAACATTTGACTGGTGTGAAAATGGGAAACCAAAGAAAACCATCTTCAGGGCTGCCAGTAATGGGGTTCGAACCCACTATCTCCCGGATGCAAGCTCACAGCTTCGCGCCTCTGACGGAACGGCTAAGTCGCCTGGGATGATCACTCTTCATGATGTAAGTAGCACTACTCATCACGTTAGAGTGAGGAATGAAGACCGTATGCCGTTTTTCTTCCATTAGCGATGAACGGCTTCAATGGTTAGAAAATCAGTTTCTCGAGTATATCAACAATATCCAGATATAAAGTCCTTTCCTGATTCTTCACTTTGTAAGTACCGAAACATATAAAGCAGTCATGGCTATTGCATCTCTTAAAGTAAGTGGCGCAAGGTATCATCTGAACAGGGACGGATTTCACTACGTTTTAACAAGGGGATTTGATTCCAATTCCGTTGAATTTTTCCTCAGTGGACTGAGACAAATATTAGGAGCAAACGACATGCTGGACAGCAGAAATACTACTTTTAGTACGGATAAAGTTAAAGAAACTTATTTTGACACTGCCTTCTTTTACAAACGTCGAAATAACAGAGAAGACTGTACCAATATGGATCAAACAGTTGACAGAAGGTAGTGCTTCCAAGATTCCTGAATCATCTTTACCGAATTCTACTCTACGTATCTCGGATTACCTGTATGGTATCTAGTGGATAGAGTAAAATAAATAATATTTATAATTTTATTAAATTCCTGTTTGCTTAGCTCGAAAATTTAGTAGAAATATTTCGCTTGTTTCAGTTCCTACGCAGACTACCATACAGTTACCTTCCCCGGCGTACGTAAGAGGTTTCGTGATGAAGAAAATCGTGGCTGAGGTATCCTGTGCTACTTGAAAAGGCAAGTTGATCACTACAAACTGCCATTCTGCCATAGTGGATCTAATTTTTGAGTGTGACAAGAACTCCACATTTCATTCCATAGCACTTTTGTATCTAATACAGCACTTTATAGAAAGTGCTGTTATTAAGTTACCAAAGACATATAAGAGAAAGAACTGCTTTGAAAGTTAGTAACTTCTTTGTGTCCGCTGAAAGTGAAACGCATTCCACTTCACTTAGTGAAATGATCTGCAAGAACTTAATTCTAGTTATTTTGAGACGTACAGCTTCAGTAATAACGGAAGTGTTCAAGAAACCGAAATACTTATATAGCAAACATTTAGGCAGCAAAATTCTGTATGTGTGCTTCGAGTTGCTGTTTCGAGTTTAAGACATGTTCAGGGGTCAGCTATCAGCACCAAACGGAGAAATCTTCAACTATTACCTATAACGAGCGAGCAGGCATATTGCTGAAGCTTAAAGTACATCGCAGCGCGCTATGATTCTTCCGTGATCAGAGAAACTGTATACTCTCTGGCTTGACAGGTAGTAATCAAACATTGTTGCATGCAATGATTTTAATAAGGATGAAAATCGCATTTGTCAGAATATTAATGACAGTGATAGTCACTTAGCAACCACCAAGTATGGAATATATTGCGGGTTAGGGTAAACCTTCGCTGCAATTATTGGAGTGATCATTTAATGATTTGATTTCATGATTACTCAAAGTTGGCTGAACTTACAGACCTATCAATGTCTCGTGATTCACCGGCAGGTAATTTCGGAGAGATAAAACAAAAATGAAGCTAATCGGTCCGGTGAACGGACGGACGGATTTGCGAAAGCTGTTTTTAGCAAAGATTTCAGATATAAGTTAGAGGTGTTATTGAATTGGGATTTTACGTTATTATTTACATTTTGAAGTCCGTAGCACTGTGTAGAATATTGAACCCATGACCTTTGTGCCCTAAGAATGTTAAGTATGAAAAGTTACTACATGAGGCCCCATGTCAATTGTGATAAGGAGCTTGAAGATTTCTTGATATTACGGGAGTGTCACGTGGCAAGGAGGTGGCAAACTTCTGTCCCACGCTCTGAGATGTGACGTCATCCACACGTGTCGGCAGTGGAAGGATACAGAAGAAAGTTTATACAGGGTCCTGTATTTATCTATAAGACAACTGGTCTTCAGTAAGACGGGTTTGAGACTGCTAAGCCATTTCTGGGAATTATTTCAGATGGACACGCGTGTCTAGCTTACCCACGCTAAGTCGACAAAAAGTAGTGCCTATCAAATGAGGACATTTAACCAGTTAATTTAACAGGAATAATTTTTAAATATCCAGGAACACTACTGTTAGCAACGTAACAAGTATGTGGTTACATCAAAAACTCTTTTAAATACAGTTCATTCAAGTCGAAAAATTTCCGCAAATTTTCTTGGCGGCAAAAGGAAAATGCCTGGAGAGAGGGGGTACTGTCTATAAATATAGAAGTGACGCTATGTTGAAACCCCTGCATTTTGTATCGTGAGGCTGAAGACAGAGGGTTGAACTGTTCTGTAAATCGATCGACAAGTAGACTAAGTCCAACCAACAGATTTTAGCCGATGTGGCTGGGGTCTTGACGCCATGTGGAGATAGTTTTTTGAGCAGAATTAATTGTATAAAAAGGACGGTCAAGATACCGAAGAAGTATTTATAAATCTTTTTTGTGGTAAAGAAAGTAATTCGTGTGCGGGTAATAAATACTATCAGTCGAGTCCGATCAACAAGAACGACTAGTGAAGGGCATTTCTTTTTTATGCTTTATTTCCAGGAAACAATAATAAAAATGCTATGTAAATCCAAAAATGTAAAAATGGCTAAATAAATGAAAAGGGGTCGCAGGTGAGCCCAAAGATGAACGCTGACGTGACATGAGGTAGGTGATATGCCATCCTACCGCATACTTTATCTTGTTTTATGATGCCAAACTTATATGTGTTTGAAATGGGTATTTATGACACAGCTGGTCACCCAAATGTTTTTTTGTAAATGTCAGTAATGTTACGAAAGGTCATTGGTTTTATTTTCCGCTTGGATAAATTTTTGAAGTATTGCGAGTGCAGTGTAATGTTCTAAAAAGTTATTAATGAGGGTTTCGGAGTGATATCACGTCCAAAGTAGATCGTCATTTCCGTGTATTTATTGCCTATGTTTCTTTTATGTCAAATTAAGATGTTTATTCGACGTAAAATTTTCAGTTGGAATTTTGATGGAATTGGTGCAAAAGGGATCCGTGGTTACCCATGTTCAGTCAGATGGAAGCGCTGTGTTTAGTGTTGAGTAATGCAGATCGGTGAATTTGTCACGAAGTGTAACGTATTCTATGTCCGTTTAAACCGTGTCTGAGTGACAATAATAACAGTAAATTTGTCAGTCATTTTCGTGAAAATCCAGTTTTAAAATACGAGATCATTTTATGCGAAGTTGTTCATTATTAAAGTATTTGTGCGTGATTAGGCGTCGTGGATTCTAGTAAGGATTTTTATTCCAGTTCTTTTGTTAGTGAGAGTCGTGAGTTTGAGAGGTTAGATTTGCCGTGTGAGTTGAGATAGGATTTGCGAATCAGGTGATTGGAAACCTATAGATGATGCCGGGACTTTGGTGCGAGCCCGAGGAAGATTTTATATATTTGGGATGGATGTGAGTGAGAGAATTCACGCTGGTGTTAATTTGCGATGTGTACAATTATTGTAGGACATTTGAAAGTAAATCTATGTGCATATTTGTTTGGTCAGAATATCGTATTTTGTTCTATTTTGCGAAGTCAAAGGGGTTCATTCTTTGAAGCCAGTCATGTATGACGAAGACATGTTTTTCATGTCGAAACTGACAGACAGAGGAGGGTCGTCTGTGTCGATGCCACCAGCTGTTCGATAGGGGGCAGTTAGTATAACGGAAGACGTGTAGAGTGTTACGCATTGAAACGAGATTGCATTCTTGGCAGCGGATATCATTAACTGTGGGATCTAGTTGAAATTTTCATCCGGGAATAACGTGTAGGTTATTAGATACTATGATTTTGTTTAATTGAGATTATAATGTATATCTGAAACCCTAAAGTTAGAGTATAATGAGCGAGGTTAGCCAATTTCAGGGTTGTCCAAAATATAGAGTGGTGGTAGTGATGATTGTTTGTTTGTGAGGGTGCACAAACTTTATGAAATGTCATGACAAGATATGACATCGTAATCGGCTTACATTATACGGTGAGTTACTTTTGGTTTGTACGCAATTATTATGATTATCCAAGTATTAATAATGGCTAGGGTTAGATTAGATTTAAAGTGTGATGTCAAGAAACAAGATATAATACTGGGAATAAATGATGTAAATTTCTTTCCAGGTGCAAAATCATGATAGATGATAAACATTAAACATGAATATAACTGCGTCAAACATTGAGTAGGGACTTGTGAAAGAAACCATTCGTCCGTGGAGATAGAATTTGTTGTTCATTAAGATTTCATTAAATCATTTTAATTTATTTAATTATTAAACTCAGTAGAACCATATTTGTGAAATAACTTTAAAGCAAACGAATAACTTGGAGATGCATTTTGGAAATCTTAGTTTTTTCTGGGAATATTTAAATGTTAACGATTAAGGGAACATATCCGAAGGTAATGGATTTTACTGCCACAAAGTATTGTGAGCGTTGTTGTTGTTGTTGTTGTTGTTGCATTATTTGACTTTGATTGATTAAGCAGTAAATGTGCTGGGGTTAGTAAATTGGAAACTTTGGTCATCAACCGATGTAATTGTGTTTAGCCTTCAGCTTAGAAACTTGGATGGTCATGGGGTCATCAACCTCAGTGACTTAGATTAGGACCATATGCCACTGTAGCATCATTTTCCTTGCGGTCATCATCCACAATGACTTTAAAGTAACTTGGAAGCCTGGAGGTCGGTCCATGACTTAGTCACAGGTCACATCGATTCGATTAAGGGTCCATGCCGTATAACCACTGTGTGGCACACATCGATTGGACTGCCTTAATTATACCCAGAGTCCAGAGTTCGTGTTACGAGGGCTGGACCATCAAGAATCATCATGATGTTACATGTAGTCGCACATGGAAGCCGAATTTAAGGATTTGCAGACTTTCTTTCTTTCTTTATTTAATAACTAGCAAGATACCCGTGCTTCGCTACGGTTTTATACTGAAATTTATAATTGAATGCTTATCGTTTTATATATAACCCACCGATATTCGCGATCTGACTCGTTTTCTGAGAGATTCCGCCAAAATTTGCGATCTGACTCGTTTTCTGAGAGATTACGGCAATATTCCTCCCATGTTTCAATCTTTTCTCCAGCAATCGATTTCGTACTTCCCGGGATAAGTCCAGGTATTCCACCCGGTCAGTTGGGTCCCTAAATCTTTGCCATTCTTTCCTATAGCCTAAGCATTTTTAATGTGGATCAAATCCTTGAGGAGATCCGGCGTGGTGTCGTCTTGGGTGCCTTGGCGGTACTGAACCTCTACTTGGCGGTAAATTACATCTGCTGTCGTTGTCATTGATGACAGTATGACCAGCACCATTGTCTCCCGCGGGCAAGTGCGCAGGACTTCTGGCGATACGAATGACATACTTCCGTGCATTATTGAACTTATTACAGAGGTGAACAATTGCACGGTCAATCATGTATCTATCGTTTATTTCAAATATGTTTAAATTTTTGTTTATAAGCCAAAAGAATCTACTGTAATCTAAGAAGGTTCTCCAAAGGAAAAGATGGCTCTTGAAAACGAACCCAGGAGAGATTAAAAATGATCGGTTTATGATCAGAATAAGTACATTGAAAATCCACAGCCTGTTTCCAGTCATTCAACCGGGTCAAGAATGGAATGAATTAGCCCTGCCGAAGCCTGTCGCACTCCACTGGGGCAATGATTAAATGAATGACAAATGAAATGAAATGATATTGGAGAGTGTTGCTGGAATGTATGATGACGGGGAAACCGGAGTACCCGGAGAAAAACCTGTCCCGCCTCCGCTTTGTCCAACACAAATCTCACATGGAGTGACCGGGATTTGAACCACGAAACCCAGCGGTGGGAAGCCAGCGCGCTGCCGCCTGAGCCACGGAGGCTCCTTATAAGTACATTAGGAACAGTAAAATCAATTGGTCTCACCTCCGTTTTCACCCCACCGCGGTTAAGTTGATTTACCTCCCCCCGCCAAAAAAGAAAACGTGTTCCTTTATGTTTAAAGGAGATACCAAATACCAATGTTCACATGTGTTACCTTCAGTAAAGTATTCCCATAAAAACAATTCACTTTTTTCACTTACTTTCACACTCCCCGCCCCCCTTAAGTGAATTTTCCGGCAAAAAGTACTTGTTTCTTTAATAGTAAAGGATCTTCTAAATACCGATTATCTTCAGTTTTTGAGATATGTGTCCCCATGAAACGAATTCAACTCCTTTTCACACTCGCCCCCAAAAATGATTCTCCGCCCCCCTCCCCCCAAAACGCGTCGTTTTATTTTTTAAAAAGATCTAAATACCAAGTTTCACGTCTGTAACAATTTTAGTTTTCATTAGATGTAAGTATCCTCATACAATTAATTCAATAAATTTTTCAATTTTTCACCCCCCCAACCTTCATTGGATTTCCCGAGAATACCTGTTTCTTTACTTTAACAGGAGGTTCCAAATACCAATTTTTACGTCTGCAACATTTTACGTTTCTGAGATATACTGTAGATATAGTCTTTCTAAAAATTCACCCCAATTTGTCACTCCTGTTTAACCCCCATTAATTAGATTTTCCAAAAACAAAAAATAAATGTTTCTTTATTTATAAAGGAGGTCCCAAATACCGATTTTCAGATCTGCAACATCTTCAGTTTCTGAGAAATAAGGATCCTTATTAAAGGCATTAAACTATTTTTCACCCTTTTCATCCCTCCTATTGGGATTTTACGAAAACAAAAAAATGCGTGTTTCTTTATTTTGGAAGTAGATTCTAAGTACCAATTTTTACATTTGTAAACTTTGAAAGTTTTGAGATATAGATACACTCATTTTAAAAATTCACCCCCTTTCAACCCTCCACTATTTGGATTTTTCAGAAACAAAATGTACATGTTTCTTTATTCTTAAAAGAGATCCCAAATACCTTTTCTCATGTCTGTAATATCTTCAGTTTCTGAGATATAAGTATCCTCATTAAAGGCATTCAACCCGTTTTCACCCACTCCTATTAGAATTTTCCGAAAACAAAAAAATACATGTTTATTTATTTTTAAAGGAGATTATAAACACCAATTCTTACATATGTAAACCTTTAAAGTTTTAAGATGTAGACACACTCATTTTAAAATTCACCCCCCTTTTCATCCCCATTATTTGGATTTTCCAAAAACGAAAAAGTACATGTTTCTTTATTTTTAAAGTGGATTCCAAATACCAATTTTTAGGTCTGTAATATCTTCAGGTTCTGAAATATAAGTATCCTCATTAAAGGCATTCAACCGCTTTTTCACCCTTTTCCACCCTTTCTATTGAGGTTTTCCGAAAACAAAACAATACGTGTTTCTTTATTTTTAAAGGAGATTCTAAATACTGATTTTTACATCTATAAACTTTAAAAGTTTTGAGATATAGATACACTCATTTTCAAAATTCACCCTCTTTTCACACCCCCCATTAATTGGATTTTCCAAAAAAAAAGAATACGTGTTTCTTTATTTTTAAAGGAGATCCCAAACACCAATTTTCAGGTCTGTAATATTTTCAGTTTCTGAGATACAAGTATCGCCATTAAAGGCATTCAACCCATTTTTCACCCCTTTTCACCCCTCCTATTGGGATTTTCCGAAAACAAAAAAATACGTGTTCCTTTATTTTTAATGAAGATTCTAAATACCAATTTTTACATCTCTAAACTTTAAAACTTTTGAGATATAGGTGCACTCATTTTAAAAATTCACCCCCCTTTCGCCCTCGCATTAATTGGATTTTCCAAAAACAAAAAAAATATGTGTTTCTTTATTTTTGACAGCGATCAAAAGTACCAATTTTGAGATCTGTAATATCTTCAGTTTCTGAAATATAAGTAACGGTATCCTGATTAAAGGCATTCAACCAATTTTTCACCCTTTTTCACCCCTCCTACTGGGATTGTCTGAAAACAAAAAAATACGTGTCTCCTTATTTTTAAAGAAGATTCTAAATACCAATTTTCACATCTGTAAACTTTTAAAGTTTTGAGATATAGACACACTCATTTTAAAATTTCACCCCCATTTTCACCCCTTTAGCGACGGAATATCCAAAAATCCTCTCTTAGCGAGCACCTACATCTTAATATGAATATATCCCCAAAATTTCATTTCTTTATGTCCAGTAGTTTTGGCTCGGCGATGATGAATCTGTCAGTCAGTCAGTCAGTCAGTCAGTCAGTCAGGACAAGCTACTTTATATATATAGACTGAGACGATGGTTTCTAGTAAGGATGCCCATCAGGTAGTTAAGTCAAAGGCTCAAATCAGCGTTCGGCCCCTCTGTGTAAAATGATTGTTGTGGAGTCGACAAGATAGAGTCGGAATTATACCTGGATTACAAATTATTAATTTCATCAGAAAATTTTCCAAAATAAAATACAAATATTTTATGAATAGACCTTTCATTTGAGTAGATAGATTAGGATTACTGAACCCTATCTTTACCTCAGCAAGTGACGAAGAACCCGAAACGACACAAGAGACAGATCTCATGAAATTTTGCTGATAGGTAAGGAAGGTAGGTATCCTTCAGAGTGGACCAAAGGGTTCAGTAACAAAGTCAATCCCTTCGAACTGAAGATGAACGATACTGTAGCCATGAACTTATCTTAGGCTAGGAGAAATTAATTGTACTACGATAGTTGCAATAACTCCTCTTTATTATGTGTGAAGCTTTCGAACTTTCGATTGCATTGGAAAATTAAAAGCTGTAGTTTTGTACACCCTTCTTCCATCCTCATACCCATAAATCAATATACTTGCGTAAGCCACTGAATACATTCTGCTGTAAACAATTGACTTACCGGAGTCTCTCGTGGAGCCCGTCACTGTGCCTGCGCAGCTCAAAGCGTCCCGCCGCGTGCAGTCGGGCCAGCAGTCCTTGAAACTTGAAACCTTCTTTCTCTTCCTCGATCACCAACTTGGAAAGAGCCCTAGGAATACTCACGTTCATGTCTGGAGTTTGTGGTTCTGTGTGTACCTGTAAGTGGTAATGAAAATTAAAATTTCCAATATTGAAGTCATGATAGTTGGAAAGGAACATAAGAGAAATTAATACAAAAATACAAATTAGAAAAGGTGGGTTATTAATTATTCAGAATAAGTATTTTCCAACGTGGAAGTTAGAAAGAGAAATACAGTAGTATCCAACGGTAGCAAATCTATTGTAGTGTCATCGCAGTGGCCGTGTTGTTAAACAAAAACGAATTTCGCGGACGGAATTATTCTTATATTTCTCTGTTTACGGGTCAATTTTGATATACTGGAGTGGAAGCTCGGTGGATTGATGTTTTTTTAAACCTTGTACGTCCCAATGCTCTTCCTTAAGACTGGTCACGCCTCCCAGCCACATATTTATATGCAGTCTATCAGAACAATTTTCGTTGTGTTCATTTTCCTATACTTAAGTGTAAAGGAAAATAGGTCCGACTCCTTGGCTGAATGTTCAGCGTTGAGGCCTTCGCTTCAGAGGGTGCCGGGTTCGATTCCCGGCCGGATTGGGGATTGTAACCTTTTAATTTTTCTGGCTCGGGGGCTGGGCATTTGTGTTTGTCCCAACACTTTCCTCTTCATATTCAGAGAACACATTACATTACCAACCACCACAGAAACACGCAATAGTGATTACATCCGTCCATATAGCGTTAGCGTCAGGAGGGGCATCCGGACGTAAAACAGGGCCAAATCCACACGTGCGACTCAATTCGTACCTGCGACCCCACAGGTGTGGGAAAAGCGGTAGATGAAGAAGAAGAAGTGTAAAGGAAAAAGTACCTTACCCTACCGTATTGTAGGGATGTTGTTTGCATGGCGAATTTACGCACTCCTCTACAGTATAATGCATTTAAGGTTCATTTCCTATTACACACTAGCACAGGAAAATGAGCACAACGAAAATTGTTCTGATGGACTGCATATAAATATGAGGCTGGGAAGCATGACCGGTCGTATGGAACATAATGGATAGGAAATGCACTGTGACATACGAGGTTTTAAAAGAAAGCCATCGATACGGTACCTTATTTCGTGTCGTTGCTATCATCGGTCTAGAAAGCCAAGACAAACGGCCGAGAGGATTCGTCGTGCTGAACCACACGGCAACTCATAAACTGCAGGTCTTCGGGCTGAACAGCGGTCGCATGGTAGGCCATGGCCCTTCGGAGCTGTTGCGCCATGGGGTTTGGGTTTATTGCTGTCCTGGTGCAACTCTTATAAAAGCAGCCATAGGACGAGGGGAGGGGGGGCGGCATCGGCGATGCATGCGAAATGCGTGTTGTTGTGGCACAGAACAGTGTCCATGGAATTAAACATTTAAGATTAAAATCCTCGTACCTGCCGGAAACCGAACCCGGGGTCCTCTGAAACGGAAGGCCACTACGCTGACCGTTCGACCGATTTGCCTGGTGTGAAAATAGGAAATTACGGAAAACCATCTTCAGAGCTGCTCACAGTGATATTCGAACCCGCGATTTCACAAATTCAAGCTCACATCTACGTGGTCCAAACGGCTTAGTCATCTAACTCCATAGTTAGTGATTGTCAAGTTCACGCTGGCATGATTCGGTCTGAAGGTAAACTCTGCTTGATCGAGGAAGGAACTGTGGTGCAGTTGACCACGTCAAAACAGGATTCCATCAGCTATCTTCGTAGTTGGACGAGTTATCCGAGTAACATTGTCACCGGGTCCTCATCAATGTTACTGCGGTTCTAATACGGGTCACTGCATGTGCCATTTTAAGTGAAAAGTCAAGCGCAAGTGGCTCTGTTTCAGCGTAAAATAGAAAATTTTGTGACGATGATTTCGATGTCAAAAGGCGCTGTGAAAACTTCCTCATTTTGCTTCCTTCGTCAATAGTAATGCCGGTCTAAGATTAAGTTAATGTAGAAATCCTTTCGGTATATTGTTCATGGGATTTGCTTGGATGTTAAAGCTACACATTACTTATTGATCTTCGGTACAGGAAATGAGAGTGATATAATTAGTACCAGAGATTATACGCTTTTTCTTTAGATCTTCTTCCGGGTTGAACCGTGTTGTTGTTTCCTCTACATTACGTACAGTTCGCCGACAATTAGAGTACATTGCAGCATTCTTTGTCAAGGCATCTGAAATACCCCTACTCGATCCGAGGTGATCAGTCACCTAGGCACCGGGCGAGTTGGCCGTGCGATTAGGAGCGCGAAGCTGTGAGCACTAGCAAAAAAGAATACTGCCTTGAGGAATTCCCCTCTTACTTATTACAGGGTCAGTTAAAGCTTCGCCTACACTAATTCTCTGAGTGCTGAATGAAAATGAAAACCTGTCTTCCAGTCTTTGACCGAGTCAGGGATGTAATGAATGAATTATACCAGGTGGCTCTCGAACGCCGTACTTTCTACTTATAAATGCCCCGCATGCACAAATGATGAATTGGATGTCTACCAACTGATTTTCACTGGGGAACTACTGCCAGCGGGCAGGTTACGTCAGAATATGAAGAGATAAATAACGGAGTGTCGCTCGCAGTATGTTATTCAGCGCTGCCGGTCAAATGCACCCCTTGGATTAGTAAACATCGTTTTCGACTGCACAGTTCTAGGCTGGTGTATGGTACAGCCACACTATATTTGCTGTCTGCATATCAGCAATGGCCAGTGTGATCAGCAGCGACGAATACAACAGACATTATTTTAATCTGGACAATCTGGTCGGAATGCAACAGAAGCTCCAAACCGACGTATGCCTTCTACACGCGTACTTCACTGAATAGTATTAGTTTTTATTTCATACTAGCAACTCTTCCATCGAGTGGAATGTCTACACGTGTATAAATTAATAAGTTATTAGATTTTCTTTTCTGCATCTTTGGCGTGACTACAAACAGTAGCGGCGATTACGGGGTGGGGCGAGGAGAGAAAGCCCCCCCCCCCCGCACTTTGTGGAGTAAACATTACATTTTTATTCCACTTTAGCCAGCTGGATCTAGAAATTATTTTAAAAAAGCTCTTTGTACAAACCTTGTTATCTTATCTCCTAATTCCTTTGTTTATTTTCTTTATTAACATAATTAAAACCAAACCAAACCCCATGGCACTACAGCCCTTGAAGGGCCTTGGCCTACTAAACGACCGCTGCTCAGCCCGAAGGTCTGCAGATTACGAGGTGTCGTGTGGTCAGCACGACGAATCCTCTCGGCCGTTATTCTTGGCTTTCTAGACCGGGGCCGCTATCTCACCGTAAGATAGCTCCTCATTGCTAATCACGTAGGCTGAGTGGACCTCGAACCAGCCCTCAGGTCCAGGTAAAAATCCTCTTTTTTGTTTTTGCTATTTGCTTTTCGTCGCACCGACACAGATAGGTCTTATGGCGACGATGGGATAGGGAAGGCCTAGAAATGAGAAGGAAGCGGCCGTGGCCTTAATTAAGGTACAGCCCCAGCATTTGACTGATGTGAAAATGGGAAAACCACGGAAAACCATCTTCAGGGCTGCCGACAGTTGGGTTCGAACCCACTATCCCCGAATACTGGATACTGGCCACACTTAAGCGACTGCAGCTATCGAGCTCGGTGTAAAAATCCCTGACTTGACCGGAAATCAAACCCGGAGCCTCCGGGTAAGAGGCAGGCACGCTACCCCTACACCACGGGGCCGGCTATTAACACAATTACTGACGGAAATACGCACAAAATGCTTTTTTCAATTACGGCAAAGTGCTGGGGCTGTACCTTAAGTAAGGCCACGGTCGCTTCGTTTCCACGCGTAGCCCTTTCCTGTCTCATCGTCGCCATAAATCCTATCTTTGTCGGTGCGCCGTAAAGCCAATTGTAAAAAAAATCACTTGTAATCGTATTTCAACGGGAGTTAATACCAACGTTCCAAAATTATTTCTTTGTGTTATGTTACTTATTAAGTAAATGCCCGTAGTATGTTTGTGAGACCTGGTGAAAATTTTAGTATACAGCATTGAATCAAAATCTCAAAACAACTATTATTACGAATAATCCACGGGGCAGATTAATTACATTTACATATAAAATAACATAATACAAACGAAGTAATTTAGTCCGGTGAAAGTAAAGTTGGTAGTCTCTTGCGTTGAAATTACAATTAAATATATCTTTTTTACAATTGACTTTACGTCGCACCGACACAGATAGAACTTATGGGAAGGAAGCGGCCGTGGCCTTAATTAAGGCACAGCCTCAGCATTTGCTGGTATGAAAATGGGAAACCACGGAAAACCATCTTCAGGGCTGTCGACAGTGGGATTCGAAACCACTATCTCCGGACTGCAAGCTCACAGCTGCGTGCCCGTAACCCCACGGCCAGCTCGCCCGGTACAATTACATGGATGTACGACATGATTATGCAATTAAAAATCATTTAGTATTTGAATACACACTGAGAAACTAACAGACAATAAAGAGACTGCCAGACTGACGAATGCGCGCGGCAAGCGGCTGAATTATAACTCAGTCGCCACGACCTCGGCAAAAAAAATATGTACCCCTACTACCCTTCCTCACAGCAGATGCAAAGACTCCACTACTTGCGTAGCGCTATAAAATAAAGGAAAAATGTAGCATATACGACAACAAGGCTTGTAAAAATAGCTTTTTAAAAATAATTCCTAGTTCCAGCTGGTTAAAGTGGAATAAAATGTAATATTTACTCTACAAAGTGGGGATAGGAGCGATTGTCCCTCCTTACCCCACTCCCCTAACCGGCGCTACTGTTTGTAGATACGCCAAAGATACAGTAAATGAAATCTAATTAATTTATACACGTGTAGACATTCAACTCGATAAAAGAGTTGATCGTATGGAACAAAAACTAATACTGTTCGGCGAAATATGTATGTAGAAGGCGTATGTTCGTTTGGAGCTTCTGTTGCACTCCGACCAGGTTGTTCAGCTTAAACTAATCTCTGTGTATTCACCGCTGCTTATCGCACTAGCCATTGCCGATATGCAGACAGCAAATATAGTGCGGCTGTACCATACACCAGGCTAGAACTATGCGGTCGAAAACGATGTTTACTAATGCAAGGGGCGCATTAGACCGGTAACATGCTGCGAGCGACACTCTGTTTCTTATCTCTTCATATTCTGACGTAACCTGCCCGCTGGCAGTAGTTCCTCTGTGAAAATCAGTTGGTATACATCCCATTCATGCGGGGCATTTATAAGTAGAAAGTACAGCGTTCGAGAGCCACCTGGTATATATTGGTCTATTAGTACAATGGGGTCGCCACTCCCAAAGTGTATTAATGACTGATAGATACTATGAAATGATAATGGAGAGTGTTGCTGGAATGAAAGATGACAGGGAAAACCGGAATACCCGGAGAAAAACCTGTCCCGCATCCGCTTTTTTCAGCACAAATCTCACATAGAGTGACCGGGATTTTATCCACGGTATCCAGCGGTGAGAGGCCAACGCGCTGCCGTCTGAGCCACGGAGGTTTTTTCTCTGAGTGCTACTTTCTAGAAATATAGCCACACATTCAGTCACTTTTGTCTAGGCCAATTGCACTCAGTTTTTCGGTAGTGTCCCATGCTCTACCCTATCAAATGCCTTACATTGGTCAATCACGATACAGCCATTTGAGCTCCTGAATCCAAGATCTACTATATCTTGCTGGAATCCTATCAATTGAGCTTCAATGGAATAACCTTTCCTAAACACGAACACCCTCTATCAAACCTCTGATTAATTTCGCAAACATATTTGTCTAACATAATCAGAAAGAATGCTTTCCCAAAGCTCACATGCAATGCATGGTAAACTGAATGCCCTGTAATTTTCAGCTTTATGTTCATAACCCTTTCCTTTACACATAGGGGCTACTATAACAACTCTTCACCATTTGGTATAGCTATTTCATACAAACAATAATCAAGTAAGTACCTCAGATATGGTACTATATTCCAACCTATTGTCTTTAGTATATCCCCCGAAACCTTGTCAAGTCCAGCTGCTTTTCTACTTATCTTATTGTAAATATCGTTGTTATCATAGGTAAATTTTAATACTTGTTTAGTATTAGTCACCTCCTCTATATGGACATTATCCTTTTAACCAACAATCTTTATATACCAAGGGCACTAGGAAAGTTTTGCAATACGCAAAAACGGTTACCTGGACACCCCTGTTATGGTGAGGGATGAAAAGAGGGGTGAAAACCGGCCTAGAAGTCAGCAAAGCGCGACCTTCACACCAGTTGTTACCAAGCAGGGGGATTGAAAGCAAGTTAAGATGTCAGTGTGGTCTAAAGGTGAATATCGCGCAATTATCTGCTACAATTTTGCTCGTGGATTAACTGTCGACCAGTGCGTGGAGGAAATGACTCCTGTGCTGGGGAAAGACTGTTCACATTGGACAACAATTTTCCGCTGGTACAAAGAGTTCCAGAGGGGAAATTTTGGGGTTGAAGACAATCCTCGTTCTGGGCGACCGTCTTAATTAGTGACTGAGGAAAACATTGAAGCTGTGAGAAAAATGTTGCAGCAAGAGAAGCGGTTGACATATCGGCAGTTAGAAGAGACCCTCCACATCCCTGTAGCAGCTATTCATTCAATTCTACACGACCATCTCCATGTTAGAAAGGTTTATTCCCTTTGGGTACCCTATTCACTTTCAGAGGAACAAAGGGAACATCGAGTGAAATGGTGCCGAAAAATGTTAAAATAGTTTGAAAATGGGATTTCACGTCACGTCAATAGCATCGTTACAGGTAACGAAACTTGGATTTATTATTACGATGTCCCAACAAAATCCCAGAACAATGTGTGGCTGTTTGAAGGTGAGAGTACTCCTGTGACTGTGCGAAAGTTAAGGTCAGTGAAGAAAAGGATGATTGCAGTATTCTTCACTTAACCGGGCATCCTGACTCGGGTTGTGCTAGAAACACAAAGGACAGTTACTGCAAAGTGGTACGGTGCGATTTGTCTGCATCAGGTGATCCAGGCTCTCAAGCAGCTCCGTCCAATGTCACGGCTCAACAGTTGGCTTTTGCATCACGACAATGATCCAGCACATCGTGCTAATGTAACAATGAATTTTCTTGCCAGATCAGGGTTGAATGTGCTTGATCAACCTGCATACAGTCCTGATCTTGCCCCATGTGACTTCGCACTCTTCCCAGAAGTGAAGATGAAGCTGAAAGGGCGGCGTTTTTCACCCGACGAGGAGCTTCTGGCAGCATGGGATGAAGAGTGTGAAAATGTAACCGAGGGAAAGTGGCAGAGTTGGTTCAGTGACTTGTTTCGAAGTATGGAGAAGTGTATTGAGTGTGGTGGAAATTATTTTGAAAAAGTCTAAAGCGTTCACTCACGTTGAAAAACTTTCCTAGTGCCCTTTGTACTGCTGACTGGATACTTCTGCCTTTTGAAGATCCTCACATTCACACTCCGCTTGTTAATTAATGATTCCTGGAATATCCTTTTTGGAACTATACATACTCTTGCATTTTTCATTAAAATTTGTATGATCGCCAATTATGCTTGCCATCATGTTATCCTTAGCTGACTTCTTTGCTAGATTCAATTTCCTAGTAAGTTTCTTCAATTTCTCCTTAATTCCACAGCCATTTCTAACTCTATTTATTTCCAACCTGCACCTTCTTCTTAGTCGCTTTATTTCTCTGTTATAATAAAGTGGGGCTTTACCATTCCTTACCACCTTTAAGGGTACACACCTGTTTTCACATTCCTCAACAATTGCTTTAAACCCATCCCAGAGTCTGTTTACATTTTTTATTTACCGTTTCCCACCGATCATATTTACTTTTCAGTAACTCACGCATGCCTGTTTTACCAGCCATATGGTGTGCCCAGTAGTCCTACATTTAAGACCTACCTTTCTGCCACATTTATTTTCAACTACGACAAAAACAGATTCGTGTTCACTAATACCATCTTTTAATTCGATTTACTCTATAGAGCTCATTTGGTTTTACCAGGACCACATCCAGATTATTCTCCCTTCTAGATGGTTATATCACTTTCTAAATCAGCTGCCCTTCCCCATATTAACTTACTTGCCATTTGTTGGCCAGGCTTCCTGTCGTTCGCATTACCTTTCCAATTGACATTTGGTAAATTGAGATCACCTGCTACAATCACATTCCTTTATATATCGTTTCCCACATAGCTGATTATCTTATCAAATAATTCTGAATCAGCGTCAGGGCTACCCTTTCCCTGTCTGAACACTCCAAAGACATCAAGTTGCCTATTATCTTTAGAAATGAGCCTTACACCTAGAATTTCATGTTTGTCATCTTTCACTTTTTCGTATCTTATAAATTCTTCTTTCACCAGAATGAATACTCCCTCCTATGTCATTTCTATCCTATCTCTACGACACACACTCCAGTTCAGTGAGAAAATTTCTTCATCCATTATATCATTCTCAGCCATGATTCAACTCCTATTACAATAACTGGTAAATATATATATATTAAATTAATCCTGTTCCTAACTTTACAGTAGGCCTACTTCTACTATCTCTTACTCACCCATTAGGATCTAGAAATCTCATTCCCAGTTTCCCACATTCCCACCCCATAGTCTCATTTAAATCCCCAATCATTTTCCAGTCAGTATCGCTTCTACACAGTATTCCACCGTAAACAATCTCCGCTTTCTTCAACTTCACCCGTGCTGCATTTACCAGATCCCACACATCCCCAACTATGTTGGTACTTATATCAGCTTGCCTTACGTTGTTGGTACCAACGTGAAACACTATCACCTTCTATGTTCCCTCCTCCTTCTCTTCTAATTTCCTCAACATCTGCCTTATCCTAATTTCTGGATAGCACTCTACCCTGTTTCCCTCTCCTCCACACACTTTCCCTTCATGTCTAATAATGGAAGCCCCCATGGCCAGAGCCTCAACCCTATCCTCCTAATTTTATCCCCTCTCCTCTTGGTCATCCCTATCTTTCCTTATTGCTGCAGAAACTACTTCCTCCTCCCTTTTCTCTCTCCTACGACCCTGTTCCATCTGTCTTTTCCTATGCTCTACTTTACATTTCCCTTTATTACCTTTTTCCTTTCTCCTCACTTCCACACTTTTCAACAACCGTTCCCTGTTCCTCATTTTCCCTCTGTTAGTCTATCTGCAATGACTCGTACCGTTTTCTCACAGGCCCCTGTCCTGAATTTTGATACTGAATCTCCTTCAATCTACTTCCCCTTATAACTTTATACCTACGCATTTAGCTTTGCTCGTTATATTTGAGTAGTTCATGCAAATTTCAAACTTCAATTATAATTTCAATTTGTGTATGTCATTAGTAATAACCTATTGCAATTAGTATACGTATGGATGTAGTTTAAACTGATTGTAGTGTATTTTAGTATCTTATTAGATATTAGTGCGCTTATTCTATTATTGTTACATATTTGAGTAGTATAGAAGTAGCTGTAGAAACTCTCTTCTATAATTCTGTTGTTGTAATTAGGATAGGCTTAACTTCAGTTTAGAATTTCGTAATTATTTAGTATTCCTTTCCTTATTCAGTATTTAACGGCGGTTTTCATCCTGTTAGGGTGTTGTAGGATAACAATTTAGTACAACTAAGTAGTATTGTAAATTAGTAGTGTATTAATTACCTTATTGCCGTGTGATCTTTGTGTATTATCCTAGACAATTTTCCTTTCCTTTTTTGTGTGCATAGATTAAGTTATTTTATTTTTCCTTCTCTTTTTATTATTCCGTAAATAATGGCTAAAGAGTGCAAGTGTACGAACTGTGGGTGTTGCCAGGCATTAAGAGTATAAGGGAGGAATTGGATTTAGGGACATAACAGGTGCCTGCGATGACCACAGAAGGGATGAGATGGGCGGGGGCTCACGCACCAGGCCTCTCCGGCGGTCAACACCATTATTATCAATTTATGTCATATTATGTCATGTATTATGTCATATTATGTCATGTATATATTAGTTTTAAGACCGCAGCAAACTATTTGAATAACAATAATAATACACCTCCATTTCTTTCATTCACCAACCATTTTTTCCCTCAGTGGGTTGGGGTGGCAGAATATCATCCACAGTATCCCTTGTCTATCGTAAGAGATGACTAAAAGGGGCCCAGGTGCTCTTAAATTATTTAAGGAAAGGCTAGATAAACAACTGATAGGTTCCTAGATGACTGCTCTAAATGCATATCAGTGTTAAATCCTTGAGTGTTTGATTGATTGGTTGAGAGAGCTCGGGTTGGCGACCGCGGAACCCTTAGCTGAGTCGAAGCATTGCTTAGACTCACTTCTAGCAGACACCTTGCTTTCCACTCCACCTTTTTCTTCATTTTTCTCAACCCTTATTAATTTGTATTTACCATTTTCACATTCTTTACCAGAGAAAGAACCACTATCACAAAATATCATCATCATCATTAGCGATCTGGAGTCTTTTGAAGTCATTTAGCGACAGAATTTCAAAGATGGCAACTAGCGACTTCGACATATTTTACATAAAATTCTGACGAATTTTAATTTATGATTTGATCAATTTGGTGAGCCACGTAGTCAATACTATATAGCATTGTGCTTCGTGTAATCGCTTGCGGAAGGGGGGGGGGGTGCTGCAATATATTAATCTATTAATTTTAAGTAACGACATCTGAAAGTGTATGACTCATTCATACGTGTGGAGAATGAGCTCATATTATTTTCGGAAAGCTTATCAGGGACCGTTCGTCCTACTAACTAACTTGCTGTAAGGGAATCGAGATAGGTAATTTTAATTTCCCTGTGATGAGTATGATAATTTCTATGGCTCGAGGACTGGGTATTTTTGCCGTCTTCAGCATTAGAATTCATGGATTTGAAAAATACGTATTTCTATTTTTCGTTAGAGTTCATCTATTCACTTATTTAATCGATTATCCATCCGGCGTAATTAAACCGAAACAAGTATTCATGACGCATCCGATTATTTTACGCGATATACCTGAATATTTGAAAATCATTCAATTATTCTTATTATTTATTCGATTATTAAATGTATTCGAATATCCTACCATCAGTAGGGTGGGCATTTATCCATTCAAAGAAGAACTGACCTTGCTCCTGCGTTCTGAGACTGACCCAGGTAGAGAAACCTACTCTTACTAATTCTCTTCTTGGAATTCGTGAATTTGGAGACTCATGTGTTTTGAGTCCAGTGAAAGCTGGACATTAGGAATGGAAGAAAAGGAAAAACTTGAGGCAACTGCAATGTGGATATGGAGAAATATGCAGAGGATAAGTTGGACTGAAATGAAGAGCAATACTGAAGTCCTTAGAGAGATGGGAGAAGAACGGAATCTGATAACTGAAATAGAAGAAACGGAAAATAAAATTTATTGGTCACATTTTGCGGCATGAGGAATTCCTTTGTAAAATAATTGAAGGAAGAATTGCTGGAAAAAGAGGAGGAGGACGACCCAGAGGGTCTTATTTCAAGAACCTGCTTCTGAGGATGAAGTGCAAGACCTATGCTGAGTTGAAAAGACTGCTTCAAGATAGATATCTGTGGCTCCAGTGGCAAGGTTTAGCCTTTAGAATATGCTGATGATGATGAGTTTTGAGACTCGTGAGTTTTGAAACGACATGCAAGAAATATTTTATTACAAAAATGCACGCCGCAAGACGTGATGTCGAAAATTTGCTCTAATTATTTCGTAAAAGAGATCGGTCTGTTTATGTGTAAGGGAGTGTACAATCAGAAGAGGTGGGTGATGATAATGGATTTAAAGTTTACCGTGCTCGATAGCTGCAGTCGCGTAAGTGCGGCCAGTGTCCAGTATTCGGGAGATAGTGGATTCGAACCCCACTGTCGACAGCCCTGAAGATGGTTTTCCGTGGTTTCCCATTTTCACATCAAGCAAATGCTGGGGATGTATCTTAACTAAGGCCACGGCCACTTCCCACTCCTAGGCCTTTACTATCCCATATCTGTGTCGGTGCGACGTAAAGCAACTTGCAAAAAAAAAAAAAAAAAAGAAAAAAGTTTCTCATTCCTTACGCGGAAGGTATAAATCTAGTCGCTTAGAGGGTAACGCTTTCACCATGGCCAGGAGACGTGTGGTGACCTGAGGTGATCTCAAGGATGAAGGAGAATCATCGTAGTACTTCTACTAACTGTTTTCATTCCTAGCGTATGACTCCCTGTCTCAGGCCAGGAGACGTGCTGCGGTGATTTGTGGCGCGGAGAAGGTGAGAAGAGAGCAGCCGTGGCGTATAAAAGAATCTGCCCCTGCATTCGCCTTAGTGAGGAGATGAGGAACCACGGAAAACATTTCCAAGGACCGCTGCCAGAGGGACCAGCGCACGGCCAGAGATGTAGAGTCGAAGTCAACGTTCAGACAGAGCCACTCTTCTTGGTGTTGTTCGCCGGATATGTTGTCCACTCGTGTTTACTACACTCAGCGGCTCGTTGACCCCTGGATTATACAGAGGTGTGAAAATATTAGACAAACCATGACTCAAGTTACCGTTATGTCTTATTTGTTTTCACGACCTATCTACAATCTACCCTACAGCCTTTCCTTGAATTACCAAATGTGCGAGGAATGGATAATGTATACAGATGCAGAACGACACCTGTTGAGTTAATAATGAATGAAGAAAATAGAATATTCGGAATCTGATCTTACACTTCAGTAAAGAACTTCTTTAGTTCCGACATTGCCATGCAATGTTTCAAACTAAATAATGTCATGAGATTTTTATGCTAGATATAGTCGATGCGAGTATTCAAGAGTATCATGAAGAATAAGATGAATAATAACTGAGATAAAGACATACCTAGAATGTAGCATCAGTCACAAGATATCAAAAAATACGAAATCAAAGAAAGGAACGATGAAGAACATACAGCAAAGCAAAGCAAAGCAAAGCAAAGCGAAGTCATCTCCGTACAAGCCATGAAGGCCCCTGGAGGTGTGGAAGGTGAACGCTTCCACTATCCGTAACCTCGGCACTTGTTGGGGTAGAGTTGTTAGCTCTACGCCCGGCCACCTTTGCCCCCAGGAATTAACCTGGTACTCATATTTTGTGTAGGCTGAGTGAACCTCAGGGCTATGTGCACCCTCGGAAGTGGAATTCTCGTTTCTTAAATTTTACGACTTCCTGACGGGGATTCGAACCCACGTCCTTCCGGGGGAACCGTGAAAGAACATACAGAGTGTCTCAAAATATGTGCTCACTCTTCGACTGTCAGTAACTGTAACAAAATGGAGCACCTCCCCACTACCATCATGATGTACGGGCCTATCTCGACGCAACGTTTCCGGAAAGATGGATTGGACGAAGAGACAGAGTCTAATACCCCTCGCATTCACCCGACTTGACGCCCATGGGGGTACGTCAAAGATAAGGTTTATGTCACAAAATCAGCAACAGTCTGTGCGTTTCAATAGGAAACTGGAAGGCAATGTCTCCAAATTCTAAATGAATTGCTGCAAACAGTTTGTGATTCCATACCCACAAGTTATCAGCTCTGTCTAGATAGTGATGGTGGTCGGTTTCAACATTTGCGAACAAGAACTGTGCAGTACATTTGTTCTCTTCAATTGAAATCACTCCATATATGCTTAACCTCTTAACATGAAAGCCCGAGTATACTCGGGGTTTTATATATTTATATAAAATAAAATCCCGCATATACTCGGGAATGTCGCTCATTGGTCGGTACCTAATTTAAAAGTCCGAATATACTCGTTTCTTGTTGTTTCTCAATATTTCCGCCAGATGTTTATAAAATTATTACTTTAGAGTCCTATTTTTGCAAACAGATGTCTCTGACTCAACCGTAGTGGATGTCGGTGACTCAGGCAGTTCGTTTTCGCGGCTTTCCAGCGATGTAGCATTGTGTGTTGATCCTTGTTTTAGGGAATTTCATACAGCCACAAACATTTGAACAGTATTGAGTGTCATGTTGTATTACTTGCCATCTGTTTAGTGCTGTGTTATTTATTTTGAACCCGTAAAAAATATCACGAGTATACTCGGGATTTTAAAGCAGGAACTTTTTGGTGGCTTATATTTCATTGTTAAGTTCGAAAAATGTATTTTTATTGTTACCACTGTCATTAGTTTTCAATAAATAGCCCATTTTAACAACAAAAAATGAGGTAAAAAAGATCACAATTTTGTAAATAATTGGTATGTTAATAGGTTAAGGACTTTGCATTTGATGTCAATACCAAGGAAGTATATGACTTACTGACAGCCGAAGAGAGAGTACTTTTTGGGACATTCTGTATTTATTTGAAAGTAATATTTTATCCTTGTGCTTCTATATTTGTGTAGTATTCTGTATCAATATTGATGAGTTTGTGGCAGTGCATACACCATCCATCCTTGACCGACGCGTTCAGTTCCCCACACTCAACATATTAAATTTAATTCTAAACTTCATTTTTTAATAATTGTTTTCAGCATTATGCCAGTCCACATGTAGATATCCATTATATAGTATTCTCTGCTTTTGCTGATGAAGTGAGGCTAATCGAAGTTAAATTAAGTTGAATGATGCATGTTTAGCAGATATGAACTTACTTTAGTCCTATATTTCTAATAATAAGTAGTATGTATTCTCTGTCGATGTCGACGAATTCTACAGATACCATCTCGCCTACAGCGTTGTTGAAATTTTCACTGTTCACACTCCTCGGCACTAAATATTAAAAAATAAAACTCTACGCTTCAGCTTTAGATACCAAAGATTAATAAATATGTATAATGTTGTACGAGAATTCTTAATTGTTGTAATGTCTCTTAAATATCGTATTTTAAATTAGTTTTTGACCTTTTCACTTCCTACGTTCTTTTCAACTCTACGCATACCCGACGCCAGATCTTTTTGGATATTTCGATAAAAGTTTAAATAGTCTTAAAATAGCTACCGTACAATCATAAAAGACAAAATTAACTACAGTTTTCTCTTGGCTATCTTACGATCGAAATAATGGCATGTTTACTAGACTCATAAAATTCAGACTGTCCATCCCTAACAATTCTAAAATATAATGTTCCTTCATGCTTTCTTTACACTTCTGAATACTCGTCTTCGAAGACAGAGAGCTGTCAAAGAAAAACAGAAGGCAGATAATTATCGTCAAAATACGGTAAATAGATGACTCGGCTGTCATCTGAACAGAGCATTTCAGGTGATACTACCTTGTGATGAACAACGAGGCTACAGCGTCAGACTTAACTCGGAAGTGGAGATGAGCGCATTTGTTTCAAATCCGAGTTAACTCATGTTCGGGACAGCAGGAGACATGTTGACATCCGAGTTAACTCGTACATGGGATGGGTTAAGGACTTTATATATTTTAAATCTGAAATTTAACATGCAAGGTAATAAGAAATGTTTAGAAAGATATTAATGTAAGTTCTTGTGGTACTGTTAACTGAACGTTATATGCCATTGATCCAAAAAGACTCACATTGAGGAAGCTCTTAAGGAGGGCGAGACATGTATGCATCACATTGTAATAAAACTAAAAATATTGACTAGCTGATCAACTGTTAAATGTATCTATAGGAATATATTTTTATAATGATAAAGTGTGGTCTCATTGCAGCTCATTCAACCATTTACTGAGTAACCATTATCAGTGACAGACTAATCAGAAAGAACACTACCGGGCGAGTTGGCCGTGCGGTTAGGAGCGCGCAGCTGTGAGCTTGCATCCGGGAGATAGTGGGTTCGAACCCCACTGTCGGCAGCCCTGAAGATGGTTTTCGGTGGTTTTCTCACTTTCACATCAGGCAAATACTGGTGCTGTACCTTAATTAAGGCCACGGCCGCTTCCTTCCCATTCCTAGGCCTTTCCCTATCCCATCGTCGCCATAAGACCTATCTGTGTCGGCGCGACGTAAAACTACGGTTAGAAAGTTAATTTTCTACGATAAGATAGTAAAGAACATACGATTTTGATTGCGTTTGTTGGGGTTTTGAGATATAGTATGTATGTAATATGTATGTATACAGGATCTCTCATATAAAACCAGACCGAACGCACGGTGTTTTTACTCTGGGCTATAGCGGTTGCAATATAGGAGGCGCGCGCATAGTTCTTGACCTTGCAAGCAGCCTGCATGTGTTCGACCTGGCAAGCATGAGTCGCCAGTCTGAATCTCAGCTGTTAACATGGCGAGACAGTTATCATTACAACACCATAATTTCGTATGTAAAAATTCTGTTTTCACGTGAACAGTTATAATTCTTGTTGCTGGTGTGCAGAAAATCCTAATGTGTTTATGAAGTCCCTCATTATGATAGGGAGTTGGTGTTTGGTGTAATGTTAGTCCAAGGACAAATAATTGGGCCTATTTTTTTTCGAGACGACAGTACATGCAGACAGGTACAAATATTTCATTTTGACGCCGTCTTTACATCAGTTATCACAAGAAAAGAAATCGCGTGGGTGGTTTCAACAAGATTCAGCCCCTGCTCATACAGCATAAGATTCCTTTCTTACAATCTCGGAAGTGTTTGCAGACAGAGTGATCAGTGTTGATGTATTTCTCCCTCGTTCTCCAGATCTGTGTGTTTGTGTGAATTTTACTTGTGGGTTAAACTGAAAGAAAAAGTGTATCGAACAAATCCGCACAGATTGGAGGAACTGAAAGAAAACATTGCGAATGTGATCAGAAACATTACAGTGCAGAACGCACTCGCGTCACCCAGAATGTGGTTACCAGGTACAATGCCTGCATAACCAGCACTCCCAGCATCTTTTATGAGGTAAGATTTCATATAAAATTGTATAGACGCTTAAAGCAGGGCGGCCGCGCGCGACATAAGTTCAGCTGAGGCAGGTGCCGTAGCGTACAAACACCGTGCGTGCGGTGTGAGTTTATAAGAGAGACCCTGTGCCTGTATGCATGCACGTATGTGTGTAAAGTATTCAACCCCAAGGCTGGTTTGATCTTCGAAAGTTCTACCATCAGCTGTCATAGTTGGTCCAGGCGCCCCTGAAAGGGCATACAAGGGAAATGAGAAGTGACGTAGTTTCCTACTGCTTTCCTTACCGAACCGGATGTTACTAGTGCATACCAGTCTGCCAAGCCCACTGAAATGCACACACAAACCGATAATATGAGCAACATCAGGAACATAGGAATGGCATTGCTAGTATCGCTCATACATCGGTCACTTTCACATTGTCGAAGCCAAGAATCAGACTGAGACAGGTCAATGAAAGTAACAAATTTGATCTAGACTATACTAGAAAGACTCTGGGAACGCTTGGTATAGCCAGCAAAGGCGATGGTGTCATGATGTTTGTGTTCCTAAAGGACGAAATGGAGAATATTCATGCTGGTATTAGTGTCTCCATATTCGTGTTCTGTGACTGGTAAGTAAGTTGTTTTGCAAAGGCAGATTCTGTTTGAGTACTCCGATATTTCACGTTGCATTGGCATTTCGTCCTGTTTGTATCATGTAATGTTCATAATCACTACCTAAGTTAAACGTGTCTGAATAATATCAATGCCCTACAGTCAACTTTGGAAAAAATCGTTAAAGTTTCGGAATTTGAATTTTAAGTTTTAACACAGAATACGCATACATACATACATACATACATACATACATACATACATACATACATACATACATTACCATTATGGACTGTTATGCCTTTCAGCGTTCAGTCTGCAAGCCTCTGTGAATTTACTAAACGTCGCCACAATCCTCGATTTTCAACTAGTGTTGTGGCCTCATTTAGTTCTATACCTCTTATCTTTAAATCGTTAGAAACCGAGTCTAACCATCGTCGTCTTGGTCTACCTCTACTTCTCTTACCCTCCATAGCAGAGTCCATTATTCTCCTAGGTAACCTATCCTCCTCCATTCGCCTCACATGACCCCACCACCGAAGCCGGTTTATGCGTACAGCTTCATCCATCGAGTTCATTCTTAAATTAGCCTTTATCTCCTCATTCCGAGTACCATCCTGCCATTGTTCCCACCTGTTTGTACCAGCAATCATTCTTGCTACTTTCATGTCTGTTTCTTCTAACTTATGAATAAGATAGTCAGAGTCCACCCAGCTTTCGCTCCCGTAAAGCAAAGTTGGTCTGAAAACAGACCGATGTAATGATAGTTTCGTCTGGGAGCTGACTTCCTTCTTATAGAACACTGTTGATCGCAACTGCGAGCTCACTGCATTAGCTTTACGACACCTTGATTCAATCTCACTTACTATATTACCATCCTGGGAGAATACACATTTGCCAACAAATCGATAGGCACAGAACTTTCATTTACACGCATCGAGACGAGCAAGGAAATTATCCATATCAGCCCTAGGACACTCTTTCTTGACATTGTAGAATAAAAAAATTAAAAACCAAAAATAAAATGAAACACGCCCACGCCGCCTGCAACCCAGTATTCTCAACGAGCAAATACTAATCAAATCACACTGTACGAACACATTTCACTAAAATGACATTCTAACCACAACGTTGATAACACACATAATATCGAGTGTTCCTTATCTAGTTGTCAATTGTTGAGGACGACCACAGAAAAAGAGGTTTAAAGCGTTCCAATTCTGTGATATACTTTCCTTTACTAAAGGAGTGAAAGGATCATCAAATCCGTAAATTATTGCGGATGAGTAAGCAATAAAATCATATACTTCATGCAAAATTAGTGTGGAATATTTTTAAGACCAACTATTTATACTTATTCCACATAATTTGCTCTAGTAAAACATCGATCATCTGTATACAGATCAGTGTAGGATGCCACATAGTTTGCTCTAGTAAAAAAATCGATCATCTGTATATATATCAGTGTAGGATATGCTTTAGTAAGTATTTCAGCACATAGTAAATAGTCTAGAAAATTAAACTCGGACTAAACTAGAATAAATAAGTACATGTTCCAAAATAAATAAATAAATAAATAAATAAATAAATAAATAAATGGAAGTTGTATGATAGGTGGACGATAGCGAATCTGCCACCTGGGCGACTGCCCCAAATGCAGATCAGTATTGATTGATTGATTGATTGATTGATTGATTGATTGATTGATTGATAGTGAAACTTCGTCGTATGCAAGCAGTAGAACACTCGGCTCACTGACAGAACACAGTACCTGATGTTGTAGTAACTCCATCAGCCAATCAGCAACTGACAAGTGAACCTGTCTGTCACTCACTCTACCAGCCAGCACTAATTAGTGGTACTTATAACGATAATGAATTAGCTGTTCCCGATGCTAATTTAGACTTCTAGAACCACTCTGTGAACAGTACGTACAAACATACTAGGTCGTGACGTATGTCTCAGGCTCAACCGCAAAGAGCCGGCGCCAGACCTCCACTGGCTGGATATAATGAAAGTGATCCCCTGCTTGAAACTGAATATCTTTTATGAAATTGAGTTTTCTCTACAAAATTCAGCTAGAATCCATACTTCATCTATCGGTGTGAAACTATACTGAAATATTTAAGGTAAATATGAAGTGTTTAGCTAATTTCTTAACCCATAACAGATATTATTTTGCCAAATATAGTTTTAAGTGTATAGACTATTCATTGTTTTGTGTTAAAATGACTTTGTTTGCTTAAACATAATATTAAATAACTGAACCTTTATAGATTTTACCACAAATACACAAAATGAGTATTTGCTGTACGTTCGAACATTCGTCGTTGCCGGGACAAAACCTCCTATGTGATAATATTTTTGGAGATATGCTGACCCGCAGCACATGCATTATGATGAGCGAGAATGCCTTGAAATTCTTATTCTTCTTTTCCTACCGCTTTTCCCACACCTGTGGGGTAGCGGGTGCGAACTGCGTCCCACTTCTGGGTTTAGCCCTGTTTTACGGCCATATGCCCATCTTGACGCAACCCCTATATGCAGGGATATAATCACTATTTCGCGTTTCTGTGGTGGTTGGTAGTGTGGTATGTTGTCTGAATATGATGATGAGAGTGTTGGGACGGACAAATACATCCAGTCCCCGAACCAGATGAATTAACCAGAAGCAATTAAAATCTCCGACCTGGCCGGGAATCGAACCCGGGACCCTCTGAACCGAAGGTCAGTACGCTGACCTGAGAATGCCTTGACAATATGCACTCAATATCGCACCTTAGATGACAGAACATTACCGGCCAAAGTTTTGACCTAAAATATTTCAAATAGGAGGTTTTGTCCCGGCAGCGACGAAATTTTGAAATCAAGTTAGATATCTACTAGTACTAGTTTACAAAAACACCTTTGTCCAGCTCGTCCGTCCGTTCTACTGGGCCGATTTGATTCATTTTCTGGTTTGTTCTCTCTGAAATCATCTGCCGGTGAATCATGAGGCTTTGATAGGTCTCTTCATTTTAGTGAACTTTGAGTAATCCTAAAATCCATGAATGACCACTCCAGTAATTGCAGATGAAGGCTTACCCTAGCCCGCAATACATTCCTTACTTAGCGGGTTGCATACAGTTAAGGAACAACATTTTTAAGTAAGGATATCGGCAAAGCTGAACGATTAATAATAATAATTTTTTAATGTTATTCGTTTTATGTCCCACTAACTACTCTTTTACGGTTTTCGGAGACGCCGAGGTGCCGGAATTTAGTCCCGCAGGAGTTCTTTTACGTGCTAGTAAATCTACTGACACGAGGCTGACGTATTTGAGCACCTTCAAATACCACCGGACTGAGCCAGGATCGAACCTGCCAATTTGGGGTCAGAAGGCCAGCGCCTTAACCGTCTGAGCCTCTCAGCCCGGCAGCTGAACAATTAAAACTGATGAGGACCATAGGCAAACCTGCAATCTCAACCAAACTTGGTACACATGTGAATACTAACTGGAAAGAAATACCGTGGTAAAGCAAATGTAGCACCCCTAGGTAAAAATAATCAAAATCGACCAATGTTAGCGTCGAATTCATATTTTCCGGGGTCACTGAGATGAATAACGGTGTAAAAGGACATTCCAAAATGACCGAGATAGTAGACGTATGTGTATATGTTCCAGTATAGCACTCATTCAAACTTTGTACACATATGACTATCTGGAGAAAAATACTGTGAGGTTAAGACACCCCTTGCACCCCTACGGTTGGAAGTTGGGAGGGGATGACATATAAAAATCACCAAAAATGTCGAATCCATATTTATCGGGGTCGCTGAGATTAATTGTGACACTTTAAATGTCGTTTAAGTCCAAGTTCAGCATACTGTTGTTGTTATTATTAATTTTCTATTAGCCAAGCTGAATAGAGTTCAATATTGGCTCAGTTCGGTGGTATTCGATCATCTGCCAATAAAGTTAAATTACGGCACCACGAAGTCTCTGAAAAACCAACAAGTAGCTCTTGTTTTACTCATTGTTGTTCTTCTTCTTCCTCTTATCATTATCTAAGATAATGCGAGGCTAACTGCTTGGAAATTTTGATCTTTTGCGAAGATATTTGCTTCACTTCCTCAGTAAATCACGGAAATTTTTGTTATTGCCTAGGTTTATAGCATGAACACAAAGGACTGTCATATCTTGTATTCTGGGCCTGACATACTAAATAACAAAAATGGAGACCATCTAAGAACGATTTTATTCTTCGTGCCCTTTTCTAAACTACTTGGGGTCGGCACTAACATGGATTAAGCCTGAATTTGTGGCCGGATGCCGTTCCTAACGCCAGATGAATAGGGAGGGATGTATTCCCTATTGCCTGTTTCTCTGGTAGTTGGTAGTGTGGTGTGTTGTATGAAAATGGAGATGTGTGCATTTGGACAAACGCGAATACCCAACCCCGAGTCACAGGGATTAAGCAGACACGGCTAAAACAATAAACACGGCTGCAATCAAACCTAGGGCTCTTTGATCCGAAGGCCAGAACGCTCACCATTCGGCCAAGGAACCAGACAAAGCTTCGAGGAGTGATGATATTGCATAAAGACAGAGAGGCTTTGAAAGTCGAAAAAGTTAAAGAATTTTTACGGGCCACAAACCTTATACCATAAGAATAGTAAAGTATCAAGAGATTGGATACGGAACAGGATCGATGAAGCCCCGAGATTGCCACGGTCATTTGAAGTTGTGAGCTTTTTTGAAATATCCAAGCCAATGCATGTGTGGTTTTTGAACTGAAAAGTTACGTCCTTCCGGTCCAGATTCACCGTTAAAATGGAGATTCCGTACTTATGATCAGGAGTCACTTAAAGCTAAAAACTTGCTTGTCGTACATTACAAAATGAAATAATATCATTGAATGATGCATCCATGAGATTACTGCAAGTACCGGTTTTTAATGTTGCCAGAAAGTTGCGAGGACTATTTTCGACAGAAGACTTTAATTTGATTAGCGGATTACGAGTTATTCCTCCAAAGGCATTGTGTTATTTTGTGTTTGTTTAATTGTTTTTCAATTTTGTTATATCTATTGTTGTGTAGTTAAGTATAAGTGTGGGTAACTGGCTGTAGGGATTCTTGGAACTCAAAACTATTATTTTAACTTAAAAGGTATCGGTGGATGCTTTGCTGGATTAGTAAAGGCGTTTAGTTTATCAGGAAGAACGCGGGGTTGATTACTCACCAGAAGGTTAAAAAATTCAGAAATTAGTTTACAAATTCGGGAGATGTTCATGCTATTGGAATTCACTTAGTCTACAACAGAAATGAGTATCAGTTAATCTCTGTGGCAACTGCTACCGGGCATGGAGTTTACTTAATTCCGATGTTATGTACGGTGGAATCTTCTGCCCTTTTCTGCTTTTTAGATCTTCGTGACCTGTATGCAGATTACTTTGCCTTATTGATTGTTAAGAATGGAACATTTTGGAATGGAATTTAATAAAAGAAAGAGATCAACTGGGGCAAAAACAACTGTGTGGGAAGCGTGAACTTAATAAAGTGTCAAAGAAGGACGAATTTTTTTCACAGGAGTTATGATGTTGCAAGTGATCTATAAGATATCTCTGATGCAGTAACATTGTATCACAAGGTAAATTTTTATGGTATATTTGTCTTCAGAAATAAACTGTAGGCTTTTTTCTCAAAACCGATGCAATTTTTGATAATGGAACTGTTTAAACGCAAACATAAGCCTGCAGAGAGTAAAGAGACGGATGGGCAAAATAAATCTAGAATTTCTGATGATGATTATGACAAGAACGGGAAAATATACATTCAAGCTAAGAAAAGATCAAAAAGAGAAGTAAGTTAAGATTCAGATTAAGGTGTATGAATTTTATGTGTGAAATATCTGAAAATTTCAACAAAATTAAATTTGACGGATAAAAATTATTGAAATAACCTAAATTAATGCCATTTATGAAGACCTTTGTTTAACGTTGAATTTTCATAATTTCAAGGACATTCTTGCCATCTAATCTACATGTGTCTTATCACTGAGGGCACTTGAGTATCTAATACAGTCTTTACAGGGAGTACTTGTACTGAAATTAAAAAAAAGGTTTTGTAATATTACACTTCCTCATCTTTTTAATACCTTTAACTATGTATTAAAATACGTTTTGTATCAGTATATCATCAAATTATTTTGTAAAACGTTTTTCCCTCGCCTGAATATCTTCATTTTGCTACTTACTTAGATTTTATGATTGTCTTCAAACTATATTGTGGTGCAAATTCAATTAGTAGTAAAACTGCGTCATTATATTGTATTTTTGGATCGCTATAAATGTTATGGTTCCAATCGTCATTAAATGAAAGAATAAAAATAGACAACCATGATTTAACATCATTAGCAACTTAACAGTAACACACAATTTTTATAATATACCGGTGTTCATTTGAACACTTGGTATACCCGAGTTAAAGAAACTACAATTTATACGTAGTGGAAGGGACATACTACGCGTTTCTGTTTTCATTGACCAATTAGCCTTACAATAGATTAAGCTAAATTTCGATGCAAGTTTAGTATCATCTGATACTATAAAGATTTAGTACAATCTGTTGCTATGAGGATTTAGTACTATCTGCTACTATGAAAATTTAAACCCGTGCAATAACTTTCTTTATTGAGAATAAAATACGATTTTAGTATACGACTTTAGTATCCACATTCAGGTGTCGACCCCAATAAATTGAAAAAAAAGGGTCGGAAGAAGGTTGCATAAATGATTTTCCCTCACAAAATATTACGGATTTTTGTAATTTACAGTTGATTTTCATTTTCTTGTGGGAAGAGAGATGGGGAGATAAGAATTTTCGTTTATTAGTTGGCCTACATCATTGGTCATACACAAATGATAAATTAGTATTTTATTTAATGTACGTTCAAAAGAAGATATTTCTCATTTCGTGATGTTCCTCCTAAGAAAATAATACTAAATAAATGGTATTCGGCGATCACAAATAAACAAAATTACACTTTCATTCAGTCATGCAATAGAAAAAGTAAGCAAATCTGGCTTTGAAAAATGGAGTTTGTGTAAATAAATTAACAAATAAAAACATGAAACCGACTTCTCCCTCACAAGTAATCATATTCATACTTGAATCCACAATCTTTTGAATACATATAGACCCAGACCGAACGCACTGCATTTGTACTCTGCGCTACGGCAGCTGCAGTATCGAAGGCGCGCGCATAGTTCTTGACCTTGCAAGCAGCCTGCACGTGTTCGACCTGGCAAGCATCAGTCGCCAGTCTGAATCTCAGCTGTGAGACAGTTATCATTGCAACACCGTATTTTCGTATGTAAAAGTTCTGGTTTCATCTCAATGGTCATGTGAACAGACATAACTCCCGCTATTGGCGTGCAGAAAATCCATTATGATAGGATGTTGGTGTTTGGTGTGCTGTTACTACAAGAGCAATAATTGGGCCAAATATTTTCGAGACGACAGTAAATGCAGAGAGGTACCAAAGATGACATTTTGACGCCATCCTTCCATCAGTAAACGGAAGAAAAATATCGCTTACAATCTCGGAAGTGTGCCACCTACGGCTCAGGTCGCCATGTCTGTTCGAAGCCGCCGACCTTCAACTGCGTTCACGGCTCTTCAAATTCTCGTGAACGCGGCTGTGAGCTTGCATCCGGGAGATAGTGGGTTTGAGTCCCACTGTCGGCAGCCCTAAAAATGGTTTTCCGTGGTTTCCCATTTTCACACCAGGTAAATGTTGGGGCTGTACCTTAATTAAGGTCGCGGCCGCTTCCTTCCAACTCCTAGGCCTTTAAGCAGGTAATATAACTTATATGCATAGAAACTGTTTTAAAATCTACATCAAATGTGATGAATCTTACTACCGAGGGAGTTGGCTGTGCGGTTTGGATCACGTAGCTGTGAGCTAGCATTCGGGAGATGGTGGGTTTGAATTCCACGGTCGCCAGCCCTGAAGATGTTTTACCTTGGTTTACTATTTTCACAGCTTGTAAAGCTGTACCTTAATTAAGGCCAAGACCACTAACACCCCAGTCCTACCACTTTCACATCCTTGCATCGCTGAAAACCTTCGATGTGTTGGTGCGACGTTAAACTACTAGCAAAAATCAATCTTACTCGGACCGAACGACTTGGTCTTGCATTCAGCGGCATTCAGATGTGAGCTTGCATTCGGGAGATAGTGGGTTCGAACCCCACTATCGGCAGCCCTGAAGACGGTTTTCCGTGGTTTCCCATTTTCACACCAGGAAAATGCTGTGGCTGTAACTTAATTAAGGCTACGGTCAATTCCTTCCCATTCCTAGCCCTTTCCTATCCCATCGTCGTCATAAGATCTATCTGTGTGGTGCGACGTAAAGCTAATTGTTCCCTGTCAAGGTGGAGCAAGTACATATGCTCTCACATAGCCGCAATATCCGGTGTGAACTTGCCGAGCACTGACTGGTTTAATGTATTAACACCCGAGCTATGTTTGTGTTACCGTTTCAAATTTGCGTCAGCACCCACTATAATTAGACTGTACGTAACGCGTGCGACTTTCATTACTTTAATACAGATTTCAAATACATGTTTACGTACAGTGTACTCTAGTTAGAAGATTCTTAGCAACAGTATGAGAGTTCTTTTTATACTTGTTTAAGTGATTTGTTGATAATAGTCCTTGGACCATGAAAATGTTGTAGTTGCAAACTGGAGCTAAATATTCTTGTTTAATTTGCAGTTACTGTTTTCTGAGTGTTAAGTATCTCGTATACACTATTAAGTGGATCATTCTTTCGTCAAATATACTCAAGGAGCTTTTACCCGAAAATAATTTATTGCAAGGGCATGTTTTTGGAAAATCTGAGAATATTTTCCAAATTCTCTATTGCAAATACAAATGAAAATATAACCGAGCGAGTTGGCCGTGCGGTTAGGATCGCACAGCTGTGAGCCTGCGTTCGGAAGATAGTGGATTCGAACCACACTGTCGGTGGTTTCTCATTTTCACACCAGGCAAATGCTGGAGCTGTACCTTAATTGAGGCCACGGACGCTTCCTTCCCACTCTTAGCCCTTTCCTATCCTATTGTCGCCATAAGACTTATCTGGGTTGGAACGACATAAAGCAAATTGTTAAATAGATTAAAAATATACAAAATTCAGTACTCCCATGCCTAAATTCTGAACCTGTATTGCCAACTAAACTATACAGTAGGAACGTATCTTCTATAGGATTGTCCCGGATATTTATGAAATCATGAGTATTTTGTTCGATTAATTTACATATACAAAATGTACAAAATAAAATCTGACTCGATCCCTCGCTGCGCTCCTTATACCGACCTTGACAATCGTTTGTGAAGCCTAGCATAAATCTGTAATTGAAAAGTTTCACCATAATGCCGCTGGAGGGCTGAAGTCACTGACAGGAAGCTGTATACCACAAATTACAGGATTTTCAGCTTCATTTATATTGTTTTGCTGTCGTAAGTGTTAGTAATGTGTTCGTAATTAGGTGTTTGTTGGCTTGTTATTGAGGGTTGATAGTTATGCGCTAACTTTTTTTTATTGTGTTGTGTAGTGATTTGATTGTTTAAGATTGAATTATAAATTTACTGCAAACAAGAACAAATGTAATGAGTGGCTCAAAGTGATTTATCTCCGTAACTTCGTCCTAAACAAGAATTATAATTTATGCGCTAATACTTTTTTTAAATTGTGTAGGCCTAGTGATTTGTTTTTTTAACTGTGTTTGTAAATATTCGAACATGTATTGATGTGTGCCTTTTTGTACTTCGAATAGGAAAAAGAGAAAAGGGACATTATCATTTCACGAATTCCCTGTACACCAGGACAAAACTAAAGAGTGGCTCAAAGCAATTTCTCGCGATAACTTTGTCCTTCATTCCTCTAAATTAAGATAAATCGGCAATCAAAGTCAATATCAGAACGTAAGTTGGACTTTTCCATCTCTCCGCAGCTTCATTTCACGACTGTATTTTGACAAATATCAACGAAAGTAACCTTTAGGATTAGTCACTTTTTGACAGTATTAACCTATGTAACATTCTCTGTTTCTTCTGTTGTCTCTAGTCTTCACTTCAGAAAATCACTTCAAAGTTTTTGAATTTTTCGGGAAATCATTTATGCCTCCCACTACAACTAACAAGCTGACACAAAGCTGATAACACTACGTTGCAATCTATGAAAACATAATTTAATAGATTTTGATATTGTTGAGATTTACTCACAAATTCATTTTCAAATGTCAGTTTCTCTGTAGAACAACTAGCAGATATGCCTGAAGCAGAAATGGCATTACAAGAACAAAGATAACTGAAACACCTAAGTTCGTATTATAGTGACATACTCTGACTGCTGGCATTGCACGTCTAATTAAGATTCACGAAACCATTTGATTATGATATCTCCCTTACTATCTGCTCTATCTAAAAAAAGTAACACGACCGTTTTCTTCTTCCTGTAAACCCATCTTATAGTGACTCTGAAGTGAATGCACAGAGTGTCTCATGGGTCTTACTCTAGAAGTACAGTCTTCGTAAATAACTCCTTACGTATCCGTCGTACGATAGTAAATGATCGAAAATTACATTTTCTACAACGTCTGTCATGTACAGTTTTTCGATAGACCTAATATTAACGAGATATTTAAGAATAACATTTTGATTTTGCTTCAAACCCTGGCCAACGACGTAGGCATGTAGAAACACTGGATCCCGTGAGATTCCTGAAGTTAAGCACCACTTTGTGTTTTAAACACTTAGATGGGTAGCCCACCTGTTGTAGGCTGTAGGAGAGTGGAAAGGAACTGGCCACCGTACTGCAAGTAAATTTCAGGTCAGAATGCTTGATCAGTGCTCCTTTGTAGACACCCACGTTTGCACAAGGCACTTGGATTTGTTTTCATCTGATAAACCCCTCCTCCATTCGAGGATCTTGAAGTCATATGAACCTGATAACAATCCCAGACAGGTAGATTCCAAATCGGAGTTGGTTGAAATATGTCCAGCCCTTTTTAGCTTCAGGAACACAGGAACCCTTATTATCTGCTCTATCTAAGAAAACGTAACACGACTGTATTATTCTTCCTGTAAATCCGTCTAAGATTGACTTTAAAGTGAACGCACTGAGTGTCTCATGGAACTTACTCTAAAAGTACAATCTTCGTAAATAATTCCTTAAGTATCCACCGTCCGATAATAAACGATCGAACGTCTGTCATGTGCAGATCCGAGTAGATTACAAACGAAAGAGATGCGCTTTCTGCAAGGGATCTTGGGTAAAACGAGGAGGGACAAGATAAGAAATGAAACAGTACGAAACACTGTTCTTTCTGATACGTTTCTGCTTATGCAGGTCGTTCACAGAGCCTCTTCCAATCTTCTCTTTTTTCCCCCTACAGTCATCGTTCATCACTGTCTCCCACTGTAGTCCTCTCCTCCACCTGATCCCTCCATCTTGATCGTCGTCTTCCAGACTCTGTCCATTCCAAAGCTCTTCTTGGCAATATTTCTTGTCCAATTCTTTTGACGTGGCCGAACCATTTCAGTCTACAGTATTTCTCTCCATAGTTTCTTTTAGGGGGTTGATCTGTAGCGTGTTCCGTACTGTTTCATTTCTTCTCTTGTCTCTCCTCGTTTTACCCAAGATCCCTTGCAGAAAGCCCATCTCTGTCGTTTGTAAACTATTCAATCTTCTTTTTATCCAACTTCAACATTCTGATCCATAGGCCAATATTGGTATACATCCTTATGAACTGCATTACGTATAATTATCAGGGAAGTTGACTCGTTGGCTGAACGGTCAGCGTACTGGCCTTCGGTTCAGAGGGTCCCGGGTTCGATTCCCGGCCAGATCGGGGATTTTAACCTTAATTGGTTAATTCCAATGGCACGGGGGCTGGGCGTATGTGTTGTCTTCATCATCATTTCTTTCTCATCACGACGCGCAGGTCACCTACGGATGTCAAATAGAAAGATCTGCACCTGGCGAGCCGAACCCGTCCTGGGATATCCCGGCACTAAAAGTCATATGACATTTCATTTTATTTCATCAGGGAAGTTTGTTGAAATACGCAAATATATTAAACAACTATTTAAGATACTGTAAGCGCATGGTACCTCCAGTTCTAGTGCAGTTGTCCCTTGATTTCTTTCTTATCTGTCTCTATAGTGATTGATTCACGTCCATTGTTCTGGTATCCATTGATAGGATGAGGCATGCTTCATAAACCTCACATATTGAGTAAAATGGAGGGGTTATGTAAACATGGTAAGTCTTGATAACAGTTAGAAGTAGAGTAAATCATGTTAGACGTTCCATTGAGTTTGTCTACCAGGGTTTGGATCCAACGAAACCAATTTGATAGAGCATATCATCGCAAGTTTGAAGGGCTTATGTATAATATCTATAGAATATTCCCATTTTAGCAAAATCCGTAAGCACAAGCAAGCAGACAGCCACGCAAGCAAGCAAGTAGGTAGGAAGGGCAAAGAGGGTGGAGGTTCCTGTGATCAGTTCACTGTTAACACAAGTTCACGTTACATGCTCACACCTGAATCTCCTTGCCTTTCTCGCTCACTGATGCGCCGCGCTAATCTGCCACACAATAATAAAAGAGACGGTTTTTCCCTGTGCGTGTGTGTGTCGGTAGATTGAACCTAAGAGAGCGAGTTGAGGGGGTTTGGAGAAGGGAAGGGGGAGAGGACGACCAAGCGGAAAATGGGTTCACTGGATTAGTGCAGTGGGCCTTGTAGAGCTTTAACAAAACCCAGGACGGGTAAATCATATGACGTGATATGGAAACTGCGACAAGCGAGAGCTTCTGTCTCTGTCTGTTGGTCAATAGCTCTGCCCTCCCTTTCACACGTTTAACACTTTCCCTACAAACAGGTATGCTACGTGAATCGTAACACATTGAACACAGCCATACTTCTGAATAATAATAATAATAATAATGATAATAATAATTAGGGTTCGGATGTTTAGGAAAAGTCATATTTTTTCTTTGTCTCTATTTTCGTGCCTGATTGGATTTTGGTGCAATTCACGTGATTATCGCCACAATTAAGTGATTTTTATTTGTCATATAAATACATATTTTGGCCGTTCTTGTCATAAGGTCATATTTTGATATATTGTCGTAGAAACGTCATATTTCTGTCATATTTCGGCGGTCTGACGACAGCTGTAGATGCGAAAAATCATCTTCAACTTATCGAATGCGAACTACTGTTCACAAGACTGCTTCTCGGTATCATATCTGCAGTTAATACAAGTGGAATACCGTTTGTATAGAATGAAGGCCATAGACTTCACTGCACCTTTTACGTGATTTAAATATGCACCAATAACCTTGTGACATAGAAAGGAGCTTCTGTTCTTACAAGAATGTGTTAAGTGTTAATCGGAGGTCTTTCGCGCCTGATGATTTGAAGATGAATCTTCAGTTCCAGCCACGAAGAAGAATGAAAAAGGTATGGCAGTTTGCACTATAGGCCCTGCCGCCCTACCATAATGTATTGGAAGACATCTACTTAATTCGTTTCGTGGTGCTCAATTTCAACTTTAACCCATTTGATAATATTAACCTCCTGAGGCCCAGACCATTTTTCTTTTGGTCAAATCTCATAAAAGTGTTTACTTCCCTAACTAACAAATCTACTTCCCTTGGTGGGAGATAGTGAAGTGAGAAGCATACCACACAAAGGTCAATGAATTTCCAAAAAATGGTAACACAAACTTTTGCTAAATTGTTATTTATTTATTTTTTAAATATAAATATAAATAAATGATCCATATTTGAACAGTGTTCTTTTAAAAGGACGCCAGGCCTCAGGAGGGGTTAATGAAATCTGGGCTTGAACGTTCCAAAATATTTTTAAAAAATAAATCGATTTATAGTTTTCTCGTATTTCAAACCACCACTACAGGTGCAAACATGTTTTGACATTTAAAATGTTGTGTGATCTGATAATGTTAGTACCGGTACTTTGTAGCTATGTATTCAAAAATGTTCAAATGTTATTTGCTTTACGTCACACTAACTACTTTTACGGTTTTCGGAGACGCCGAGGTGCCGAAATTCAGTCCCGCAGGAGTTTTTTTACCTGCCAGTAAACCTACCAACACGAGGCTGGCGTATATGAACACCTTCAAATACCACCGGACTGAGCCAGGATCGAACCTGCCAAGTTGGGGTCAAAACGCCAGCGCCTCTACCGTCTGAGCCACTCAGCCCGGCACACAACTGTTCTGTAAGTGAATCAAGAACAATAGACTGTGAATAACTGCTAAACATGTATATTCAGAAAATTAATATGAAAGTAAGAATAAAGAATTGCCCTTTCGATTCATAATATATTAAAAAATGTTCTTAGTTAGATTAATCATTTTCCGGTCATATTTTGTAATTATTACGTCATATTTCTCCACTTTTGAGGTCATATTTCATCACTTTTGAGGTCATACTTGCTTACTTATTTCGGCTATTTTTAGGTCTTAAACATCCGAGCCCTAATAATAATAATAATAATAATAATAATAATAATAATAATAATAATAATAATTTGTTCAATTATCATCATCATCATCATCTGTTTACCCTCCAGGGTCGGCTTTTCCCTCGGACACAGCGAGGGATCCCACCTATACCGCCTCAAGGGCAGTGTCCTGGAGCTTGAGACTCTTGGTGGGGGATAAAACTGGGGAGAATGACCAGTACCTCGCCCAGGCGGCCTCACCTGCTATGCTGAACAGGGCCCTTGTGGAGGGATGGGAAGATTGGAAGGGATAGGCAAGGAAGAGGGAAGGAATAATAATAATAATCTTAACGTACTTACCGTAATTATAATGTCCATTCATCACTGAGTCAGACTGTTTCTTCACTTCCCCTTCGGGTTTCCTCCCCACTAGATAGGTATTTTTTTACAATTTGTTTTACGTCGCACCAACACAGTTATGTTTTATGGTGACGACGGGAGAGGAAGGAGTTAGGGGTGGGAAGGAAGCGGCCGTAAGCTTAATTAAGGTACAGCCCGAGCATTTGCCTGGTGTTAAAATGGGAAACCACGGAAAATCATCTTTAGTGCTGCCGATAGTGGGGCTGGAACACACTATCTCCCGAATGTAAGCTCACAGCAAGATTAGTATTAGGTACGTTGCATTAGTTAGGTGCACAGATCCCCGGCGCACGATCACACAGGGCTGTGATATGGTAATCATAGCAATACGCAGACATGGCCTTTCAAATTGTACAGTTTCATTTTATTTCCAATACTCCTTCTAGGTAATAATAATAATAATAATAATAATAATAATAATAATAATAATAATAATAATAATAATAATAATAATAATAATAATAGTAATAATAATAATAATAATAATAATAATAATAATAATAATAATAATAATAATAATAATAATAATAATAATAATAATAATAATCAAACCCCATTGGTTTTACGTCCCAGGAGACACCGGGGTGCTGGAATGTTGTCTCTCAGGAGTTCTTTTACGTGTCATTAAATGTACCGATAGGGGCCGATGACCTCGATGTTAGGCCCCTTTAAACAACAAACATCAATCATCAACATCAAATGTACCGATACGAGTCTGGCGCACTTTAGCACCGTCGAACACCGCCGGACAGAACCGAGATCGAACCCATCTAATTGAGCTCTAAAGGCCAGCGCTCCTACCGTCTGAGCTAATCAGGCCGGCTCCTTTTTAACGTTTTAGTCAGTGTGAAATTTCCTCAGTACTTGGAATATATATTACGGACGCTCCGTATAAAAAAAATAAAAAATAAAAAAACTCCGCACAATTTGCACACAAGGTACATCGTGAGTATTTGAAATCTAAATGATCAACACTAGATTATACATTGAACTTTACAAAATAAGTAGTAATTTGAAGAACTGGCATGGTTGGGCAAGTTAACAGGGCTGATATAGATACTCGAAAAAGTATTCGTACACGTCAAATTATGCGTGAACAGGAAGTACATGTGCGTAAGATATAAGGGAAAATATCAAAAGGTAATATAAATAAAACACGGATTGCATAGTTTTGGAATGTTAGTTATTTATTATCATCAACAATTGCTTACAATATGAAGATACGTCTGAAACAAAAATACAACCGCATTCCGTATAAAGAATTACACAAGGAAAAAGTTTTCGTACACCATATCCAGTATGAGACGTTTGTTCACTTTTCAATACTTCGTCGGGTTCCCCTTTGTTTTTATTATTGCCTGCAGTCGTCGTGGGATGTAAGCAGCTAAGTTATCGGTAACCGAAGACGCAATGTTGCTCCATTCTTCCAGTATGGCAGTTTGGAGATCATTCCTTTTGGAGATTAACCTTGATCGTAATTTTCTGTCCAATATCTCTCATACTTTTTCTATCGGATTGATGTCGGGGTACTGAAAGGATGTAGGAAGATGCTTTGGCACATTGTAAAGTATCCACATCGCTGTATTATGGGCGGTGTGTTTCGGATCATTATCCTGCATAAACATAAAATTATGTTCCAAACCAAGTTTCCTTGCACTGGGTATGTTTGAGAATATTTATGTAGCATTTGTTGTCCATAGTTCCATCTATAAAAAACACATTTCCAACATCGGCAGCAGTCCATGGTTCCCCAGACAAGAACGGAGCCCCCTCCATGTTTGACTGTAGGAGTGAGATTTATGGGGTCCAGTTCTGTGTTCGGTTTTCGCCACACTAATCTTCCCCGAACGGAAGAGAATACGTTGTATTTACTTTCATCGGTGAAAATCACACGCTTCCAAAATTTTTCCGTCTTATCCATATGTTTTAAAGCGAATGCTAGGCGTTTCTTGCGGTTCCTTGCGGTTCCATGCACTAACAAAATAATTTCTCCTAGACACTCGACCATTATACCACTATAGCCTGCTATTTTCAAGGTAATTCGCTCAGTGTCCGTACATACCTTAACTGCCCGCTTCTCCAACTCGGCAGCAATCTGAGGGGCACTAGTTTTCGGATCCTTATTCACAGTTCGAACAATAAACGCCCTGTCCCTCTGAGACAGTTCTTGGCGACGACCGTTTCTGTGATTGTTCCGTACACTTTTAATCACACAATACTGTACCTGTCAATGATGCACTGAACACTGTCGACCGAGGTCGATTTTTTATTCGTGAATTCTCAGACTGCGCGAGATCAACTATAATTACATCAGACCGTAACCCAGAAAAAACATGGCGGACGTCGGTGGGCGATATGAGAGGTTAAGGGGAAGATTATATATGGTTATTCTGAGTCACCTAAAGGAAACTTCACAAGTCAGACGTCATGAAATATAACCCATTTACTCAAAATATGAATTATTGTGCACGAAAAGAAACGTTATCACATAATTCTAATTCCAGTGGGAAAATGATAAAGGGAGAGTTATTCTATCAACGTCAGGTTGAAACACATACACACGTATTTCACCTATGAAACTCCGGACAGCAAATAAGATAAAAAGAAGTCAACGAATAGCATTATTAATCTTACATGAAATACCATGTAACATCATTAATCACAGCCCATTTCGTAAAACATGCAAACAAATGCATTTGTTGAACAAAATTTCAACTCTCCACAATCCGCTTGAATATTAAATACCACATATTTTGTATGATACTCTCAAACATCTAAAGCACCAGTCACCTTAAAATTCATCGGAATTGACGGCACATCGTCCTCTTGTTATTTATATAAAAATGAAGGTAATCCTCATTTCAACCCACGAGAAATGAGGTTAGATTTCGTTCACGTACCTCCGTTGTAAAACACTAAAAATGATTAAATATCATTCTTGTACCCGTTCAAATTTCATATTTCAGTCGTCACTCTGAGTCACGATTTTTCGAATAATTTCGGGATTGATTTAATTTTGTAGTTAGGTACGTTGGCTGATTGGGGAAAGTGCTAGGATAGGTAACTTATCATTAGGTAACTTCGGAAGTTTTCCTGACACCCAACTGTATCAATAGGCATACATGTTACGGGCATAATATTGTATCTTCCCTAACAATAAGTTTGATATCAAGTGCTTAATGCACACAACACTAGTATCACTTGGATCGAAGTTTTGCCCATGAATGCACCAAACCAATGTACTTAATACCAGGTCTTTTGGAAATATGAACACTGAAGCTTTTGCTCTGCCCCTATAATTGGAATTAAATCCAGGCACTTAGCACATGCGACCCATCTTATTAAACTATAAACATACTCACAGGTAAGCGAAAATATAAAGGAAACAATTTCTGAGAAGAACATGAGGACAATAACCTTATCACCACCGCAATTGTTCGAATACATACGTTTTTTATGAACAAACAGATTCTCACGGCACTGAAAGAGGCTCTATAGGATTTTGAATGTGATAAATAATATAATTTTCGATTTATAATATTCAAATTTCCGTAAATATTTGGTAACAACACTACTTACACAAATCAAAACAAACACATACTAGAACTCCAACTGCCACCATTGTGGGCAGTTTCGATAGGTCGGTTAAGGTCTGAGGTATTGTAGTTGGTCTTGGATGGAGAATTTGTTTCATTGTGGAGCTTGGTAATGATTTTCCGTTCCTCTTGTGTTGTTTCGTGCCCTTTTCGCCCCATTGCGCTTGTTTGGATCTTGTGTCAACTACAGCCGTACCCAGCGATTGTATATAGACTGCAATACTCGCGTGCCACTGCCTGTACACGGGCACGAATAATTTTTCGAGTACCTGTACATGCATTTTACTTGTATGCACAACATATGCCATTGCGGTGAACATTAGAAAGTCGAACGGCCATTTACCATCCTTCAACTGTGCCATCGCTATCTTCTACAGCTTTACAGTTAAGGAACATATATAGAAATTCCAGGTTTAATAATTTTACGCTGGAATTATCACTTAATAGTTTCTAATTAATGGTGCAGTAAGTTGTTCGGATACGCTAATCGCTTCGTTAGCTGCTGCTGTCGGCATCAGTGACATTGTAAAATGACGAAAGAGAATGGAAAGAGTCAGTGTTGACTAAATCTGTGCATTCTTCAATTAGAGCCGGGCTGAGTGGCTCAGACGGTTGAGGCGATGGCCTTGTGACACCTGGCTCCGTCCGGTGGTATTTGAAGGTGCTCAAATACGTCAGCCTCGTTTCGGCAGATTTACTGGCACGTAAAAGAACTCCTGCGGGACTAAATTCCAGCACCTCGGCGTCTCCAAAAACCGTAAAAGTTGTTAGAGGGATGTAAAGCAAATAACATTAATTATTATTCTTCAATTAGGAAAAAATAAGTAGGTTATCTAAATTGAAGGAGTTTAAAGTGTAACACAAGTTTCGAGTGCCCTAATGGAATAAAATAAACATACACATTCAGGGAGTACGTGAATAGAGTTCGAATTCTAAGGTCGGTCATAGACAGCACAACCACTTTAAGAGAATCTGTCCTCTAAAGCATTACTACTACTACTACTACTGCTACTACTACTAATACTAGATGTAATCGCCGGGCTCAGTAGTTCAGACGGTAGAACGTCGGCCTTAGCCTTCTGAGTTCAATCTGGCGGGTACAATATTGACTCAATTCAGTGAAGCTGGTCAGATACGTCAGTCTCGTATCAGTGGATTTACCGGCAAGTAAAAGAACTCCTGTGGGACCAAATTCTGGCACCTTGGAGTATCCGAAAACCGTAAAAGTTGTTAGTAGAACGAAAAATTAATAACAAAAGGTTGTAGTTCTGCTATTTATGGTGCCTTCTCCTCACAGAAGAATCAATCAATCAATCAATCAATCAATCAATCAATCAATCAATCAATCAATCAATCAATCAATCAATCAATCAATCAATCAATCAATCAATACCAGCCAACGCATGTGAGAATTTTGAAATCAACATCACGTAAAACCACTAGCTAGTTTGCTTGCATGTTCGGTTATTTTTCAAGATTTATTCAACATCGTTATCATCTTTAGGTGTCCAACTCGTTGGCTCAATGGTCAGCGTACTGGCCTTCGGTTCATAGGGTCCCGGGTTCGATTCCCGGCCGGGTCGGGGATTTTAACCTTAATTGGTTAATTCCATTGGCCCGAGGGCTGGGTATTTGTGCTGTCCCCAACATCCCTGCAACTCACACACAACACATAACACTATCCTCCACCACAATAACACGCAGTTACCTACACATGGCAGATGCCGCCCACCCTCATCGGAGGGTCTGCCTTACAAGGGCTGCACTCGTCTAGTAATAGCCACACGAAATTATTATTATTATTTATCATCTTTAGGTACATTTTGATAATACATTTCTCGTGGAACTAAAAGGGAACTGCTGGAATTTTGTAGAATTATACACAATATGATAATAAGGAGAGAAAGGCTTCCTAACAGAGAAGTGAGAGCAATGGTGTGGTATGGGAATTTATAAAAATAAGGGTCAGAGAGAGAGAGAGAGAAAGAGAGAGAAGGAATGGAAGAACCGCATCTAATAAGAGTTTTTAGGGCAACCGAAGCACTGAGAATAAAATATCTGGGAAGTGAATATAAAATAAAAATAGAAAGAAAGCGAGAATTCTGTACAATAGCTAAACCCCAGGAAGAATAACATTTTGTTGATTTTATAAAGTATGTGGAAGAAAGGAAAATGATGATAGATCAAAACAAATACAAACGAGAATAATGAAGGATATGGTGGATAAGAGACCTCCATGTCCTAGAATATATAATAAATATAATTACTAGTAGGTTAAATAGAATATAAAACGTTGTTACATTATTGTATTTCCTTGTCATTACCTTGTATTCATAATTCAGCTACCGAGTTCGATAGCTGCAGTCGCTTAAGTGCGGCCAGTATCCAGTAATCGGGACATAGTGGGTTCGAACCCCACTGTCGGCAGCCCTGAAGATGGTTTTCCGTGATTTTCCATTTTCACACCAGGCAAATGCTGGGGATGTACCTTAATTAAGGCCACGGCCGCTTCCTTCCCATTCCTAGGCCCTTCCTATCCCATCGTCGCCATAAGACATATCTGTGTTGGTGCGACGTAAAAAAAGAATAAAAAAAACAACATAATTCAGCCATTAAGTAAGGCATGTTGTTAATGGTAGGATACTCCAAATGTCTTGTGACAGGAAAATAAGCATTCAATAAGCTAAGAAAAGGGAAGATACACGTTGTCCTAGACATCATAGCAATATTAACGCAGTAATAGTCAAATGATTACAAGAGAAAAATGTAATGCATGTATCAGATTTTAATGAATCGCAATGTCCGGCTCCATGGCTAAATGGTTAGCGTGCTGGCCTTTGGTCCAGAGGGTCCCGGGTTCGATTCCCAGCCGGCTCGGGGATTTTAACCTTAATTGGCTAATTCCAATGGCTCGGAGGCTGGGTGTGTGTTGCTTATTCTGCATTAGAAATCATCCCAGGTAGGGCCCTCATCTTCACAGACTTGCAGGTCGCCTAATAGGCCGTCTACGAGAAAAAGATCCTCACCAGGCCTCTCCGGAGGCCATGCCCCATTATTATTTACTTATTATCGTTTATTCTATTCTATTCTATTCTATTCTATTCTATTCTATTCTATTCTATTCTATTATATTCTTTTCTTTTCAATTCTATTCTATTCTATTCTATTCTATTCTGTTCTATTATACTCTATTCTATTCTTTTCTTTTCTATTATATTCTAATCTATTCTATTATAATCTAATATAATCTAATCTATCTATTCTATTCTGTTATAATCTATTCTATTCTATTATATTCTTTCCTAAACATTTCTCAGTAATAAATTTGATTAATATCTCTTTATTTCAGGTCGAGTTTATAACTTTACTCTCCAAATTATTCTGTATCGGTCAATTTCTCTTCCTTTTTCATTGCTTAGGACTCAGTTACGTACAGCACCACTCTCACGAAACATCTTCTTACACAAATGTCTCTCCACCAGAAGAACTTCTTTGCCTGAAATACTCCACATTTTATGTTCTTACTTCTCCCGTTTACTCTTGCACGCAAGTAGGAACATTAATTCACTTTCTGCATGATTCCATTCGCTAATCCGACATTTTTCTCTTCAACTTTCAAAATTCTTCTATATTCCATAAAAATTTATAAGAAACTTTCACATATAGTCGCTAATACGTATCGCACTGATGGTGGAATCTTCAACTTGGAAAGGTTGAAAACAATACAAAAGCTACCATTACCTCTGTTGTTGAACTTCAGTATGCGGAATAAGATCATTGTCCCAGCGAGAATTTCTGAGTATTCTTGAGGCATTCTCTACTGTATTTAAAAATTGGGTCTTAGAATCAATACCCATACCAACAAAGTGCTGTACTAACCTGCCCCAGGAAGTAGCCAAAAAGAAGCAGACACCTGTATTAATGGGGAATACTCCAGAATATTAATACATTCCCGTTTCTTGATAGAGAACTTTTAATGAGAGATGATGAAGTTGCTGAATTACAACAGCGCCTGATATGTGCTAGGACCTCCTTCGGACGACTAAACGGACATATATTTTATAATAAGTGCCTCTGGAAAGTTAATTTTTAGTGTATATTGCTGTTAATTCCAGCCCTCCTTTACGACTGTAAAACATAGTTCATAGACGGGGCACCAAATGCCTTGAAGAAAAGCACCAGAGATGTAAACGGAAGATTTACAATGTCACCTGGCAAGATAAACGAACGACTGTCAGCTTTCTAGAAGAAGTCAACTCTACTAGTATAGAGTATGAGATAATTCGGCATCAAATGCGGTGGACTGGGATTGCGATACGAATGTCCAAGGAACATATTAAGACTGATAATTTACCATTTTCATATGACCGGGGAAATGTAAATACAATATTTTGTAATTTATATTTTGCCCAGTGATAATTCAAAATGTGATTCAGAAACTCTGACAATTTTACACACGAAAGTGTTAGACAGACAAAATACGTACGGAAGCGCTGCGACGGAGCAGAAAAAATAGTTGTAAGGTAGTAAAGTATGTATCCATATTATTCTCTACAAGTAAAATATTTCGTACTTTTTCTTAATTTACCGCAGATTTTACACTTTATTTGAGTATAAACAATGATTATCTTCCATTTGGGACAAATAATACCGTGTCATTTCGTGGATCGGATTCGTTCACGTAACCAAAGGATCTAAATTCAGAATTGTTTAAATTCTTACCTTGATGTTAATATTATATATGGGGTTTGACTAACATTTGTCTCTCTCAAATATACACCAGATACTTCTTTTGAAAGTTTTTCTTCCACCTGATATACGTGATGGCTATCATTACGCTCTCTTCCTTTCCTCAAAGTAGAATTCCTAACATACTGAGAACTCCACATAATTTTCTGAAAACCCACAAGAATAACAGCATTCGATATAGCTTATTAATTCAAATTATACGTATTAACAACACATTTCAGTAAGTAAACGACAGCTGATGTTATTCTGGTGTTTCTCCTACCGATGATTAATCGTCTCTTCTGCTAGGGGCGCTGCGGTCGAAAATTTGTTGTTACGCACGGTCCCTATACCGGAGCTGAACAATTTCAAAACCTCGCCCATCAATCTGAGAAGGAAGATGAGCCAGGGGGAAGCCCCGACAAAGTGTCCAAACAAAGGGAAAGTCTTTCCACACTATGGAATAATATGCGGTTCAAGGATTAGTCTTTTCAGTAATTTGATTAGACACTTTTAGAAGTGTGTTGATGGGAAGATCGTCATGCTCGTTTACGAGTGATCGCCCGACAACTATCATCTCATCAACCCCCTCCTTCATGGTTATGTCCACAGCTGTGCTCATATCATTCATCAGCCTCTCCCGAACTCCTGAATACTCATTTGAAATAATATCCTCTCCTTGAAGTAAGACTACGTTTCCACATTTCCATTTTATTCTTTTGACCACATGTTCAGGACAGTATTATCCGCACACTTTATCTTGGTGCATTTACACCCTAGTGCTGAATCGGTCGACCTCGGCGATCTTCGAGATTCGTACTGGCAACCTTTGAAAAACAAACTATGAATCGCTTAAGCATTGTTGTGCGACATCTGGCGTACACTTTACGTACTAGTACTGTTATTGTTTACACAACAAAGCCAGAGTATAGAATTCATGCTAGGAACAAGATTCGCATCGAGAAATGTTTTATAATGTTATATAATGTGTATGTGACATAGTTGTTGGCTTAAGATGATAACGGTTTAGAAATTTCATATCGATCGATCATATTCTCGATTCAATTCAGATTTCATTTTCATTCAGTTGGCAGCACCAGGCAGCACTATCGATACTGGGACAGCTCCCTCCTTACTCCTCACCCCCGTACACAAATGCACCAAGATAAAGTGTGCGGATAATACAGCAGAGATTAACTAGAAGATAAAAATAAATTTCAATCCTATCAAAAATACTTCATTAATTTAGAAATAAAACTATCTGAGGCTTGTAACTTTAATTTGCAAGTTGTGTGAAATTGGAACGTTTAGAATAAACCCTTCTATCTTCATTAATCAAATAATATAAACATTTTACGTATCTAAAATATAACATGCAATGGCTTGCCATAGACGTCGTGCTTGTATATCATGGTCCCGATTAACCGCTTTCGTTGAGTAACTTCTGATCGCCACATCCACCCGACATTTCGTAGGGAACTTCGAAAGTGGTTTTTAATCCGGCAATGGGATTATGCCGACTAATGGATATTGGACTTCTCTTTCAAAGAGCTAATTTCATTGGCAATAGATGGCACTACGCATGTGATGTTGCACGAGAGAGTTTTTCATATATTATTCAAGTGCTATCAGCATACGATAATCACACATTCTTTGTCAAAAACGTGAAAACACTTTCTTCTGGACTTCTATGTGGTACGTAAATGCCATATGATTTTGCTTAATCATTGATTCCTCTTTAATTGAGATGTGTGTTTCATGTTAGTATAGTATTTGCTTTGTCTCATAGTACAAAATTTGCAATGACTGGACATTTTATTTCTTATGTAATTAATTGATACCTTTATGTTTACTAAAATGTTATTGAGATGCGCTGTTTGGTGAATATATACCACGATTTCAATGGGACATGTACGTAGTGTGAATAATTGTTATAACTGTAAACTCGTCTTGATAGAAAAGAAAAATGTCGCCAATATATATTCAAATGAGGGAGAGCTTGTTTGTGTGTGTTTCCCTCTTTTCCTTATTTTTGGAATGAATACAAGAGCGGATCAAAAATTTTCTGGACTAGCTCTGTACTGTGTCAACAGAAAACAACACAGGTTGAACTCAACTTGCAACTATAGTGACCTTCAACCTTGATAAGGCCGTGTGCCAGAACATATCACCGAGTTAACATCGGGAGATGTTATAATGGGGTTTATGTGAACACGTGTATATGGTATTATGCGATTGCGTTATACACAGACACAGAATATGCTTCGGCAAGCCTGCTTCGTCGAACTTCGACTCAGGGTCGTATCCGTAGACCAAAAATTCGTCACTGGCGATGATTCTGGAAGTGAAGGATGAATCATCTGCGGCATGCTCAGTTCCGACGTTATGATTGTCGGCACTGACTTGTAAGGCACACTAGCAATGCCACATTTTGGGGGATGATGTTCGCGGAAGTTCTTCCAAATCGCTCCTTGTCTTCAATGAACGTTCTGCCACTTACGAAGCGTCTGTGCCAATCGAAACATTGCTTACGCATGACTCATTATACCATCGACGTATGCTTGCTGAAGTATGCTCAATGCTTCTGTCGCCCAGTTTAACGCAAAATTTTACGTTGATTCATTCTTCTACCTATCTGTTCATCATGTAATTGAAGACTATCACACTCACGTGGTCAAAATAACACCATCATAACAAAGCGTTATCCTTTGTCACACTGCCTTACAAGGTTGGAGGCCATTATATCTGCTAGCGCACTCCTGTGCTGCCATCTGGTGGCGCATTAGAGAGCTAGTCCGGAAACTTTTCGATCCGACCTTGTACGCGTGAATAGGTCTAGAAGACAAATCGTGTACTTCATGCTCAGTACTTGATGTTGTGCCAATCACATTAAGGTCGTGCGTTTGTGATTAGTACAGAATGTTTGAGTGAATGATGGTAAGCAAAGCGAGCATTTTGCTTAATGTTCGCTTTCATAAATGAATGTTGTAACCATTTTAGATAATCAGGGGTGCATTATTTAATCTAGGAAATGAAAATTAGAGTAACATGTGAACGCTGAAGCGACGGTTAAACCTTAGGTGATGAAAGTATAATCGAGTTAAAAATCTCTGAAAATATAATGCTTATGTAAATGACCCGAAGTTTGCTATGTTTCTAAGATTATTCCTTTTACTGCTGTAAGTATTAATTTGACAAGATAAGAACTGTCGTTTTAAAATTAAATATAGCCCCTCAGTATTTTATATCCTTACGTTGACAGAATACCATTGGCCACCGTTGCTTGTATACAAAGGTAACGGTTCTGTTTCTTCCATAAAGGTTGCTCCTAACGTTCTAAATATCAGTGAAGAAACATATATTGTAGAGTTGCATCATAATATCATAAAATATGATTAGTTTCGCATTATAAGTTTTTAAAGATGATATTGTCTTTTTTAAGGCTAAACGTTCGTATTACCAATATCAAGCATTGATGAGCTACATTCCGTCTGTGATACTGTAATAGTAAATTATGCTATTGATATAAAATAGTTGTATGTTCTTTGACTATTGCAACGCGAGGTAGTACTAAACTGCTTTTGTACAGGGTGTAAATGAATTAAGGTACGTCATTTGAACTGGTTTTTGAAGACGGAATTCTAAGCTAGCATTTTACTCCTTTCTTAATTATTAGAGTAGGAGAAAGTCAATGACAAAACTTCAGTCAATGTTTTTAAGAAGTCAATAGGAATTGGATATTGGCCTCTGATAAACAGAACGCCAACACAGCTGTTATTTTCCCAGGTCGCCCGCCACTCTAAGGCTGCGCATTGTTGTAGGCCAATCTCAATCTGTTAGTGCACAGCGATCTGCAGACTGGTACGAGCTCTGAGTAAAGGTGAAATGGACTTACAAAATCATAAAATGTGTGATATGATTTTAATGCACACTAGTGTACAAAAGTTAAGTATATTCACCAAACGAGGCCATACCGCCTGATAGGATTGTCAGACGGATTGCTGAACAAACGGAAGCTGAATCACACACCATATGCCACACAACTTGTCCAAGAAAACAGTGTCAGAAAGGTTCTGATAGCTAAGGTACACCTTTGACAACAACTAATAAACTTGGCAATGTCTTTCACAACAAATTATGATGTTAATAGGGTGTATGGTTACCCCCAATGGCCACACATGCTTCGCAGCGACGTGGTGTACTCTCTATCATATGGTCCAAGAGCTCTTGTGGCAGTTGATCCCATTCCTCCGGAAGAGCGATGCGAAGGTCTTGAAGGGTCCTGGGTGGAGGCTGACGGGATGCAATTCGCCTCCACAATGCATCCCAAGCATGTTCTATAGGATTCAGATCCGCAGACCTCGCTGGCCAGTGCATGCGATGAATGTCTTCCCCAGCCTGAAATTCATCCACCAGAGCAGCGCGGTGCGGTCGGGCATTATCGTCCATTAAGAGGAAGTCTCAACCAACCGCACCTCTGAAGAGTCGAACATGTGCTCTCAGTACCTCATCCCTGTATCTCCGAGCGTGAACAGTGTTCCTCGGACCACCCATGAAGATGCGCAGGTCTGTACGGCCATTCAACATGACGCGCCACACCATGACGCCACCACCACCATATTGGTCCCGTTCCACGATGTTCCTGTGGTTGTATCGGCTACCCGGTTTTCTCCAGATTAATGTGCGACGCGAATCGTTCTGCAAACTGAAGTGGGATTCATCTGTGAAGAGCACATGCCTCCATTCATTCATGGTCCAGTTTCGATGTTGACGGCTCCACAGTAAACGGGCCCGTCTCTGTGCTGGCGTGAGCGGGACGCACACCGCTGGACGTCGAGCAAACAGCCCTGCTGTTCTGAGCCTCCGGTACACAGTTTGCCGGGAAACGGCAACCCCCGAGACGGCTGCAAGGTCCGCCGACAATTATCTTGCAGATCCACTCCGTTTTCGTCGGGCGATTAAGGCCAGATTTCGGTCCTTCTGTGGGGTGGTTACCCTTGGTCGATCCGGTACTCGCCCACGACTAACATCTCCTGTGTCTTGAAATCGTCTCCAAAGCCTGGAAATGACACTTTGTGGCACATTCAAGGATACGACGACTTCGGTCCGTGTCTGTCCTGGTTTCAGGTGGCCGAGCATTCAACCCTGCAATATGGGGCCTAAATGGCGTCGTTGTGGCATTATGTTGTCACGTTCACCGCAGGGCTACACTCCGCACACTATAACAGGGCAAACTCGACTGAGGAATTATGGGGCGCAGGCCCTGGCTGCATTTACCTTGCGGTTACGCCGCTATTCAAAGCAGGAAACACTCCCTTCCTATACAGAGCGAACACGTAAGGTTGGTAGATGCATATGTCGTTCGATTTGCGGTCTATTTCCTGTCGCTCTGCTTACTTGTAACTTATGCTTAACTTTTGGACACTACTGTATATTGAGACAAGATGTAATATAATAAGAGTGGGACGAATGCATCGGGAACATTTTCCCAACGAAAGCCACCCAAGTGATCGGGCCTTTCTTGCCGTTCTTCAGAGATTTCGAGATACTAGACTATTACAGCCTTCATTTGAGGAAAGGGGTCGTTCAGGGCAACAGCATATATAAATACACTTTAGACTTGGTCATAAATGACCCAAAGGGGAGCCCATGAGATCGTTGTGTCTCACGTTGTTGCACATCAAACACTTAGGAAATACCTGTCATACCCATACTATGTACAATGTGTTCATTACCCTCGAGAAACAAATTTTTCCCACAAGGAGCGATTCTGTGGATTCTGAGTAACAAACGGCAACAGCCGCAAACCCCCTCCATGTTGTCCAGAGATACCTTTCCTTAAGCGTATGGGTAGGTATTGTAGGATACGTAATTATTGACCCTTTTGTACTCCCACCCTGCTTGACAAGAGAACGCTATTTGCAGTTTCTCATGGATATGTTCCTTTGAACATACGTGAAGAGTCGTGGTTCTCGACCTGTGTACGAGTATTTAGACAATACATTTCCGGATCATAGTATTGGTCGAAATGATCCTGTGCAGTAGTCAGCTCGAAGTACCAATTTAAATTCCTTGGATTTTTACCTCAGGGGCCATTTGAAGGAATTAGTTTACAGAACTGAAGTACAAAACTGTGATGACCTCCAAAGATGTTTATTTGATGTTGCAGGAACAAGAAGGATGACGCACGGGCGTGTAAAAGTGTACGAACATGTTGGTTTTGTCGTGTCAAAGCATGGTTCTTGTAAATCTTGTAAATCAACAACTTAACTAATGGTCCAAATTTCTGTCGTCGTTTATTCGTGCGAACGGCGAGGAAATTCGTTTGTTTCATCCCTTGACTCTCAGCACAGCGAGGAACGTTTTCCTTATTCCATCTGCTAACCCTAAATCCTAAGTACAGTGAGGAGATATATTTTCCTTTATTTCGTCCCTTAACACTCTGCACAGTGAAGAGCTGTATTTTCGTTCTTAGTCCTGCTCCATTGAACCCTGCGTTCAAATCTCGGTAAGATCATGTGACATGTATGTAAGGCAATACTCGACATATGAAGCATTAACATATTATGTTTTCAAACTTACTTCCACACCGGGGCTAATTATAGTAATTATTTTGTTATTTAAACCAACCAACCAACCAACCAACCAACCAACCAACCAACCAACCAACCAACCAACCAACCAACCAACCAACCAACCAACCAACCAACCAACCAACCAACCAACCAACCAACCAACCAACCAACCAACCAACCAACCAACCAACCAACCAACCAACCAACCAACCAACCAACCAACCAACCAACCAACCAACCAACCAACCAACCAACCAACCAACCAACCAACCAACCAACCAACCAACCAACCAACCAACCAACCAACCAACCAACCAACCAACCAACCAACCAACCAACCAACCAACCAACCAACCAACCAACCAACCAACCAACCAACCAACCAACCAACCAACCAACCAACCAACCAACCAACCAACCAACCAACCAACCAACCAACCAACCAACCAACCAACCAACCAACCAACCAACCAACCAACCAACCAACCAACCAACCAACCAACCAACCAACCAACCAACCAACCAACCAACCAACCAACCAACCAACCAACCAACCAACCAACCAACCAACCAACCAACCAACCAACCAACCAACCAACCAACCAACCAACCAACCAACCAACCAACCAACCAACCAACCAACCAACCAACCAACCAACCAACCAACCAACCAACCAACCAACCAACCAACCAACCAACCAACCAACCAACCAACCAACCAACCAACCAACCAACCAACCAACCAACCAACCAACCAACCAACCAACCAACCAACCAACCAACCAACCAACCAACCAACCAACCAACCAACCAACCAACCAACCAACCAACCAACCAACCAACCAACCAACCAACCAACCAACCAACCAACCAACCAACCAACCAACCAACCAACCAACCAACCAACCAACCAACCAACCAACCAACCAACCAACCAACCAACCAACCAACCAACCAACCAACCAACCAACCAACCAACCAACCAACCAACCAACCAACCAACCAACCAACCAACCAACCAACCAACCAACCAACCAACCAACCAACCAACCAACCAACCAACCAACTGTTTACGTAGGGATTTTACAGGACGAAGACGAGCACCGCTATTCTCTAATCAGCTGACTTCTTCCCTCCCTTCCCATGCCAGAAGGCAGCCATGCTTGGATTACGCAATATCTTCCCTTCACCGACGTTGGCTCGCCACAGTTACCTCTAGCTACAGCAGACTTAATGTGCCACTGCTGTCAGAACAGTGACTGAAAGCCTACAAACATTGATTTTTCAATTATTTTTTTTCGATTTTAAGATAGCTGACAATTTTTAGTACAGGCTGCTTAGAATAGTGTCTCTTATCGCCTGTTAGACGGACGTACGTTGTTCTAATTTCACGCTGTAAAGAGAGATAACGCCTTCTCAAGTCAGTGGCTTTTCTCTTTCCTAAAATAATTCCGCTATATTGTGACAAAATCGTTGTTGTCTATTTGGCTGACGTTATTTTCCCCGTTTTTGTTTCTTTCTTCCTTCTTTCTTCCTTTGTCTGTAGGTGGATAGCCAAATAATCAGAAGATTGCTAGACAGTGACAAGAGATAACGAGAAGGGTGGATGTATATACAGTAGCCCGTAAGCCTATCCATCAAATACACAGAGGGTAGTACTATAGAAACTACATATTTCAGTGATACACCAGTTACTCTGTATTCTACTTTCCCAGCGAGTCGAAGAAATTTGTCTGTTATCTATTCTACTTGTTTTCTCTCGATTTTGGAAATTTCTTCTGGAGTGCTATAGGAAAACGATGGCATGGCCTCAATTGCCATGAGCAGGCATTATGACATAATTTAGGCTGCCCGTTTGTCAGTTTCTACGTTCTACGTTGCTGTATCAGTTTCCTTTGGGCTATCCAAAGCTGAGCTTTAATTAATTTTGTCGGTTAACACCAAATGTGTCGTCGGAAATCATTTGCATTTTGACATACGACATGGAGTGTCAGAGGGACTCTTTCTTTTTCGTCATTCAAAATCCCACTACCTATCTCGGGGTTTAACCCGCCCTACCACTTATCTACGAAGGGAGCTACATTATGATCGCGTGGTGGCATTGTTGAATGCCGATGTTGACTTGTGAGGTGTAGATTCGTTGCCTATATTGAAACCCTTTTCTTTTTTCGCAGTTGGCTTTACGTCGCACCGACACAGATAGATCTTATGGCGACGATGGGATAGGAAATGGGAGGAAGTGGGAAGGGAGCGGCCATGGCCTTAATTAAGGCACAGTCCCAGCATTTGCATGTTCTGAAAATGGGGAACCGTGGAAAACCAGAACCCGCCCTACCACTTATCTCCGAAGGGAGCTAGATAATGATCGTGTGGTGGCATTGTCGAATGTTGATACTGACTTGTGAGGCATAGGTTCGATGCCCATATTCAAACACTTTTCTTATTTTACAGTTGGCTTTACGTCGCACCGACACAGACAGGTTTTAAGAGCTAGGAGTAGGAAGGAAGAGGCCTTCATTAACGCACAGTCCCAACATTTGCGTGTTCTGAAAATGGGAAACCATGGAAAATAATTTTTCAGGATTGCCGACAGTGGAATTCGAGCCCACTATCTTCCGAATACTGGATACTGGCCGCACTTATGCGACTGCGGCTGTCGAGCTCGGTATATATTGAAACCATTGAAGACTGACTGACCTTTATATTGACTCACCTCGTGAGGAGGATCGGGTTTTTGAAAGGAGGTGGCTTGGGTTAAAGTACAAGGGTAGTGCCAGATGTTAAAATGTCCCTGTTACCCTTGATGGCCATCGTATCTGGATTTTCATAGTGAAATAACGGTGGACTCATCCTTTGACTGATGAAGAGCGTTAATTTTCCTTCCTTCTTTTAGATTTCTCCATACTTATAATGTTAATAGTATGTTAGTCTGTCTTTATCAGTCAGTAATTGAAAACTGAAATAACACGTCAATGATTCTATATTAAGTTGGCCGTGCACGTAGAGGCGCGCGGCTGTGAGCTTGCATCCGGGAGATAGTAGGTTCGAATCCCACTATCAGCAGCCCTGAAGATGGTTTTCCGTGGTTTCCAATTTTCACACCAGGCAAATGCTGGGGCTGTACCTTAATTAAGGCCACGGCCGCTTCCTTCCAACTCCTAGGCCTTTCCTATCCCATCGTCGCCATAAGACCTATCTGTGTCGGTGCGACGTAAAGCCCTTAGCGATTCTATATTACGAAAAAAGGTTGCACTTTACTTGTTACATGTCAATTTTTTTCAGAATCACAACAGGTGATTTTGAATTTCCTTAAGAATCATATTCGGTGTCACTGGAGTAGAGACAAAGGAGTACAACATTAAGATCAGTTCCAAATTTGAAGTACTATTAAACAGAAATGTTCTAAATATTTGAGTGTGATGTGAATGTGACGATGTTCTTTCAAGAACGATACATGTCATTCTTTGTTTAATAATGTGTATTATATTCCTTGTTTAATGATGTGTTTTACAGGTCTGTTATAGAGTAATATTTATATTTAACTTTTGTGTTTTAGAGACTGTAAAACATTTAAGTTACATTTGAATGGTAGAGAGAGTTAAGTAATTCAATTGGATAATGTCGTAAAGATAATCGTATACTACGGATTCAATTCCAATATACAGTCGCACACTCACAGAAGACATATGAGAGCATGGCATTATTTGCACCTTGCATTTAATATCTTGTCACACTAAATTATAGTCAAAATATAATTTACCTCTCACGTAGATACAAACCCTGTGGAAACGGGCAACAAATATTATATCAATAGGTTCAATTGTTTCTGAGAAAAATGTAACTGCGAGGAACTTGTACAATACTTTGCGCTCATTGTTTTAGAACGATTGGTGGTGGTGGTGGTGGTGATTACTGTTTTTTTTGTTTTTTTTGCTATTTGCTTTACGTCGCATCGACACAGATAGGTCTTTTGGCGACGACGGGAGAGGAAAGTCCTAGGAATTGGAAGGAAGTGGCCGTGGCATTAATTAAGGTACAGCCCGGCATTTGCCTGGTGTGAAAATGGGAAACCACGGAAAACCATCTTCAGGGCTGCCGACAGTGGGACTCGAACCCACTATCTCCCGATTACTGGATACTGGCCGCACTTAAGTGACTGCAGCTATCGAGCTCGGTGATTACTGTCTAAAGAGGTAGCACATGCTATATATAGAGCCCTGCATGGATGGGTATATCCGCGGATATCCGCGAAGATAATGTCTTGGCGGATGCAAACTGTATGGCAGTGATGATAATTTCTAAATAAAGTTTATCGTTTTACACTCAAGTATCCTCTTATTTTGCGGTTAGGTGACCCTTGACATTATATGGGAGAATGATAATATATAAAGAACCTTGAGACCATGAAACCGTAAATCTGACCTAAGCCTAACTGGTTAATGCCTGTAATTAGTGGAAGGAAGGAACAAAGTTTCTGGAAGAGAAAAAGCTCAGTATGTCTGTAGTTGTCGCAAGAGGAAATATCCCTCATACACATAGCACTGTAGGGGGTCTGGTGCCAGGTATCAGGCGTATTGTTTTGTGTTAACAGATTTATTCGTTTCAATACCTTGGGTGTAATATAGATCAATATTTACACTATCCGCGGATAACGATTCGTGGATGCGGATAACCATTGTTGGATGCGGATGCGGGTGCGGATGAAGTAAGTGTGGATGTGGATAATAATTTGTATATCTTCTGAACCTGTTGTTTAGAGAAGTTAACGTGTTCTGCTACTTCAGAAAAAGAACTGGATTCTCATTTCGAAGTGAAGAAATCTCAGACAAATATTGTAAAATATTTCTGTAGTCGATTTTTGTGAATACTCATAATACCATTCTGTAGTAGTTATCCATTGTAGAATGTAAGATCGATTTACTGTAACTCAGATACAGAGAAATTTACATTTTTAAATTTCCAAAATCCTTTTTGGCCAGAGAGTGGAGTATTTTTAAACTGACTGAACAGGGGTTGCGAACAGCGAGTATATAAAATTATACTGGTATTGACGCATGGAGTTGTTTGAAATGGTGCAAAACATATTTGCAGCTAATTTGATTGTAGTTTTCAATTTCCTGTCGTTTATATTCTATGGCCTCCTTTTAGTTGAAACTCCATTCAACACGCCAATAAACTCAAATCATAATACGGAAATTTTGTAATTGCTTTAAACGTTGTAAATTGATCAGTAATAGAGAGAAACCGATACAGAACGTTTTGGCGCAAACAATATGGTGGCCACACGTGTCCGATTGCTTCAAATCTTGCAGCACATTGGTGATGTGTTGTATATTTTCTGTTGAATGAAGTTCCACGAACACCGAAGGGAAAGCCACGTACCTCACATGTAAAGTCAATCTTGGATGGACACAGTTCGACCTCATGCCAGTAGATGAAGATGTGCCCTTGTCTGATTTCTTCCATTCATAATTTGATAATCTATCCAGTTTGGTGCTGACCTCAACGACGTAGTCTGTTGTTTGTTGTCCTTCTGTTACCTAGATCATATCTTTGGTATCGGCTGAGGTTGGCTACATTTGTGGGTGATCAAATGCGAGAACCCCGTGCCGCTGTCTTGTGAAATATTAAGGTTCTCCTGCAGGACAATTTTTTGTTTTTGCTAATGGTTTTACGTCACACTGACACAGATAGGTCTTATGGCGACGATGGGATAGGAAAGGCCTAGGAGTTGGAAGGAAGCAGCCGTGGCCTTAATTAAGGTCCAGCCCCAGCATTTGGCTGCTGTGAAAATGGAAAAACATCTTCAGAGCTGCCGACAGTGGGATTCGAACCCACTATATCCCGGATGCAAGCTCACAGCCGCGCGCCTCTAACCGCACGGCCAACTCGCCCGGTAAACAAAATTTTTCTACACATCATGCATAAAACTCGTCTTCTTTCTGGAAAACCATTTCTGGAGCCAAAAATTTAATTTTACTTCTTAATGTTTTGTGTGCTACACCCTAACACTATGCTTATGAGCTGTTCAATAAAAAGCAATTGAATGGCCGTTAAATAAATACTTCTATACTAGCAAAACATACCTGTCATTGATGGAATGATATTTGGCGATGTCCTTGATTTTTGTTTTTTACTCGTCGTTGACGTTTAAGTCACTAGAGATAAGTTTGGATAGAGCGTTTTTATTCTAAGAATTTCTCTGATATCATCAATCCTTTCACATACAGTTCCCTATACCACCGTCCACCAGCTGGTGCAGATTATTAAGTAGGAGAAAGTAGGGCTCCTGTTTCTCATCCCTGACTAAACAGAAGTCGAGGTCGAGCTGAGCTTTTTCAGAGGCCCGGCTCATCTCGAGCTATGTATTTAACGGGATGCTTTGCAGCAGAAGTTATTCTTGAGAATGATTTATGATACACTAAACCTACAGTGTCAGTGAAACAAAGAATCAGAAAAGGACATCCTTAAATTATACTGAGAATATTTACTTATCTTCTCACTATATTAAAGGCTAACTCCGACTGGTTCTAATCAACGCCCAGCCAAAACTACGCGAAATAAAGAAATGACATTTGGGGATACATTTTATAATACAGTGTAGATGCTCACTAAGGGAGACTTTTCGGATATTCCGTCGCTAAGTGGGTGAAAAAGGGGATGAACGGTTTAAATGAGTACATCTGTATCTCAAAAACCTAACCGTTTACAGACGCAAAAATTGGTATTTGGGTGAAAAATGGTGAAAAATGGATTCAGTGCCTTATATTAGAATACTTATATCTCAAAAACTGAAGATGTTACAGCCATGAAAATTGATGTTTGGAATCTCCTTTAAAATAAAGAAACATGTTTTCTTGCTTCCGGAAAATTTACTTAAGGGGGGTGAACGGAAGTGAAAAATGGGTATATTTTTAAAAATGAGTGTAAAAATGTAACATGTTACAGTCGTGAAAATTGGTATTTGGAATCTCCTTTATAAATAAAGGAACACGTATATTTTAGTTTTAGGTAAAACCACTGAAGGGGTGGGAGGGAGCTAAAAGATCTGAAAAAGTGGTTGAATTATTTTTATTAGGATACTGATATCTCAAAAACTGAGGGTTACAGGCGTGAAAATTGATATTTGGAATCTTCTTTAAAATTAAAGAAAAACCTATTCTTTTCGTTTCAAAAAATCCACTTAAGGGGGTGGGTGAAGGAAAGTGAAAAATGATTTGACTTCTTTGTGTGAGAATACTTATATCTCAAAAACTGATACAGACGAGAAAATTCGTATTTGGAATCTCCTTTAAAAATAAAGAAACCCGTTCTTATTGTTTTCGCAAAATCCACCTAAGAGATGTGAAAGGGGGCTGTGGAAAGGACTCAAAAACGGGTTGAATACCTCTTATGAGAATACTTAGTTCTAAGAAACTGAAGATGTTACAGACATGAACATTGTTATTTTGAAAATCCTTTAAAAATACTGAGACACGTATTATTTTTCTTCGGAATATCCACTGATGGGGGCTTGAAAAGAAGTGAAAAGATGTGAAATAGGAATTGAAGTATTTTATTATGGTACCTTTTATTATGATGATGAAGGGGTGTGTCTTTCATTATAATTAATGCTTTACAAATCGATAGTGACTGTCAGCAGGAGGGCGTCTGCATTTGTAATATAACTGCAACGACCGTGTGTCTGTACATTGAATATTTTGGCGAAATTTTCGTTCAGTTATCCGTTTCAGGTGCAGTTATGACCATATGCATATATTTTAGCTTTTGTTTCTGAAGGTCCACATTTTACTCCTGTCCCTAAAATCAAGAAGGCGGCACAATCTTCCCGATGTGGTGAAAACTTGAAATTTCGCAAAACCAGATGTTTCATCCGGTAACCGAAGGAAAAATTCCAAGGTTTTCACATTTTTCACTTCTTACCCCCTGGAAAATTTTAATGACGGTGCAGACCTTCGTTTCGAGGTATTTAGTGGCTAAATGGTAAGTCGTATCACAAAATGGGTGGCACAATATCGGTTCAATTTGCACTGATTTACAACTTCGGTCCTATGATTTTCTGTCGTATCTCGATCCATTATGCGTTAGATTTGGCTGTGTTTCTCGATTGTGCGTAGATTTACAGTTTTAACACTTATAAATCATAGTTTGACACACCCTTAGGAAAGACAGAGTAATTAAATTCGGCAGGAATTGTGGTCCTCCCATAGCCATACGTGAACCAAATTCTATGTTTCTATCTGCCACATAAGTAATGCAGAAAGAAATGAAACAGGGGTATTTTTATTTTGATACTTATCTATATAAATAAAATCGTAATGACCGCTAAAAGAGGCGTCTTATGCAGCGATCCGTTTGGCGATATAACGTACTGTTTAGAAGGAGTTAATCTTTCGTATGTAGGTGTATGTATATTCATTGAAGTCGATTTGTGGCGATCTACATGGGGTGTGTCTGCCATTATAATTAATAATGTATAAATCGATAGTGACTGTCAGCAGAAGGGCGTCCGCTATTGTTATCAATACTCCCTACATCGACTTTGACTGGCAGGAGGAAAGGGGCCCTTCGGCAACTCATGTGTAACTGACATTAACAAGGAGGGCCGACCATTGTAATGGATAATTCCCTTCTCGATTTAACTGGCAGATGGCAAGGGAGCACGCAGTTTTCTTCAAACCTGCCCTACCCGATTGTGTCTGGAAGTAGGAAAGGGGGCCTGCCATTGTAACAAATGCTCCTGAAATCGATTACGACTGCACAGTACACAAGGGGGCCTTCTATTATAATGGAAACTTCCCAACTCGATTGTGACTGACAGTAGGCAAGTGAGCCTGCTGTTGTTATCACAACAGCGCAACTCGCACTTTACATTGCATTGGAAACAACGTATGGAGATCTCCCTGTCAGTAGCGGCGATTGGGGTTTAAAAGTGTGGGGGCAAAATTATATATAGACAACAAACTACCCGGGTTTGTGGGATATAGCGGACGGGTTGGGGGTAGGGGTGGGGGTTATATACATCAAAACTGAAGAAACTGATAAGTTTTATGATGCTCTCTGAGCTAATTTCGACAGACGTAAAGGTCGAGAGTTTAAAATGTAAGTTTTTTCAAGATTTTGATCCAGTACTACACAATAAAACTTTCACAAAAGAAACAATATTGCGTATTATAGAAGTACGGCGTGATCATACAATTAGAACCATTTAGTATTTGACTACACACTAAGAAACTAATAGACACTAAATAGACTGCCGGACTGACGAACGGCCGCGACAAGCGGGTGAGTCATACCTTAGTGCCCATGACCTTGCCTAATATATATACACCTGCTGCCCTTCCTCACAGCACGTGCAAAGTGTCCACTACTTGCTGTGGCGCTGTACAAATCGGTTAGCCGCGACGAGCGACATTTTATGCGTATTTCCGCTAATCATTTTTTTTTAACAATTAAAGAAGGAAAGAATTAGCTCATAAGACAACAGGGCTTGTACAAATTGCTTTCTTAAATAATTCCTCTAATTCCTAGTTTCAGCCCAAAAAATGCGAATAAAAATGTAATATGTTCTCCAAAATGTGGGGGGGGGAGGGACTGCCACCTTGCCCCCCCCCCCCTAATCGCCGCTACTGCTCCCCATGCTGTTTCTTGGATAACACTAAGATGTGTGTAATTTAAAAATCTTATTCACCGCGTATACAGTAATTACTTGCATATCCGTATACAATGTATACTACCGTAGCGAAACACGGGTACATCTGCTAGTACTCGTGGAGTGGCCAAAAGTCACGGGAAGGGGAGTCCGTGTATGACCCTTGAGCGTTGCGGCTAGCTGCGGGGTAGCTGAGCAGTCTGTCACAGACACCAGTGTTGTGAAGAAGGCAACACGTCGCGAGTTAACCGACTTTGAACGTGGGAGGATCATCCGCGCATGGCGCATGGGTGCTTTGCGGAGTTTACAAGTGAATTCGGGTTTCCGAAGTCAACAGTGGATCTTCAATATCTCACCCGCGTAAACCGCCGCACGGGAAGACCACAGGTGTTTAACGAACGGACATCACGTCGCCTCCGCAGAACCATATTGGGCGCTCGACGGACTACTGTGAGTCAGATCACCGCCCAATTTAACGTTGGGAATCAGGAACCCATTTCTACCAGGACTATAAATAGGCATCTGCACCGCATAGGCTTCACCAGCCGACGTTCAACTCGTGTCCCTTTGCTGACACCTCGACACAGAGCTCAACGGAGTGCATGGGCCCGCCAACAACGGCAATGGACTATGGAACAGTAGCGGCGTGTGGCATGGTCCTATTAATCCCAGTTCCAATTTTATCGAGCTGATGGGCGCGTGAGAGTGTGGCGTTTGCCGCATGAATCTATGTAACCTACGTGTCAACAAGGTTGTGTCCAGGTAGAAGGTGGCTCAGTTCTGGTCTGGCCGGCGTTGTCCGGTCGCAATTAGGCCCCATTGTCCGGCTGCAGGGAGCGCTGACAGGAGCACATTACGTGGACATTCTTTCAGACCATCTGCATCCCTTTCTGAGTCAATGCCTCGCCGTATTGCTGCGGTTTTGGGGGCTGGCGGGGAAGCAAGTCGTTATTAACATCACATTCATTGTCTTCCCATGACTTTTTGCCACTCAGTGCAAATACGAGGGTTGGGGCAAAAGTCATGGCAACTATTTTTTCTTGAAGATACCAGTCTGGTTGGAAAATGTGACATATGCAGACGAAAGGACAAGGTGTTAACTACACGTGTGGACAATGAATAGCACTGAAATATCGTAACACACTAATTTATTACGGTAGTATGCAGGACAATATAGACTTCCCGGTGTAAAAGAATGACAACACAGTACACATAAAGTTTACATGAAACACCTGGGCCTAAAGACCCTCAAAGCAGTCCCCTACTACTTACACCACACGCTGCCAACGATGTGGGAGGCGCTGAATACCATCTGCCTCAGCATTTGCCGCACCATATATGAATCGGGTCATCTGTTGGCGCACAGCATTAGCAATGTCCTTTCGTGTTGAAAACCGCCTGGCACGTAGTGGTTCCTTAATCTTTCGAATGAGATCAAAGATCTCGCGAAATTTCGGGAGAGTACGGTGGGTGCTCCAATTCTTCCCATCCCCAAGGTCGCAGTAGCTGCCCTACACACTCTGCTTTATGTGATTTTGCATTTTTGTGCAGGATTATTGCATTGTCCACAAGATCCGGACGTTTCTCCCGAACGCCACGTTGTTCCTGTCGCACCAGGAAGTCCCTGTAGTAGTGTGCGGTCACTGTTCTGCCATGTGGAACAAAGTGGCAAACAATGACAACCCTGACGTCATACGCGACGATCACCATCAATTTGACTGGGAAAGGATTCTGACGGACCTTCTGCCTCCTTGGTGATCCAGCATGTCGCCACTGTGTGGACTGACGTTTCAGTTCTGGTTCGTATGCCCTGGCCCAAAATTCATCGATGGCGATTATTCGTGACCAGAATTGATCGCCGTACTGTTACCAGCGTGCAAGGAGGTCGGAGCATACTGCATAGAGCACCCACCTTTGAACTTCTGTCAGTGCATGCGGTACCCACCGCGATGCCATTTTGTGCAGTTGCAGCTCATTACGCAATATCCTGTGGACAGTGCGGTTTCGATGCCACTTGCCCTCTCAAAGTCCAGTAGCGTCCATCGTCTGTCTGCATCCAGGAGCTGCTCGATGACGGGACGTGCCACGTCGGTCCGCACACTGACAGGTCGTCCCGAGCGTTGCTCATTACTGGCGGACACACGTCCTTGCTAAAACATTCCTACCCACCGTGCTACTGTACGGTATGGTAGGGCATTACTCCCAAGGGCTTCTACTAATTCACTGTGACATTCCATCGCATTTCTCCCTCGGAGAACGGCCATTTTGATGTAAGCGCGCTGCTCAACACGGGTTACTTCCATCTCGCACGACACTCACCAACTGACTGATTTCACAGCCCTCGCTGCGTTACTACCAGCTATCACAGAGTCATCTGTTTTTCCACATACACACTATGCCTGCAGAACTTCCACACGACACATATACGTTTGTGATCTGTTCACATATCTACAAGAAAAAAATTGTTGCCATGACTTTTGCCCCAAACCTCCTAAATACAGCGCTAAATACGAGACGAAAACACATTATTTTTCACAAAAATAATACACTAAAAGTTTAATTTTTCCAAAAGAGACTTTAAATTAGGTATTTTGTGGAAATGGTTTTAACTTAAAGTTTCACTGTATGTCTATTTTTGTCATTATTTTATGGCCTGATGCCCTTCGTGACGCCATCATGTTAGGATCTAATGAAGATAGTGAATGAAGCTGGGTAAGGAGGTGGAAGGAAACGGTTGTGATCTATGAATACAAACTGTTCCAGCGTTTACCTGGAAGTCAAAACGGGAAACCACAAGAAACTATTCGCAGAACAGTCGACCGTGGGGCTCGAACCCACACCACCTCTCGAATGCAGAGGTTGCCTCCACACGTGCGGCCACTCCGTTTCCAGTCGAATGGGTTTTCCTTTTACATACTGCTTCAAAGAAGTGTTCCCTTAAAAGGAATCATTGTTCATCAAATTGGTATGCGGTTGGTAGCGGCAGCACCAAGCAGCCCAAAGGAAACGAAAATTCAAATGGTTATCCCGTAATTTTGACTTGATGCTTGGTGCATTCTAAAGCACCACAAAGGAATATTCACTATATATGTAACAACAAACAACTTTTGAACATTATATATCAACACAAGAACCATATTGTCGATTACTAAGGAACAGAAAGTTGCTGTGAAGACAAATCAAATTATTAGGGTGCAGCCTCGAGTGTCCCTCATTGAGTACAACTCCTGCATTACTGAATACGCGTTCACTGGAAGAGTGAGAATTTTCTTTGCTACATGTGTTAGGTTGGGGATGGGCATTTCCTAAGCCGGAGATGCATACAATACAAATGCAGTGACCTGAATCGGCCCATCCGTTCGTATAAGCTCAAAATCATAGTAGTTCAACATGGTGGAGAAACGAAGAATTGATTTTCCGTGTTGCCGGTTGCCTAGTAAGCGACAAAAAGGAGTAGAGTAGTTCTGATGTGTCTTTTTAAGGGACTAAATCAGCACACTCTGGTGTCAAGTCTGTTAATTATCAAGACCTACCAAAAAATGGCAAAAGGGTAGTCGGTCGTCGAGTATTCTGGACTGCGTTCTTGAACTCGTAAGAATGTATTTTCTTTGATTACCATTAGAGTAACAGAGAAAGTGCATAACCTTGTTTTCTTTTGTGATAGGACTATTCGTTCTTCTACCGCTTTTGCCACACCTATGTTTAGAAATTATACGTTCCCATGGAGGGAATTTCTCAAGGTTTCTCCACGATGTGCTATTAGCGCCTTCAGATTTGTAAACGTGGTTTGCAGTTACCTATGGTGATCCCACTTGAAGTTCATAGATAGTAAAGGAACGCTAAACATACTGCAGAGACAAAACAAGTCAGTTGAGCAAACGTTAGGAAACATTACAAATAGAACAGGTCTCAGCGAATCTGAAAACTGATCGGGAAATAAATATTTGTAATTGTAGGATCTGCTGCTTGATTTATGAGGTCATTTGCTGATGTAGTAGGTGTTGGCGTCGTCATAGTGTGGCCCTCCGGCACACACCTGCATGCCCACGATGTGACAACACACCTCCCTCGCCTTACACTGACTGATGTGAACGCAAGGCCTGTAGAAGTTCTCTGGAGGGATTTGTGCAAATGGAGGACATTCCATCACTGCAAAAAGAAAAAGGAACATAGATTAACGTACGGGGCCCATATTTTGTCCCCTTAGCAGATTTGGATTTGTGGAAATATAGGAATATTATGGACACGGCTGGAAATTGGTATATATATATTACTGAATATATTCTTCACTCACGGGCAAGTTACAATGAAACTATAGGTAGTCAATATTTGACATAAACACTACAAGAACGAAACTACCAAAAATGTGTTCGTAATTTCGTCCCCCTACCAAATTTATGAAAAGTACAATTAATTTTTATATATTTTTCCTTTCTAACCTTACCAAACACTTTCCCTATAATGAATTACTTGAAGGCTATTTATGAAAAATGTTTTCTTGGTATTCCTTTTAACATAGTCTTTCAGTGTTGCTCATGGGATGTTAAGTGGTTTACTTGCACGTTTGTAACCCATTATTTTGTCCGCCACTGCCTTAATAGCGTTTTTCATACCCTCCTTATCTCACTGCTCGCGTTTTACCATCTGAAAACAATAAACTTCATTAATAAAAAATGAAATTAAGGGGAACGAAATTATGAACATTCCCTGATTTACTATAATGGCCTCTACAGTAACTCAGGCCAACCACCTCACTGTAGCGATTACACGCGAGGAACTACACCACAAGACTGAAATGCAGTCCAGTATTTCATACACATATCAGTACTCACTCTAGGAATGACAGGCTCTTAGTTTGAATGCTCCACTAACTCAGCTTGTCATGAAAAATGAGTCTTCCTTGTACACGGAAACTAAACCTGATGCACACCACCAACTCACACAACAAGACAACGGGATGAGGGTACGCGTGTGGACGCGGCTAATCATTAGGTACCAACCGTGCAAACTGGAAACTACTCAGACAACTGGGGACGAAATAATATGCGAGGACGGAATTTGGCCTCCCTGCCGTATATCTTCGCATTCCATTGGCTGCAATACTGGAATTCCACACAACTTCATCACTTTAATTCTTTTGCGTGATATTTTTAGAAATTCTACCAAGATGCTCCTTGTTAGGAGCGTTTACTTGTACTGAGGCGAAACTCATAAGATCATAAACTGCAGGAGGCACTTGAAAGTGCTGTTCTTGAGAACATTGTTGAAGGCTGGACGCGTTGAAAGAAGAACCAATATAGGTGTTCTACCGGAAAGCCGGAGGAAGAGGGAGTGATCCTGCAGAGAAAAGAGTTAGTATTATTGCTTTGGCAGAACAATGTCTTTGTTGTAGTAAAATAATATTGTAGATTATCCTAGAAAAAAAGAAGAGTTGTTGAGTGTTGAATGAAGCCGATATCTGTTTCTTGTGTAAGTAGTAGTAGTAGCGAAAATAAATTACAGTAATTAGAGTGACTACGCAACAATTGGTGACTCTGACGTGATCGAGAAGCCGACGTGATTAAAAGGCTGACGTGATGTTAGCGGTGATTTTTTTCTGTGGTAAATAATGGCGCAGCGCAGTGCAATAATGGTTATGCACTCGAAGTGTATATATAACAGGTATTTATTCACCCAACACTTTGGAAACATATGCGTGGCAGCTGCAGTCAATCAAAGTTACCGATGTGAACACATATACACTGACTGACAGAGCAAATGCAACACCAAGAAGGAGTGGTCAGAACTTTATGCCAATTGCAGGGTAGACTGACGTCACTGAGGTATGCTCATGGTGTGAAATGCGCCGCTGTGCTGCGCACGTAGCGAACGATAAATGGGACACGGCGTTGGCGAATGGCCCACTTCGTACCGTGATTTCTCAGCCGACAGTCATTGTAGAACGTGTTGTCGTGTGCCACAGGACACGTGTATAGCTAAGAATGCCAGGCCGCCGTCAACGGAGGCATTTCCAGCAGACAGACGACTTTACGAGGGGTATGGTGATCGGGCTGAGAAGGGCAGGTTGGTCGCTTCGTCAAATCGCAGCCGATACCCATAGGGATGTTTCCACGGTGCAGCGCCTGTGGCGAAGATGGTTGGCGCAGGGACATGTGGCACGTGCGAGGGGTCCAGGCGCAGCCCGAGTGACGTCAGCACGCGAGGATCGGCGCATCCACCGCCAAGCGGTGGCAGCCCCGCACGCCACGTCAACCGCCATTCTTCAGCATGTGCAAGACACCCTGGCTGTTCCAATATCGACCAGAACAATTTCCCGTCGATTGGTTGAAGGAGGCCTGCACTCCCGGCGTCCGCTCAGAAGACTACCATTGACTCCACAGCATAGACGTGCACGCCTGGCATGGTGCCATGGTGCCGGGCTAGAGCGACTTGGATGAGGGAATGGCGGAACGTCGTGTTCTCCGATGAGTCACGCTTCTGTTCTGTCAGTGATAGTCACCGCAGACGAGTGTGGCGTCGGCGTGGAGAAAGGTCAAATCCGGCAGTAACTGTGGAGCGCCCTACCGCTAGACAACGCGGCATCATGGTTTGGGGCGCTATTGCGTATGATTCCACGTCACCTCTAGTGCGTATTCAAGGCACGTTAAATGCCCACCGCTACGTGCAGCATGTGCTGCGGCCGGTGGCACTCCCGTACCTTCAGGGGCTGCCCAAAGCTCTGTTTCAGCAGGATAATGCCCGCCCACACACTGCTCGCATCTCCCAACAGGCTCTACGAGGTGTACAGATGCTTCCGTGGCCAGCGTACTCTCCGGATCTCTCACCAATCGAACACGTGTGGGATCTCATTGGACGCCGTTTGCAAACTCTGTCCCAGCCTCGTACGGACGACCAACTGTGGCAAATGGATGACAGAGAATGGAGAACCATCCCTCAGGACACCATCCGCACTCTTATTGACTCTGTACCTCGACGTGTTTCTGCGTGCATCGCCGCTCGCGGTGGTCCTACATCCTACTGAGTCGATGCCGTGCGCATTGTGTAACCTGCATATCGGTTTGAAATAAACATCAATTATTCATCCGTGCCGTCTGTGTTTTTTCCCCAACTTTCATCCCTTTCGAACCACTCCTCCTTGGTGTTGCATTGTCACTGTCAGTCAGTGTAGGTTACTCAAAGATATTGTTCTGGCAAAGCAATTATGCCAATTCTTTCCTCTAGAATCCTAACTGTGCGGTAAATTCATTGGAAAAACCGTGCGCCATAATACCTCCTTGACTATTTCTGCCAAAACGAAACTCTTGGGTTTGATGAAAATTAGCAAGAAATGTCATTGGTTGCATGGACGAGGTACTGCCTGTCTTTAAGAAAATATATTGTTGTTATTTCATTCAAGAATAATGAATCTCATAGCCAACCACTTAACGTAATCACATTGTGTCAAGTCAATCTAATGAACTGCGAATCTGTACTGATTTGTGCATTGGAACTAGGAATGGGAGTGAAGTGACCAATGCACCATTCCACATCAAATTAAACCAATCTAGAAACTGTATGGTTCACAGCGTCTCCAACTTTAAAATTATTTTTCGTCGTCAGATACGATGCAGGGAAGTACAGTTTCCAATTTTAAAATACATTATTTCATGTAAATTTCCTTAATTTCCTTTTCTGCTTAGGAAAATAAAATTTGACTTACAAGTTGTATCTGCCTTTGTAAAAGACTCAACCTATGGATTTTTCACTATTCAAAACTGCAAGGTGTACAACTTTGCTTCCGCCGTTTGCCGATGGATGGCGACAACGGTACGTAGCGGTCGAACGACACAGATCGCAGACGTTAGGCAGTTAGCTTGGACCTCGGTCAACACAAGCCCATTCAAACTTAGTCGATGTGTGTCTGCAAGCATGGCAGTGTACGAGCCAAATTCTCGACATTTGCGGTAGGTGTTACTGTTTTGTTTCAATGTGAAGAAAACAGCGGCTGAGTCTCGTCAAATGCTCTCACGTACGTATGGTGAGGACGCTATTAGTGGAAGAACGTGTCGTGAGTGGTTTCAACGCTTCGAGAACGGTGATTTTAACGTCGAAGACCGGCATAGTGGTGGAAGAGAGAAAGTTTTCGAAGATGCAGAATTGGAGACATTGGTGAGTGAAGACTCGCGTCAAACTCAAGAGGAATTGGCACGATCAGTGGGAGTGACACAGCAAGCCATTTCAAAACGTCTCAAGACCATGGGCATGATTGAGAAAGAAGGAACTTGGGTCCCGTATGAGTTGAAACCAAGAGACGTTGAACAGGGACGAAAAATGGGTTCATTACTATAACCCTAAACGCAAAAAATCATGGGGATATCCCGGCCATGCTTCAACGTCGACGGCAAAACCGAAAATTCACGGTTCCAAGATCATGCTCTGCATTTGGTGGGACCAACTCGGCGTCGTGTACTATGAGGTGTTAAAACCCCGTGAAACAATCACAGGTGCTCGTTATCGAACGCAATTAATGCGTTTGAGCAGAGCATTGAAAGACAAACGGCCGCAATACAGCGAGAGGCACGATAAAGTGATTTTACAACACGACAACCCTCGACCTCAAGTTGCAAAAGAGGTCAAAACATACCTGGGAATGTTAAAATGGGACGTCCTACCCCAGCCGCCGTATTCTCCAGACATTGCTCCCTCTGATTATCACCTGTTTCGATCAATGGCGCATAGCCTAGCTGACCGACACTTCCAGTCTCATGAAGAAGTCACAAATTGGATCGATTCGTGGATCGCTTCAAAAGATGAACAATTTTTCCGATACGGGATTCGAACACTGCCCGAAAGATGGGAGAAAGACACGGCCAGCAATGGACACTACTTTGAATGATACATGTGTAAGTAATCTGTTTCATTAAAGCCTCCAATGTCGGGGACAAAACGGCGGAAGCAAAGTTGTACACCTTGTATTTATGTAGGTATGCCTTTTTCGTTATTCAATTTAAGTAAACACAAACACTGAAACAGATTCTATGATGATAGCAATGGGACATAATATATTAAAATATCATAAGTGTATATTTAAAACGGTAAAAAGTGGTATCTCACCAAATAGGTTAAGTGACATTGAAGTCAGGAGCCTAGTTCATGAATTAAAAATCCACGCCATATCTTTTCATAAAGATTTTGTTTATATTCTGCACTCATACCATTTTTAGCATTGATAAAGCAGTGTAATATGTGCTATATATATTTGAAAATGTTTAGAAGTACTAATAAATATAGGAACAGCCATAAAACTCTGTACCAAATTAGAAAAATTTAGGATGTTTAACAATTTTTTTTTGCTAGGGGCTTTACGTCGCACCGACACAGATAGGTCTTATGGCGACGATGGGATAGGAAAGGCCTAGGAGTTGGAAGGAAGCGGCCGTGGCCTTAATTAAGGTACAGCCCCAGCATTTGCCTGGTGTGAAAATGGGAAACCACGGAAAACCATCTTCAGGGCTGCCGATAGTGGGATTCGAACCTACTATCTCCCGTATGCAAGCTCACAGCCGCGCGCCTCTACGCGCACGGCCAACTCGCCCGGTGATGTTTAACAATAGGGCAACTGGCGTTTTTATTTAAAATCTATTATTCAACATTTTAAACTTACAGAACATCTAAGTCTTATCTCCACAGTTCGATATTATTGTAGTAATAATACCTAAGGGTAACATAATTATTATTTCAATGTTGTTCGCTACTCTAATTAAAACCATTAACATTGTTGACATCATGATGGACAGGACTGGATCATTAGACATGGTAAAACAACTCTACGTTAGATAATGTCCCAGCTTTCACCTAGACATGGGATGAGAAACTATCGGAAACCACTGCAAGAATGGTCAAGATTGGAAGTTCCACGTACTTTTTTGTTCATTTCTGTTGCAAGTCAGTTTTATTCATGGTATGGCTGCTGACTGAGCCAGACTAGTCTGTTAACACACTACAATGACAATTTGTATACACCAGGAATACGGCCAACAAATAGTATGTTTTATTTTGATTTTCGTAACAGTCTTCCAACGAAGGTAGCCCCATAGAACTTAGTATACTCACAAACAAAAATGTTATATTACAGCTCTAGCAAATTCTAATTAAATATTGGGACCAAGATGATGATCTGGCAGTATTTCTTCAGCACCGGGACTACAATCTCATCTCTAAGATAAGATGGTAAGACAGAGTTATTCTTTTAAAGTCTTCAGGAAACTTCAGTATTGCACCTTGAGATCCAAGTAAAAGACGACGCACCTCGACTGACACCAAGTGATATTTATCTTTGTATAAATTTACAGTGGGTGCATACTACTCTTCTTTTCTTCGTAAACCGCTGTATCCTGTTCATTTTCCAAATCAAATCTTATTGTGGGATCCAAAATTATACCCCGCTTTGTGTTATTAGAGTACGTAACAATGTTAACCATGCGAGGTGATCCATTCACACCAGGCAGGACAGTTCCTCATCTACAGTCCAGCCCTTTTTCTTCAAGTCTTCAGCTATCTTTAACCTTACAATTTGATGACGCGAGTTTCGAATGGGCATTCCACGATCATACTGTCCCGAGACGTGAACTGTACAGTGGCTGCAGTGCTGAAGAATGGCTTCCCATGCAGCTCGAATTAAACTTCTCCCTCTGATTACCCCCGCCCCCCCCCCACCCCCTGAATATACCTAGGATAACATACTGTTGGGAATGTCAACTGGTGAAAAAAGATCTCTTTAACAGAACTTCAAATAATCTTCTTTATATGCCTAAAATGTCGCTGGTAACTGGTGCAATGGTACCATTTGTAAGAGGTACATACGTTTCGGCCATTTGCTGTATACTGGTTAACGATATTTAGTTTCTTATCCGGACGTAGCATTGGTGCTGAGGCCAGGTTCTCAAGGTCTTCTAATCCTATAATCCTATATTATAGTATTATAAATGGATGTCATCCTTAAAATTAACTCCCAAGTATTTAATGGTACCTACGGTTCTCTTTACATTTATACGGGGTTAGTGATTGAAAAAAGAATCCTTCTGTAATGACTGACCTTGAGTTATACACAGTTCAAAAAATTAGGGGAACATGTTTTCGAACATATGCCATGCTCCACAAAACAATACCTCACACCCAGGTATATTACCAACTAAACCTTTATTCTTTACCGTTGAAGTATACAAAAGAACACAGATTGATTCGCGATCATTTTCAGAACACAAACGGAAATGTCCAAATAGGGGCATAAACAAAGTGATAACAGTCCTCCAGGGTGGATTTTTATCACAGTTGGAGAGCTTCAGTATGGAGGTATGTCTTCAACGAGCATTTATCACAGCTTGGCACCTACGTGATATGCTTCGTATAAGTCGACGGAGGTCACGTTGCGGTATCAATGAGAGCCTGTTCGAGATCTTGGAGAGTCTGTGGTGGAGCAAGACGCCCACGAACACTTATTTCAAGCCTATCCCAGACATGTTCGTTGGGATTAAGGTCGGGACTCACTGCTGGCCACTCCATCTCTTGAATGACCAGTTCTCGCAAGACAGCTCTGATGATGCGCACTACATGAGCCCTGGCATTGTCGTGCATGAGTACGAATTCAGGGCCAACACCGTACGCAGCAACCAACACATCCTGTAGCAGTATCTGCTCGATGTATCCCGCGGCGGTAAGATTATCACGGACGACGACAAGATCCGTACGGCCATCAATACTGATGCCACCCCACTCCATCACAGAACATTGTCCTAATTGGTCACCTTCTTGGACAACATTTGGCATGTACTGCTCACCACGGCGTCTCCATACACGTTCACATCCATCACGCTGTCTCAGGGGAAATCTGAACTCGTCCGTGAACAACACAGGTCTCCGTTGATGAAGTTGCCAGTTGACGTTGGTACGGCCAAACAGAAGGCGATCTGCGCGATGTTGCTGCTTTAAACGGGGCACTCGAACAGGACGTCTGGGTCGTAAGGACACTTCTGTTAACCTGTTCCTTACTGTCTGGTCAGACACCGTGACTCCAGTGACCCTCCTGGGGTCTTGTTGCAGTTCCCTGGCAGTTGCTGAATGACGTCGCAATGCACAGATGGTCAGATATTAGTCATCATATGGGGTTGTCATGCGTCCACGACCTTATCCAACCCTCCTTGTGAACTGGCCTGTCTCATTTTAGCGATTCCACAAGTGGTGAATATCTGACGGAGAGACACTGAGATCCACAGGAACACGACGAAAAGTCCATCCTTCCTCGTTAAGATGTCTCATGGGATATGCTGGTTGACGTACAACCTGCTCACATGACCACAGTAGTCTGTGTACCTCACAAAGACACACGGACCCACCGCTATTCAATTTTTTTTAGGGGTCACCTGGCAGTTTAAAGCATGGCTACGCCTACAGATGGAGTATAACTTCGATTTGACATACCCTGAGTAGCTAAAGTCTCAAGGTATGCTGTACGACCATTGGAACCCCATCTACCAAATTAACGTTCACATACCAGACGTTACAAAACATGCTCCCCTATTTTTTTTGAACTGTGTTTTAATTAAAGATGACCTTGGTACGTTCAGGTCAATACCAATTTTCTGAAGTTGGGATGACAATCATGAGTAACTCTTGCGCAGATTCCATCGAAATCCCAATCTACTACGTCGTCAGCAAAAGCAACTGCCGATAATTTGTCTAGATCAGGTGAAATTTCAAAACCACGTGTGTTGAGTACTCATCCCGAAGGCTGCTGAAACCACAAAATCTCTACCATCAGCCGTCAGCTATCATAGGTGACCTAGGCATAACTGAAGAGGCGTATAAGGGAAATTAAGTAGTTTTCCGCTGCTTTACGCACCAAGCCAGAAGTTGCTTATACAAATTTATTGAAATGCACGCACAGACCGGCTCTTTTCACACCATTCATAACAGGGACTGGCTGCACAAGGAATGGCCTTACTAGCATCATATCTCAGTCACTTTAATGTTGTCAAAGTCTATGGGGAGTCTAAGATAGGGCAATGAAAGTAACAACTTTGTTCTAGCATCACGCATCACCTCGTGGGCTGAGCAACGGTCACTTGGTAATCCAAGGTACTTCAGGGATTCTGTGCAATTTCTTTAACATACATACATACATACATACATACATACATACATACATACATACATACATACATACATACATACATACATACATACATACATACATACATTATCATTATAGACTGTTATGCCTTTCAGCGTTCAGTCTGCAAGCCTCTGAGAATTTACTAAACGTCGCCACAATCCTCGATTTGCAACTAGTGTTGTGGCCTCATTTAGTTCTATACCTTTTATCTTTAAATCGTTAGAAACAGAGTCTAACCATCGTCGTCTTGGTCTCCCTCTACTTCTCTTACCCTCCATAACAGAGTCCATTATTCTCCTAGTTCTTTAATAGCATATCAAATCTCTGAATTCCGAATTCGTTCACACCCACTTTCTTGAGGAAGATTCAGTTATTTACTGGAACAAATTCTTAATATTAAAATAATTCAGTATTAATTTCGAATTAATTGTAGACACAATCCCTAAGAATGAAATGAAACTTTCGGACAAATCTGCGTTCAAATTTTGATCCGCATTGCCACAGTAAAAAAAAAAAACTATTCAGAAGAAAGGAAGAAAGACTTATGATTGACGAAGCAAAACAAGACCATTTAAAGCTCTTCACCCAAAGGACATGCCAATGGGTGTCTGGGAGACACATTTAATTGCAATTCTCCAGTTGAAAGATACGCGCCCAGTTAACTTCCCTGTACCAACTTCTGAAACCAGCTGTGATTCAGAGGGTTTCTCACAGGAAAAAAATATTAGAGACTATTCAAAAATTGCAAACAAAGAAGCTTGTGAACCGGATTACATATATAATGCTGAAAATTTCGTTCGTCCTTATTCTGAATGAATGCTTTTTGTAAGGTAGAATACCTGATAGTTGGACAAAATCAACAATTAAAATGTTGTATAAAGGAAAAGGCAACACAGCATATCCAAATACTTACAGAGGAATTGAACTGGAGTGCACTCTTTTAAAGACACTGACTACGTTGGTGTGCAAGCACCGTAAGAAATCACTTGAAGACAAACTGCCAGACAGTTCGATTTCAGGTGTGGCAGGTCAACCCATCAGGCAGTCCATTGCCTACAAGATGATATAGAGGAGGCCTTGTCACAGTCAAGAGGGAAACTACATGCCATCTTCATCGATTTTTCTAAGGCTTTTGACACTATTGACAGAACAATCTTGTTAGAGAAATTGCAGAAGATTACAGGACCAGATTTCTTCCTTCTTCCACTCATCAAAAATGTTCTCTCCAAGAACTGGATTGAAATTAGTGATGGTGTTGCAAAATCAAACCTAATCTTCCAAACTGTTCGAGTTCTACATGGTGATCCTCTTAGTCCACTGCTTTTCATTATTGCAACATCTGATATTACAGAACTTGTAGGGTCAAGAAATGTCAAATTGCTCATGTATTCCGATGATATAGCCTTAACTTCCCCACCGGAGTCAGATATACAAGCCAACTTTAACCGTGTGATTATTTGAGCAGAAATAACCAAATTAAGAATAAATAAAGAAACGACTGTTTCTATGATTTTAAGAAGTGCAGGCAAACGTGGATCCTTTTACTTTGACGAGAGGCAATTGAAGTAGGAAACACATTTTAGATACTTAGGAGTCACATTCCAGCCACTTGGAAGCCGGTTTCCTCTCCATATTAAGGAACGGTTAAATGCTGCTACCATTCAATATGTGACATTCAACATCTAAGCAGCGTGTCTCTAAAGACAGTCATATGATAGTGTCATTTAAAAATCAGCCCAGTAATGACATATGGTCTGGAAAATATGCGTGTGCGTCTTAAGAAGGCACAAATGAAGAGTATAGAGAGTCTGAAATCGTATTTTGTAAAGAGAGAACTTTTAAAATATAAGTGCACTCTCTCGCGAGTTGTTTGTTTGCTAATGAGAGATCTTTATTACGTGAAAGAGTTGCGTCTGAGGGTTTTGCTCGCAGCCACTTTGGCATATAGGTAAGGTAAGGGTTATTCTGCCCGAAGGCAGGTCCGAACCTCCGCAGAGGTGTTCCTGAGCCGGAATTTACGTGCGGTAGGGTGGCCAGTTCCTTTCCGCTCCTCCATTCCCTTACCCCCACCAACAGCGCGTGGCAACCCATCCAACTCCTGACCACGTCCAATGTTGCTTAACTTCGGAGATCTCACAGGATCAGGTGTTTCAACACGGTTACGGCCGTTGGCGTGGCATATAAGTACCTAATAAATTAATTTCTGCTCAAGAAAGACCAGATATTGGAGGAGTTCTACCTGAGTGACGCAATGACTAACCAGGAGTGGATCCAGGGATGTTATGAACTAAGACATTTAGTAACTAGTCTGTCAGTCCACGGGTCTCATCACAAATTAAGCTTAACGAAATATTTGCATGTTCCATGCAAAGACTGGAAGTGCAAAAAATGTGGTGAACTCTGTGAAAGGTACCATGTTTTGAAATGCGAATGGAGGACGGAATCTTTAACAAAGTTCTGTGTGGAGGTTTGTCTGTTTTCTTTTGTATTTTATGTATGGCTATTTGCTGCAATAAATATTTCATCATTACAATACAATTATTCTATATGTCCACATCCCAACTCTAATCTAACAACGGAGATTTACTCTTTAACTTTCTTATGAAATGTGGCGCTACTCGGCCAAAGGAAAAAAAGTGACAAAACGTTAGCAACACCAAAATATGCACTTTTAATCAAATTAAGGTAGACGTTTGAATATGGTGTTCCTCACCATCATCAATCAAACGGCTGCCCCATATGCTTTTGTTTCACCATATTCACCAATACAATGGACATTATGTCTCACTAACGACATATTTACAGTTTTTGGAGAAGCCGAGGTGCCGAAATTTACTCCCGCAGGAGTTCTTCTACATGCCAGTAAATTTACCAACACGAGGCTGACGTATTTGAGCACCTTCAAATACCACCGGACTGAGCTAGGTTCAAACCTGCCAAGTTGGGGTCAGAAGGCCAGTGCCTCAACGGTCTGAGCCACTCAGCCCGGTAATGGATATTCTTGATGGGTATAAGTTCACAGTTATATTCATCTTGATGTTTATAAACGTTACACCTACCGTATAACACATACACTTCTTCCACTTGATTCAGTTCCGAACACACCGCCGTACTGACACACGTCCTTTCTGAGGTGACCGTAATATCTGAACTATTATGCTATCTGCGACCAGGAGTCTTCACTCAGGTAAAATCTCCCCCTTTGCTAAGACACTGTAGTGTCGCGTGGGACAAATGTATCTAGATCCCACTGGCTGCCGACCCAGCTGAGCTCTGTTCAAATATCCAACACTGAATATAACTCCTAACCAAGTATATTCTCAATACAGAGAGGAAGTTAATGTTATTTACTGGTGAGTAAATACTACAATTCTCTTGCAACCTCACGCTAAGTTATAGCTAAGTCCTTGCCTGACGCTTGAAGAGTTGGTAGACATCACCTTGATAACATAACACAAGTCCCTACGGAACTTTAATGAATTATAACCAAGCCCTGGTTCACTGTTATAAATTCAGAGTTCTAACACCGTCGACAATCTTTCTAAATGTTGATATCCCGGCGCGATACAACTTTGATACGGACTGTCTCAGACCTAGTCGACTCGACTACGATTTAATGACAAGGAGTCTCCCAAGCTCCGGTTTTTATATAGGCACTCTTGAGGCCACCAAGTTTCACAATTGGAAATTTAGCTCACCTAGTTCCAAAACGTTGTGCCATCACACTGATGCTAATTACATAATTTTCACCCCAGGAATTATAGGTTTTATTCTTGAAGTGTCTTCTTGTACCATATCTTCATTGGATGTCGGCTGTCAGCAGGACGACCTGATTGCTGGTCTCAGCAACTCGGAAAAGACTGGGCGTACTGAGCCCACACCATTCTCGCAGATTCCATAGCCAAGATATTCTCCTTCTTCCCCTACTTCTCCTTCCTTCAATTTTACCGTGTAAGATAGGCTAAATGAGTCTGTATTTATAATTTCGAATGATACGACCACGTTTCTTCTTTTAGATGATGTGCATGAACTGTAGTTCTTGGTTTAAGCGTTGAAGGACTTCATTGTTACGTATTCTGTCAACCCGTGGTATTCTGAGCAGGCATCGGTAGCACCAGATCTTGGTGGTGTTCTCTGTTAGGGTCAAGTCTCGGCACCATAAAGTAAGACAGAAAATACATAACACAGAAGTAAACAGTGACAGAGATTGATCTTAAAGTCCCTGTTACAGAGAAGTTTACTCATTCTCTTGAATGCAGTCCTTGCCTGTTTAATCCGGGACGTAATTTCAACAGCATTGTTCTAACTGTGCTCAAGTACGCTGCCGAGATACTTAAATCTTTGAAGTATCAGTGTTACTAATTTTCATCTTGAAATCTTAAACATTTTAACTGGAAACGCCTCTCTCCTGGGCAACTTGACTACATGTCTGATGACTCTGAATTTGCAATATATACAGGCCTTCTTCTTAGACAACCTTCTAACTGGGGGCTCCATGGCTAAATGGTTAACGTGCTGGCCTATGGTCACAGGGGTCCCGGGTTTGATTCCCGGCAGGGTCGGGAATTTTAACCATCATTGGTTAATTTCGCTGGCACGTGGTCCGGGCACATGTGTCGTCTTCATCACCATTTCATTCTCATCACGACGCGCAGGCGTCCTCGGACACTTCCGACACTAAAAGCCATACGCCATTTCATTTCATTTCTAACTGGGGAAAATCACACATAATATCAGCATTGTGTCTTTCCGAGTATGGTTCCAAACGTAGCTTAATGTTTTCAATTTTCCGAACGTAGGGAAAATCACGAAGTATTCCGACTTCCCAGTGGTTGAGCCAAACTCCGAAAATGATATCTTGGAGTTAACCTCTCTTCAAAGAGATGTGAAACTCACGCTCTCTCGCGCGAAACAGCAAATAAGTGGCATTCGAAAAAGAAATTGATCGCTTACCCCTGTCACAGAAGGAATCACACAGAGAGGCTTGAAGCGTACACGGGTACTATAGAAGCGGTGCGCTGTAATAACAGATCTTAGATAACGGGTTCAATATGAACACTGCGGACAAGTTTGGATTTGAATTCAGGCTTGTGGTACGCAATCAAGTGATTGGAAATTATATACCACACTTCTCTTACCCTGCTAGCCAACATCCTGATGGTGAAATTATGTTCCATCTACGGGAGTCGAACCGGGTGACCACGCTGTCAAACCATATAGAATTGACCACCAGGCAGTATCAGCAGCTAAACTTGCGCACATGAACTAGTTATTATGTAGCTCTTTCAAAAATCTAAAATGTAGGGTTTTCTCTTCAGTAGGGAAAACGATTCTTCTCCATCGTAGGTTTTGATCAATGACAGTCTGCGAACACTCGAATGCATAGCGACAAACTGGTGAAATATTTCCTCCGACATTTACCTACCTCATTAAAATTGATATTTCAATCGCTGTGTTCCATATCATAAAGCTGAAAATACGCGAACATTTTTATTACCATCGTTGATCAGTTCATAATATCATTTTATCTTTATCTGTACCGTGCGTCATTAACTGTGCTCGTTCACAGAGTATTCAATAATATTCGACTACGCCTTTCAAGCACACTTTTATATGTCTTCATATTACGAAATGCCATGTGACTGTAAAGGAATCTTGCTGGCAGTTTATAAAACATCTCCCCCTGTGGGTGGGGGTGGTAGAATAACATTTACGGTAGCCCCTGCCTGTCGTAAGAAGTGACTAAAAGGGACCCCAGGGACTCTCAACTTAGCGAGCGTGGGTTGGCTACCGCGAGGTTCTTAGCTGAGTCCTGGCATTACCTGCACTTACTTGCGCCAAGCTCCTCACTTTCATCTATCCTATCCGACCTTCCTTGGTCAACTCTTGTTCTTTTCCGACCCTGACGGTCGGCCTAGGGAGTCTTTCATTTCACGCCCTGCGTGGCCCTCTTTTTCTATCATTTGTCGAAGTGTCGGTTCCCTTCCATTTTTTTCTCTCCGATTAGTTTTATATAGAGGATGGTTACCTTGTTGTATTTCCACTTAAGACAGTAATCACCATCACCACCACTTCTAGATCATCTAGTGCGCTAAGTAGAAATAAAAGGCGATGCACCGACTGTCTTTCAATACATTGTATGAAGTTCAGGTGGTACATCGATAACTGAGAGTCTATGAACCATCAATCGAAGGGAACAATTGGAAGGGATTACTGTGATACAAGAAATATCATCAAACATGACGTGCCGTGTGTTTTATTCTGTAGTGCCAGACGGAAGTTTTCAATTTTTTTTTCCAATTTTCTTTACGTCGCACCGACACAGATAGGTCTTATAGCGACGACGGGATAGAAAAGAGCCAGGAGTGGGAAAGAAGTGACTCTGGCCTCAGTTAAGGTAATCCCCAGCATCTACCTGGTGTGGAAATGGGAAACAAAGGACAACTATCTTCAGGGCTGCCGATTTATAATATGGCAATAATTCCTGAAATTTGAATAATTTTAAGGTAAGAATTTCTACTGCGCGTATGGAATCTGATGGAATCTATTGATTTCAGACTTTCTTAAAGGTACTGAAAAACATTGAAAAATATATATAAATATTTCAGTAAGGCTCGGATCCTTGTCTGAATAGTCAACATTCAGACTTTAAGCTCAAAGGGTTACGGGATCGATTACTGGCCAGACCGGGAATTTTAACTGCGTATTGTTAATTTCTTTGGCTCGAGTTCTGGGGTCCCGTTCGTATTAATTCAGTTCTCGTCGAATACACACAACATACCACAGAAAAACTACAATAGTAACTACATCCCTGTACAAGGTTTGGCGTCAGGAAGGCATCTGACTGTAAAACTTGGCCAAACCTACATAAAATGCCAACCCCAATAAACTGAGAAAACATCGTGGAAGAGAAGAGAAATACTTCAGTAAGATTTACATTTTATATTCTGTACTATCAGTTACCCGCGGCTTCGCTCACGTGGAATTCGCAATTTGATAAAAGTAATCGTTCCTCGGTACTGTACTAAGACATTATCTGAAAATCGCTAAAGTATAAAAACTCACCGAGAAATTGAGTTTCATCTACCCCAGAAACCACGTTTGTGGTATTGCCTTTTGGGGTTGAGATGACCATGCTACATAGACTTGTACATGTGAGAAACAGTATTCTCTCAAGTCGAACAACTCATTTATTTTTAAAAGAGATTCCAAATCACTATTTCCACGTCTGTAACATCTTCAGTTTTTGAGATATAAACAAATACAGTAGAGACAATACGCGACACTTACGGATTTAGCCTTGTTAAAATGGGAGACAATTCGACGGTGGCGCTCCTAGTGACTTGACCTAAAAAGTCGCGCTAAATTCAAATATAAATGGAAATACATATACAAAAATGGATAAATAAATTACGTTTAGAAAGAAAGTGTTATTGAGACATTGACTTCGAAGTTGCTAAAGCAATTCTGGATAAGAATGAAGAATTATTTAAAAGGTTATTATTTAAAGACTGAAATTAGATATATAAACAAGATGTGAAATGGACTGCTGTGAAATGGCTTGATCTTTCATTTATGCATTACTTTTTTGCTTTAGCAATTCTGTCTGAACTTTTACGGTGAGATTTGTTTTTTCTCATTTAAAAACATTGTATCAGTACATTAAGACACTTGTCAATAAAAATATCTGCACATTCCTTACACACATGATGCAATGAATTAACATTTAAAAGCTGGACAATTTTCCTCTTAACATGAAGCCTACTAACAGAAAGAAAATCTGTACAATCCCAGCTTTAATCTGAGAAGAGGGATAAAGACGAAGTACATGGAGTACCGTCATCAGGGAGAGAAAAGCATGGAAGTGAAGTGCGGAAAGGTTAGAAGAGTAGAAAAGTTTAAGTATTTGAGAGAACTGATCCAACCCAATGGACTAGACAAGGAGGCAAACAAGGAAAGTGCTAGAAAATTGGAAGTGGCCTACAGACTGACACAGAACTGGTACAATAAACGGGCAATGTCCTACAAAGCCAAAATGTAACACTACAATGCTGTTGTAAAACCAGTGGGGCTGTACAGTTCAGATTGCCTTATATTAAATAAAAAAGGGGAACTTAAAGAAATTGAGAAGAAGGAAATAAAAATTCTAAGGAAAATTCTTGGTCCTCAGAAAACGACGGATGATACATGGAGGAAAAGGAGAAATGAGGATCTCTACAAGTATTCCGAAAAGATCACGGACACAATGCGAAAACGAAGACTGAAATTTTACGGACATCTCGTCAGAATGAAAGGCAACCGCCCGACTAAAAGGATATTTAAATATATAATTGGATTGGGGAGAACAACGAAATGGGTGGAGGAGGTTAAGAAGGGCGCAGAAGAAATTAAAATAACACCAGAATTGATCCTCAACAGAAAGAAATTCAGAACTCGAGTTGATGACCACAAATTTCATGAAGAGCAGCAGAAGAACAGGCCCAAATGTGTAATATCTGAGGAGCAGAGAAAAATAAGGAGTGAACGAATTAAGAAGTTCTGGGAAGAGAAAAGAAGAAGACTGGCCAGAAAGCATTAGGTTTCACACGGTCCACAGTTGGCCAAATTCGGAAGCAAGAAGAAGAAGAATTGACGTACATCCGGTCATCATTACCCAGGGGACGATCGCAGCTGTCGACTGTGTGGAGAACAATGCTTACGGTACCACTTCCTTGATTAATATCACTTAGTGATTGTGTGAAAGGCCGATGCAATAGAAAATAGTAAGCTGAAATACTTCAAGCATCAAAGATTTCCCTTGCCTCAAGTATTATTAGCTATCGACGTGCATGTTTCTCTTCATATATATTTATCTATAGGAGTGTTTAGTTATCAATAATAATAATAATAATAATAATAATAATAATAATAATAATAATAATAATAATAATAATAATAATAATAATAATAATAATAATAATAATAATAAAGTGCTCTGGTAAACTTCCACGGAAAACACACATTTACATTGGCACTTTCAACATTCAGACACTGATTCAAACAGGAAAACTGTATACTCTCACAACAGAACTTACGAAGCAGAAAATCCAAATTCTGGCCCTGCAAGGAACACGTTTCACGGATTCAGAAACAACAGACTATAATGATGACAGAATCTTCAAAAGTGGAACAAAAGAAAATTGGCATAGGGACAGCACTATTTGGCATGGCCTTCATTGTAGACAAAAACATTTTAGAATCTGTAGAAGAGGTGAAACCCATCAACATATGACTTTAAGGATCAAACACAGCAACAAAAGGTACACCTTTATTAATTTCGATGCAACAAAAATGATGACAATAAAAAAGAGCCTGAAAAAACGGAAGGATTTTGGGAAGAACTTGAAACGGAGACGGCCAAAATCCCAAAAGGTGATGTGAAAATTCTAATCGGAGATTTCAATGCACAAATTGGCAGGGAGCGCAAATAAAATAGACGGTGGGAGACTATCCAGCACATAAGTTCACCAATAAGAATGGCATACATCTAATTGGGTTATGCTAACAAAACAACTTGAAAATTATCTCAGCCTTACTCCAGAAAAATCCCAAAAAACAAAAAAAGCATTGCGATCACCCATCCATCATTTAGGAGAATTTCAGATTGATCGTGTGGCAGTTTAGTACGATTATCAAAAGGAAATTCACAATGAAAACGCCGGTGATCCCAAAATTTGTTTTACACAACATCAAAGATTCAAAAATAGCAGAAAAACGGGAAGATAAACCTGCAGAGAATTGGGAGAAATTTCATACTAAGATCCTCAAAACGGCGAAAGTTCCCATCTCTCTTCATAAGAAACCAAAACACCCTTGGTGGAATAAAGAATATGAGAGCGCACTAGAAGAAAGAAAAAAGTCATTTCAAAACTACAATAATGTAACAAATCAGAAGAAAAACAGAAGAATTTTTTCGAAATTTGCAAACAGGATCTAAGATTCTAAGACAAACGGAAATACGTCAACGATCAACTGAAGTCAATTGAAGACGGTTTCAAAAAATACAACACACACGATTTTGACAAGACCTTCGCGAGCCAAATTAAAGGGTTTTCTACACAGAACCTTTGCTTTCGAATACAAGGTGGTAAACTGGCCTTAGAAAGTAAAGAAAATTGCTAGGAACTAGCCACGTATTTTTCACATATGTTAAAGTGTACAGAACTTGCAGAGAGATTCCAGAAAACACAGCCAGAAATCGTCCGGCTCCATAGCTAAATGGTTAGCGTGCTGGCCTTTTGTCAGAGGGGTCCCGGGTTTGATTCCTGGCAGGGTCGGGAATTTTAACCATCATTGGTTAATTTCGCTGGCACGGGGGCTTGGTGTATGTGTCGTCTTCATCATTATTTCATCCTCATCAGGACGCGCAGGTCACCTACGGGAGTCAAATCGAAATAATTGTACGTGGCGAGCCGAACATGTCCTCGGACACTCCCGGTACTAAAAGCCATACGCCATTTCATTTCATTTCAAACAGAAATCACACTAGAAGATTCGTCCCCACCCACAATAAATTTATTCACACAAGAAGCAAGTTGAAAACAACAACGCATCAGGAGAGGACGAAATTGTAGCTGAACGTTTGAAAAATTTAGGCCAATATTCAGTTAAAGAAATTTCACAAATAATTCAAGACATTTGGCAAACTAGAAATGCTTCCGGATGACTGGAAGATTGCTCTAATCCACCCACTACATAAAGAAAGGTGACATATCACATGTAAATAATTATAGAAGGATCTCTCTTGTATCTGTCACCTACGAAAATTTTATCAGTATGCCTCTTGCATATAACACAAACGCGATTAGAACCCACATTAGCTGAATATCAAGCAGGATTCAGAACAAATAGGCCATTCCCAGAACATTTAACCTCAGAACCATACCAAGCTTTCAGACAAAAAAAAAAAAAGTACCCTTTGTATGGACATTTGTATATTTCAAAAAAGACTCTCGATTTGATGGACAAGTCCTCATTGCTCCAGAATCTAGAAGAGAGGGAACTAGATCCCAAAACTCGAGAACTCATAAAACAAACACTGACTGGCACGAAATCTAAAGTGAAATTTATGGGCGAAATCTCAGAACTCTTCGACATTCAAACAGGCGTGAGACAAGGTTATGGACTCTCCCCTATTGTCTTCAACGTCGTCTTGGACAAGGTACAAGGTTACGGAAGAATGGGAGAAAGAAGTGAAGAAATGTGAGTTTTGGAAGCCAATCCGACTGGGCTTTTCCAAAGATAACCTCCACGTACCATACCTCGCTTTTGCAGATGATGTGGCGATACTAACAGAGGATGAGAAGACTGCCGTTAAAGAGCTCGAGATACTTAAGGAAAGTGCAGAAAAGGTGTAGGTAGAGTTCGAGAAAACTAAATTCTTATGTTCATAGACAGATGTGAAGAGCCTGAGAACAAAATATGGTACAATTGACAGGGTCCTTTACCTTAAGTACCTCGGATAATTTACCGAACTGACAGGCATTAAGATCTCACAGCAAACCCGTCTCCAAAATATTATAAAAAGCATTAGGGTTAGTCCAAAACGTCTACAACAAAGGTCCATATCAAGACATACAAAAATTTGGCATTACAACACAGTCATAAAAACAACAGTCCTTTATGTAAGTAAAACATTGGCACTCAGCAGAAAACAACAACTTTAAGAAATCAAGAAAAGAAGAGAGGAAGGTCATTAGAGAAATCTTAGGAGCAATATGTACCTCAGACTGTTACAGGTTTAAATCAATGAAAACAGCAGAAAAGTTCTCAAACATCGAAATTGACATTAAGAAAAGATGAATAAAATTCTTAGGTCATTTCACTACATTGCCAGAAAATAGATTGACAAAAAAAAATGCAGGGCTTAAAGTACTTCGAAAGGACGTCAAAAACGCAAACACAATTTCGACAGAAATTCTAGAAAGAGACATCTTTAGACATAAAGTGAACAATCGGGAAGCTACACCAGAGCAACCTACACAAAGCAGTACAGACCAAAGTAGTCGGAAGAACGCAAACAAACCTTCTTGGAAATAATGAAAACCTACTGGAAACAACCCACGCAAGAACTGATTAAGTTATTTGCCTAACGTCTTCCAATATGGAGAGAATTTGATAATAATAAGTTTATAATAGTAATAATGTTCCACGCTTTACGTCCCACTAACTACAATTACGCTTTTCGGAGACGGCGAGGTGACGGAATTTATTCCAGAAGGAGTTCTTTTACGTAACAGTAAATCTACCGACACGAGGTTTACGTAACTGAGCACCTTCAAATACCACCGGACTGAGTCAGGATCGAACCTGCCAAGTTGGGATCAGAAGGTCAACGCCTCAACCGCCTGAGCCGCTCAGCCCGGCTCAATAGCGATTATTATCAAGGTGAGTGATCAGACCAACGTTTTACTAGTCCTCACATATTCAATATGCTAAAAAGTTACAGGACATTCAATCGTGTTATACTTTTATGTCTATAGCTTATTGTGGTCAAGTTGTTCTTGTTGGTGCCCACGGGTATCGATTGGGGAGGGTTCTTTGTCGGAATGTGAAGATGCTTCTTGCCTGAAATAATGTATGTTCAGGTATATGGAATGCCAAATATACTGTATATGTGGAGCGGCAGACCGATCGTTACGCACGGAATTATTAGGACAACTAGCGAAGGGGAATAACGACCATATAGCTATCCTTTGATGTCTTTTGACAGTGAGATAGGGTGGTGCAGAACACAAGGACCAGAAATATTCACTCAGATGTAAGATACATGCGGCCACTGGAAGATGAGTGTAAATTAAAACTTGCCGACTTTATCGGTGTCTTTGTTTTTGCATCTAACCAGATATTAGAGGCTCATTATATCACAGACCTTAAGCTCGCTAAAACAATTTATGGCAGATATGATGCGAATTACCATTTTACATTTATTCTTTTTTTGTTTAATAAATTCAATATATCCCTAAATGTGTGCATTTTGAATTCTGGATGGCAGATTCCTTGAAGATATTCTTTCTCTAGTTTACTGAAAAGATGTGCACCATTCCCTGTTTTTATGTAAGAACCATTTTATGGGCCAGCCGGGAGGGGATCTCAACTTAAGTGGGTGAATTAGCAACCACGGGGGCCCTAGCTGAATCTGATATCGATTTCAGTTATTTTGTGTTATGCTTGTCACTTTCATCTTTCCCTTTTAAACTCCGTCGATCAATATTTGTTTTCTTCCCATCCGGATGGTATTAGGTTTGTGTGGCCTAGGGCGTATATCTGTTTCACGCCCTTCTTGGCCCGTTCCTTTCTTTTCCCGATACCTTTATCCGTTGAAATATCGAGCCTCTTTCATTTTCCCTTCAGATTAGGGTGAGTAGGGGATGGTCTTCACGTTGTATTTGACCTTAAGCCATTAATCACACCGCCAACAAATCTCAGCTATAACGTGCCTGTGTTTAAATTATATAGCTAAGAAAGAAAGAGAATAGAAGATTTTGAAATGTGGTGTTACACAAGAATGCTGAACATGAGATGGATAGATCGAATCATGAATGAAGAGATACTGAATCGTATTCATGAGAGGAGATCGATTTTGCTAAATTTGAACAGAAGAAGAGATAGAATGATAGGACACATCTTAAGACACCTCGGATTCGTGCAGTTGGTTTTAGAGGGAAGTGCAGGCGGTAAGAACGATAGGAGTAGCCCAAGGTATGAATATGACAAGCATATTAGAGCAGATGTAAGATGCAGTAGTTACATAGAATATATTGGGACAGATACAAACACCCACTCCCCCAATCAAAGGAATTAACCAGACACAATCAAAATCCTCGGCCCTGCTAGAAATCGAATCCGGGACCCCTTGGACCAAAGGACAGCATGTCAACCAGTTAGCCATGCAGCCACACATGGTTGTTTCATCATACACAGTAGAAACAGGCAGGAGAAATAGCATTAGTGAACTTGTGTAGATTTCCCCAATGTAGTATTAAGACAATATATTTTGTATACTAGCAAGTGTATTCGTGCTTCGCTACAGTATTCTACGTTGTATACGGATATCGAAGTTTATTTGCTGTATATGCAGTGAATAACATTTCTTTTAAATTGCATGTCTCTTCGCGTTATCGGAGAAACAGCATGGAAGGTCCCCCATGCGTTGTTTTTAATGTAAAGTGTGAGTTGCGAAGTTGTGATGATAACGGCGGGCGCAATTGCCTACTGATACAATCGAGTTGGGAAGTTTATATTATAATGGCAGGCCCCATTGCTTACTGCGCGGTCACACTAGATTTAGGGAGGTTCCGTTAAAATTGCAGGCCCCCTTTCCTACCCTCAGACAGATTACAGCTGATGAGCTTTTATGATAATGGTAGGCAACTTCCCTGCAGCCAGTCAAAATTGAGTTGTGCTGTTACCATAAAGGCAGGCCCCTTTTCCTATTGCCAGTCACACCGTGTTGGTGAGCTTCCATTAAAACAGTGGGCCACTATGCTTAATGCCAGTCACATTTTAGATGGGTACACTTGTTTTTAATGTCGGGCACCCTTGCCTACAGCAAAAAACAATTGGGTAGGGGAGTTTTGAACAAAATTGCAGGCTCCCTTGCCTTCTGCAAGTCAAATCGAGAAGCGAATTATTCATTACAAATCGTAGGCTCTCCTTACTAATGCCAGGAGTTGGAGAACGACCCTGTTCCTACTGTCACTCAAAGTCGATGTGGGGAGTACTGATTACAATAGCAGACACACCCTTTCTCGGTCGCTACAAATCGACATCAATGAATATATATAGATTGACATACGAAGGTATATGCATGTTTACAGTATTGCGGACCTTCATTTACAGATTAACTGCTGCTAAACTGTACGTCATATCGACAAAGGATTGTATCATAAGTGGTCTAAATGGCTGGTCCTATGATATTTTCTTGTATCTCATATATTCAAGGGTCAGATTTAGTTAGAAACGTTGAATAAGGTGAAATTTGGGGAAGAATGTCTCACAGAACATTACTTCTCGTATAATTATGTGACAGATACAAACATAGCATTTGGCTCACATATGGCTACTTGGTGGGCCGATGTCTGTGCAGAATTTGGTCATTCTATCTTTCCTATAAGTGATTCAAAGTTTGTATTATGTGTCTAAAATTTGCTAAACTTACCTACAATCGAGAAATAGAGACATATCTAACGTATAATGGATAGAGATACGACAAAATGTTATAAGACCAAAGTTGTAGAACACTCCAAATTGAACTGAGATTGCGCCATCCCTTTTGTGATAGGATTGACCGTTCAGTCGCTAAATACCTCGAAGCGAAGGTCTTCACTGTCATTAAATTTGCCTCCATATTTCGATATTCATCGGGGATAAAAGGTGAAAAATTTAAAGATCTTGAAAGTTTTCCTTCAGTTACAGGCTGAAACGCATAATTTTGCTAAATTTCTTTTTTTTCTAGCTCGCCTGGCAGATTGTGTCGCAATCTCGATTTTCGGGGGAAAATTTTCAGGAAACTAAAGCTAAAAAATATGTAGAAGTTCATTATTATCCCTTAAACGGAAATCTGTACGAAAATTTCGCAAAAATAGTCAATGTACACACACACTGGCGTTACGATTTTAATTATATAGACAGATAAGGATACTGCTCCACGTACAACACCTTTTGGGCTATGTCCGCTGGATTTGGCCTGCAAAACCGACCGTTCATGATATCTCCCTTATTAATCCTCCTGTCTAAAAAATGCACACGAAGAAATGGTTTTAGAAATGGATTTCCATCAAGGTTGGTCGATTTCCAGTCAGGTTGGCCTTGTACATATTTTTGTATATACGTTTTGTATATATGTTCCGGTTCCCTGTAAAATCCCAGTACATTCCTGGGATTTCAAATAATATGGACCTTAAAACCTACTTTTGGACAGGTGGATCCTAATATATAAAGTTTGGTTGAAATATCCTAAGTAGATTTCAAGTTATAAGAATTACGCTTTACACGCACCCGCTTATAAGTTACAGTATGTCCGTTGAGACTTGGGATGAAAACCCGTCCGTAAATGATATCTCTCTTAATATTCCTCTCGAAATGATGCACAGGTGAAGAGAGTTTTAGAAATTGATTTCCATTCAGGGTGGTAGATTTTCATTAATTTTGAATTGTGCATATTTTGTGGGAGTACAACATCATGGTTTCGGCTTCGAATCAACCCTCAGTAAATTTAGGTATTCAGAAATAACATTGGCCCTAAAACCTACCCAAGGACAGATGGATTCTAAATATAAAGTTTGGTAGAAATTTGTCCAGTAGTTTTCAAGTTATAAAAACTCGGACAAACAGACACCAAAGTTAAAAATGCAGATGGTCATTATTACACCTGAAACGGTTAACTGTACGGAAATTTTGCCAAAATAGTCAATGAACAGACACACGGTCGTTACAATTTTATTAATAATTTTGTTTGAGGATATATAAACAAAATTATCTTGACCAATATTTACTCATAAAAAGTCCTCTAGTTATTAACTCTAGGTATTGCGTAAAATACATAAATTTTACAAAATTTATTCACTAATGCACAAACAAATTAATGTAAATGCTGACCGTGGCAAGAAACAAAATTGAAATGTTGCATTAATATTACAGTAAGTACATTAAAGTTTTGGACTTGCCCCTTTTTCAGCTCTTCCTTCACCCCCCTATAAGTGGATTTTCCGAAAACAAAAACATTGACATACAGTATAATCATCCTTATAAAACGTATTCGGTATTTTTCACTATTTTCTCCCCGTCCCTCTTTGAGTATATTTTCCGAAAACAAAAAAATAAGTGTTTCTTGATTTTATAAAGAGTTTTCAATACTAATTTTCACGTCTTAACATCCGTTTTTGAGATATAAGTATCCTCATAAAAGGAATTCAACCTCTTTTTCAGTCCCTTAGGTTGATTTTCAGAAAATATAATAATACGTGTTTTTTTACTTTTATAGGAGGTTACAAATAATGTTCATGTCTGTAACATCTTCAGTATCCTCATAAAATAATTAAACTACTTTTTCACTTCTTTTCATCCACCTCCTTAGGTGGATTTTCCTATGACAAAAGAATACGTGATTCTTTATTTTTAAAGTTCAAAAACAAATTCCCATGTCTGTAACAACTTCAGTTTTTGAGATATAAGTATTCTTATAAGGAGAATTCAACCCCTCTTCAGTCCTTTTTACAATCCTTTTAACTGGTTTTACCGATAAGTTAATAAAATACGTGTTTCTTTAATTGTGAAGGAGCTTCCAGATAGTAATTTTCATGACTAACATCTTCAGGTTTTAGATATAAGTATACTCATAAAAGGAATTCAGCTCCTTTTTCACCCATACCCCGCTTTTAAGTTGATATTTACCCCCCTCCCCAAAAGTTGCGTTTCCTTATTTTTAAAGGAGATTCCAAATACCAATTTTCATGTCTGTAACATTTTTAGTTTTTGAGATATAAGTAACCTCATGCAAAGAATTCAATTAATTTTCAAATTCTTTCACCGCCTCTTACGTGGATTTTCCGAAAAGAAAACAAAACACGTTCCTTTATCTTTAAAGGAGACTCCAAATACAAATTTTCATATCTGTAACATCTTCAGTTCTTGAGATATAGGCATCCTTAGGTCTGTAAAGAGAATTCAACCACTTTTCAGTCCTTTTTACAACTCCCTTGGGTGGATTTTCAAAATACAAGAAAAATGATGTTTTATTATTTTTAAAGAAAATTCCAAATACCAAATTCACGTCCGTAACATCATAATTTTTTGAGAAATAAGTATCCTCATGAAAGTAATTCAACCCCTTTCTCACCTTTATTCACCCCCTTAAGGGTATTTTCCAAAAACAAAATACTTATTTCATTATTTTAAAAGGAGATTCCAAATACCAATGTTGATATATATAAACTTTAAATTTTTGAGTTATAGATATACTCGTTTAAACATCCCCTTAGCCAAGGAATATCCAAAAATCATCCCTTAGTCAGCTCCTACACTTTAATATAAATGTATCCTCAAAATTTAATTTCTTTATGTCCAGTAGTTTTGGGTCGGCGATAATGAATCAGAGCTGTCAGTCAGTCAGGACATGTTATTTTATATATATAGATAAGGAAATACTGCATATAAAGCACGGGGCACGTATTATTCTGTAGTACATTTTACCGAAACTTACACACTTTCGAAAATATGCGTCATATCCAGTAACTAAGAGGTGAATATTTAAGCATAAGCTAATATTTCCTTGATAGGGTGTTCTATAATATTGGTGTAACAAATTAACTTTTCATTATTACCAATACTGTTACAAAGACTTGTATTGACACATTTAATTATTCATTTATTATAATTTGCATTTAATCACGTTTATCAAATCACATCGCACTAATATCACATGCACATGTCTGTAACAGAGTAGTTCATTAACTCTTTCCGTCAAATGGATTGATTTCTAGTCGTTTCACGGACTGAGCAATAGAGACCCTGATTCAGAGAATAGAAAATTGTTTGTTAGTTTTACGAATTGGGCACACTCATATGGGATAAAACAAGAGTATATCAATGCATAATTAATAATGGGCATGAAAGATTGCTTTCAAAGAACTAAAAAAGCTACTGGTGTGTAGTGTTAATAATACAATACTTACTTTCAGATTTGAAACGTCCAAGGCGAAAGCTGGATTAAATTCAAATGGAATAAAATTTCAGTTTTGAGATGGATATTGGGAAAACACGGTACTTTGATATTAAATAAATTTATAAAAATTATTATATTCAATACGGTAGTCTACGGAGTCCTTGAATGAAAGGACAGCGTAGTGGCCTTCGGTTCGGAGGGCCCCGGATTTGATTACCGGAGGGCACGAGGATTTTAACAGCGTCTGATTAATTCAACTAGCCCGGGAGTTGAGTGTTTGTGTTCTTAACACTCATTTATTTACATATATCATGCCACACTAACAATCACCATAGAAACACGCAATATATAATATAGATAATAATAATAATAATAATAATTATTATTATTATTATTATTAATATTATTAATATTATTATTATTATTATTATTATTATTATGTTATTGGTTTACGTCCCACTAACTATCTTTACGGTTTTCGGAGACAGCGAGGTTTCGGAATGTAGTCCCGTAGGAGTTCTTTTACGTGCCAGTAAATCTACAGACATGAGGCTGACTATTTGAGCACCCTCAAATACCACCGGACGGAGCCAGGATCGAACCTGCGTAGTTGGAGTCAGAAGGCCAGCGCCTCAACTGTCTGAGCCAGTCATCCCGGCTCAATAGTTAATATAACCCCGCAAATAGAAATGGTGTCAGGAAAGGCAACCTGCTGAGAAACTGGGCTTACTCCACACATAGTGGCAACCCCGAGGAGTTGGGATAAGAGCAGTAAAAAGAAAGAATAATCCATGCAATGTTTAGGCTGCCTTGCTAGATAAAATATGACATCAGTAAAGCCCGGATTTTTATGCAGTAATAGGTTAGATTGCAAACTAATTTGGTTAGTAGGAAGTGCCGGCCACCCGCTCCTCCATAGCGTAGTAAGAGTAACATAAATTACAGCGGTTTTGATGGACCTTACCCCTAATGTCTATGCAATTCCCATAGCACACCGGTTGTGAAGGTAGACTATACTTACAACTCGCTTCAGTAAGTTTGCATCCTAACCTATTAATGCATAAAAATCCGGGCTCTAGACATCACCGTTAACCAAACTTTCAACTCGAATCAGGTTAACGTATCAGTTCTTGATTCATTATAGTGTTAGGTGGAGAATATTTAATTGAATCGAATTTATTAGTCACCCTTTGCCCTGAGAATAATGAACCTTCTTTCAGCGTCAATGTCGAATTCAGTAAACACGTGTACATTGATTTAAAGACAAAGGGAAAGTTAAATAACATAAACGCTTAAACATCCACTAATTAAACACAATATCATATGATGTTTAATGAACTAGAGGAGATTTTAATATGGAACAATGGGATTTAAACTACTTATAAAAGCAGGTGGTTAAATTGGTTTAACGACAAACAAGCAGGCTTGTAGTTTTTCATAATAGTTGATAGCGTGGTTATAATCAAAGGACTTCAAGCTCTACGTGGAATCAAGTATTGGGCACTAAGCAATCCATTTCAAATGTTTCTCGTACAATAACTATGAATCAAACTGCTACGTTTGGTAAGAAATCAATCAATCAATCAATCAATCAATCAATCAATCAATCAATCAATCAATCAATCAATCAATCAATCAATCAATCAATCAATCAATCAATCAATCAATCAATCAATCAATCAATCAATCAATCAATCAATCAATCAATCAATCAATCAATCAATCAATCAATCAATCAATCAATCAATCAATCAATCAATCAATCAATCAATCAATCAATCAATCAATCAATCAATCAATCAATCAATCAATCAATCAATCAATCAATCAATCAATCAATCACAGCTCTGCATTTAGGACTGTCAGCCAGGTGGCAGAATCCCTATCAATTGTTTACTTAATCTTTTCTAAAATGATTTCAGATAACTTGGAAATTTATCGGACATATCCCTTGATTTATTATCATTCCATTTCCTAATTCTTCTTCAAATGAATTGATATTTGCACGAGTTTGTCTCTTGAATTCCAAATTTATTTTCATATTTTGATTTTCTCTGCCTATGAAAGCTCCACTGAAGCTTATTCGTCTACTAATGTCATTTCATACTATCACTCTACTGACAGTTCAGAACATCAGGCTTAGCCCCGCTTATGTATTTATATACATATCTTCTTATTATTGTTGTTCTTCTTCTTCTTTTCTTCTTCCGAATTTGGCCAAATGTGGACTGCATAGAACTTAAGGCTTGTTGGCCTTTCTTCTCTTCACTTCCCAGAACCTTTTTATTCTCTCGCTTCGTATTTTTCTCTCCTCCTCAGATATTATCCGGTTGGGCTTCTTTTTAGGTGGTTTGTCCTCAATAAATTTGATTTTGTTGATTATGTTTCTAAACTCTTTCTTTTTATTGATCACCTCTAGTGTAATTCTAACTTCTTCTGCATCTCTTTTGACCTCTTCTACCCACTTAGTGGTGGCCTTCAATCCTACAATGTACTTAAAGATCTTTTTGGTCAGTCTGCTTTCATCCATTCTTACTAGATGTACGGAGAAGTTCAACCTTCGCTTCCTCATTGTGTCTGAGATCTTTTCCGTATGTTTATAAAGATCCTTGTTTTTCCTTTTTTCCAGGTACCATCAGTAGTTTTCTGGGGTCAAAGAATCTTCCTTAGGATATTCCTTTCTTTCTTTTCCAGTTCTTGTAGCTCCCCTTTGTTATTCAAAATAAGACACTCTGAGGCATACAATCCTTCTGGTTTAATTACTGAATGATAGTGTCAGATTTTGACCATGTAGGATATTGCCCGTTTGTTGTACATACTCTGGGTTAGTTTGTAGGCCAATTCTAATTTTCTGATTCTTCCTTTGATAGCCTCTTTGTCTAGCCCATTGGGTTGGATCCATTCTCCCAGTTATCTGAACTTCTCTGCCCTTTTAATCTTCCCATACTTTATCTCCATGTACTTCTCATTTCGATGCCTATACTCCATATACTCCGTCTTTCCATAAGAATAAGACCTGCTTTTCCGGCGATTTCGTGCAGTTTCTCTATCATCTTTATAGCGTCTTCTCGATTTTTAGCTAAGACGGCGAGGTCATCGGCAAAAGCTAGACATTTAATTTCCAAGTTCTGGCCTTCTCTTCCAAGGTGTATTCCTCTTATCCCTTCCGATTTCAGAGCTTCTTCCCAAGTTTTCATTATTTTGTCCAAAACTAGGTTGAAGAGGATCGGGGACAGTCCATCTCCTTGTCTGACCCCTGTCTTGATTTCGAACGGGTCAGATATATCTCCGAGGAACTTGACTTTCGAGATGGTATCCGTCAGGGTTTGTTTAATGAGTTCTCTAGTTTTCTTGTCAATTCCAAACTCCTCTAGGACTTTAAATAAGGTTTGTCTGTCTATTGAGTCATATGCTTTTGTGAAATCGATAAAGATGACTACGGCGTTCTGACTCCTTATTGCTCTTGTTCGCAGTATACATGTCTATTGAATGAAAAGGAAATTATGTCCGTCTGCCCGCCTCCTAAACGTCATCACGTATAAACCGTTGAGCAGAATGCCATGGAATTTTTCACAAACTTTGGCCGAGGGGACTGTGCTCTATTTCCTAATATTATGCTGAAAATGTATTTTGCAAAATTATTTGAAAAAAATTAATGGAATAGATTAAAATGACATGGCGTCCCTTTTTTTTTCCCTCATTCACATCAAAACTACGGGACCAATTATTGAACTTTGCTGATTTTCAATAATTATCCGTTTCAAAATGGGGGTCATTATCATGTAGTTGTTTAGTGAATTTCCGTATCTGTTATCTACCTAAAACTTTTTTAAAGAATTTGTTTTATGTCGCACCGACATAGATAAGTCTTGTGGCGACGATGTAATAGGAAAGGCCTAGGAGAAGGAAGGAAGCGGCCGTGGCCTTAATTAAGGTACAGCTCGAGCAATTGTCTGGTGTGAATATGAGAAACCGTGGAGAACCATATTCAGGGCTGCCGACAATGGGGTTCGAACCCACTATCTCCCGGATTCAAGCTCACAGCTACGCACCCATGACCGTACCGCCAACTCGCCCGGTCTACCAAAAGTAAAAATAATTGGTAAATAGTTGGTTCTATCACATAATTATGTTCTACAAGAGCACTTAAAATTTACTTTTATATGAATAAGGCCGCCTCTGCGATGCAGTGGTTAATGTGATTAGCTGCTATTTCTGGAGACCCGGGTTCAATTCACGGCTCTGCCACGAAATTTGGAAAGTGGTACGAGGGCTGGAACGGGGTCCACTCAGGCTTGGGTGGTCAACTGAGTAGGGGGGGGTCGATTTCCACCTCAACCGTCCTCGAAGTGGTTTCCCACTTCTCCTACGGCGCTTCCTTCCCTCTTCCTTGCCTATCCAATCTTCCCATCCCCAACAAGGCCCCTGTTCAGCAAGCTGTTCAGTATAGTAGGTGAGGCAGTCTGGGAGAGGTACTGGTACTCCTTCCAAGTTGTATCCCGCCGATCGAAAGTCTCGCCCTCCAGGACACCGTCATTAAGGCGGCAGAGGTGGGATTCCTTGGTGAGGCAGAGGGAAAAAGCAACTCTGGAGGGTAAATTGATTAAGAAAGAAAGAAAAGAAAAAGAAAGAAAGAGACCGCCTCTTTGGTGTAGTGATTAGTGTGATTAGCTGCCTCCCCCGGAGGTCCAGGTTCGATTCCCGACTCTGTCACGAAATTTTAAAAGTGGTACGAGTGCTGGAACGTGGTCCACTCAGCCTCGGCAGGTCAACTGAGTAGAGGTGGGTTCGATTCCCACCTCGGCCATCCTGGAAGTGGTTTTCTGTGGTTTCCCACTTCTCCTCCAGGCAAATGCCGGGATAGTAGCTAACTTAAGGCGACGACCGCTTCCTTCCCTCTTCCTTGTCTATCCCTTCCAATCTTCCCATCCCCTCCGCCAAGGCCCCTGTTCAGCATAGCAGGTGAGGCCACCTGGGCGAGGTACTGGTCATTCTCGCCAGTTGTATCCCCCGACCCAGAGTCTGAAGCACCAGGACACTGCCCTCGCTGAGTCCGAGGGAAAAACCGACTCTGGAGGGTAAACAGATAAAGAAGAAGAAAGAAAAAAAAGAAAGAAAGAAAGCAAGCAAGAAAGAAAGAAAGAAAGAAAGAAAGAAAGAAAGAAAGAAAGAAAGAACGAAATGAATAGGCCTATGCATTTTCTCTGTACTTTTAATCGTTCTTCAGGAGGCTTTTGCAAGTTAAAGCATGCGTTCTAGAGATGGCGGCCGTCACAGTACGAAGAATAAAGAAGATGCTGCATTTTTCACAAACTTTGAAATATATTCAGAAATATGAGTTTTATGTAAAGCGTGTGCATAACAATAATATTACGGATGGAATTTCCAATATTTTTTATCTTATGTAATTTTTGCTTACTTTTTTAAGCTCATCCCACTTATTTCTGAGGTCGCTGGAGCCATTTTGGTTTTGGTCCTAGGCATGAGGCCTGATGCCCTTACTGGCAGCGCAAGATTCTTGATGAAAATCTTGACCCAGAATCGACCGGGATTCGAATCTCAGCCTTACGGGGCGGAAGCCAGCAGTAGCCACTGAGCTAATTACACCCCCTTCCCTCCGCCCGCATTTTTAGCTAAGAATGGAGATATTCGGGAATTTAAATTCTTATTGCTAAGTCCATCAATGGCGAGTAGTGTATGTATTATGTTCTTATAAGCCGAAAACTATACGGAATAAGTCATAATGTACCATTTTGTTCAATTATTAACAAAGGATATTTAACGCAGAAATAATATTGCGCAACATGACGCCAACTGTAAGGGCGTGAAGCCATATAGAACGCGGGAACTCAGAAGGTGATTCCCTGGGCGATGCACGAGTGAGACAGAATATGTGGAAGGGAGAAAGAGAGATAAGAATTTGTTTGGGGAAGCACCATGCCACCCTAACAATAATTTTAAGCGGGAGCAGTCAGGATCACCACATCACGGGAATTGAGCGATATCTCCTCTATCTGAAGGTTTTCCAGGATAATAATAGGGTGGAAATTATCTCCAGAATTTTACGAAGGCAACGATACGTGTAATGCTGTTAACAAATAATTAGATTAATAACTACGTGGTAAGCCGACCACCGTGGGAAACTGTTTAGTGGCTGCATACCAATCTCGTGTGGGTTTCTGCCTCCTATAAGAGCTGAAAGATGTGGAAGGAAATTATTCATTCGACGATAAGACCGCTCCTCGTGTGTGTTGCACGTCTGCCTGTATTGCGCCAGAAACCTTTGTTTAGGCAAAGACTGTGAATAATGAGTGCAGTTGCGCTAACTTTGTTTCAGTGGATCGGTAAAATATAAACTTTCCGGTGGTAATTCAAGTGTATCATAATATTTAGACGCTTTGCAGTGAGGTCGCGAGTGCCTAATTAATTGATGCTAAAGGATACCGTGTATACCGGAGAGTGAAGACCGGTGCCGTGTTCGAGAGTCTCCGACCATAACTTCAAGAAGACGGCATCTTGAACGAGCCATTCTTCCAGAAAACGACATCACGAACGGGCTGCACATAGAAACTGGACCCAGAGGCTCGATCCAGGACCATACCACCACCATGATGGGTTAAGCTGGCGCGGTTCAACCCGGAAGGAGAGGAAGAGGTCTCCAAAATGATTGATAAGTGAACCATACTCAATAAACATGTGTTAGGATCGGTGGGTTGTTGCGCAGAAATACAGTAATTAAATTTGTAAATATTAGTAGGGGACGTGATTATTGCCTATCAGGGTATTTATTACGATGGTTTCATGTATTCAAATGTAAGGCATATATATAATTTCTTTTGTAGCAAACAATTATAGAAAGTAGGTTACGTGATAGGAAGAAATGCATAGTATTACGGGAGCTTATTTGTGTACATTAGATTAGTATATTCCTTAGTGTCTGGCGTCGGATGTAATTTACTTGTAATTGAGGGTCACTCTGAATTGTGTCTCATTTTTCTCTATTGGCAAGGATATAGATATCTGCGTAACGTGGCGTGTATGCTGCCTGAATTGGGTTCTTTTTTATGCCTGTATTTATTTAATCGACCATGGATGAAATTAAACCACATCGTAGGCTGTGTCATAAAAATTTGCGACTCTGTCTTACTATGACAAGCTGGGGCTTGAACCTTAGACCTGAAGGTTACCAGGAACACATCATGTGGATTGACGGTGATGAATTTATGGGAATAATACGGCAAAATACTTTATATGATTTGAATGAGGCCCATAATGGTTTGTTAGTTGAATTGGATAGATAGAATGCGAAGTGATTCTTCACTTGTTATGTGGCCATTGGTTGGTCAAGTGCAAACGAGAATAATAGCCCTTTTGTGAAGTGAGTTTTGAGTGCGCGGAAATTAGGCGAGGGGACCGCTGGCTGCCGTGTTTAATTTTTTTTTGTAGCAAGGGGAGACTTTACCGGCGAGACGAGAGGAGGTCATCGTCCCAGCCCTACACAGCAGGGAGTCGCGGCCATTTTTAAAAGGCCATGCTTGTGAGGGATTCCTTTCTTTTTCAGGCGAAGAAGTGTTTATGACAGCGATTCTTTCTTTTGTTTTTTTACTTACTTGTTAATATAGATGAGTATTATACATGGGACGTCTTGACTCTAAGGAATTAGTAGCGTTAGGCTACCTAGTAAATACAATGATTGCTTAATGGACCTGAGTTCGCATCCATATTTATACCTCTAGGCATGGTAGGGATAGATACGGATGCAGTGGCAGATTTTCTCGTAGTTTTAACAGACGAACTTGCTATTTGTGTATGTACTCCCCAATATATGCGGGGACCCCTTTCAATGACTTTATTTCTGCAAGACAGTTCTGATCTTAGCATCATGTCTTTTTATTTTGTAATTCCATTGGTGCTGTGCCATGTAGGGGACAAGTTTTTTTCTTGGGTTCACTGATCTACTCCTCCGCACAGAATCATCGAGCTATTTTAGGTTGTCTTCGGAAATTATAGATGTAAGCCTTTTTGGCATTTATCTTTTGCACTACGAGTGCAATCTATTGTAAATAAAAACTGGTTATGAACACGGAAACTTATGATTTGTAAAAATTATATATATGAACCATAATTGAGTTCTCATTTCGTAATTTGTAGTAATAGGGAATATTTCCTAACCCCCATACTCTCGCCGCAAGAACCCAGTTATCGACCGTCTGCCGACTGCAGCTAGGCTGGTGCATTTATTTAGTAACAGGTAAGTAGGTAAGTTCGATTATGCATTGCTATTTATGCCCTGTAGGGTATAATAAATTAAGCGGGGAATTGAAAGCCCAGGTTTGGAATGTCCTAATATCGCTAGACGGAAAAAAATAAAACATTTCGTCTCTCTTCCTTTCCTTATTTTCCTTCTTAATAATGTTTACCCTCTAAGGGTTGGTTTTCTGCCTCCTACTCAGCGATGGATCCCACCTCTTTGGGCGAGGGAGTTAAAAATGGGGAGGAAGACCAGTACTTTGCCCAGGTTGCCTCACCTGCTATCCTGAACAGGGGCCTTGTAGGGGGATGGGAAGATTTGAAGGGATAAACAAGGAAGAAGGCAGCAAGCGGGCGTTGCCTTAAGTTAGGCACCATCCCGGAGAAGTGGTAAACCACGCGAAACCACTTCGAGGATGGCTGAGTTGGGAATCGGACCCCCACTGTACTCAGTTGACCTGACTGGACCCCATTCCAACCCTCGTGCCACTTTTCAAATTTTCTGGCAAAGCCGGGAATCAAACCCGGACCTCCGGCGGTGGCAGCTAATCACACTAACCACTACACCACGGAGGAGCTACAACATCCTAAGCCCCTAACACTTACCAACATTACACTAACTGACTAATAATATTGAAAAATAATGCTTTATCCTTTTTGCAGATGGATGGCGTTACTGGTGCAATCACAAAACCTAATTCGTCAACGGTGGGTACTCAACAGCTAGTACTCAATTTAAATTAATCACGCTGTTTTATCTGCATGAACCTTGGCGAATAGGGCTACAATGAGAACTAAGAGCATCGGCTGTACCATTAAAACCTTGAAATACAAATGTTACACGTGGTATATTAGTCAGCACATGAGCTGTGACAAAAAGTGATAACCTAATCGTAGTTTATTTAACATTTCCTGAAAAATGCCAATAATAGACATTAATTGCCTATTTCCTGTTGCAATAATGAGTGCCGTTATGTCTGCAGCAGGTAGTTCATACAAGTAACGAATCGTGTCATTTTGGATAAGGTCATTGTAACTCTACAATCTCAGCAGTAATGACTTGGATGGAAAGTTATAGAACGAAGTTTTATTCTGTTGAAGTAGAAATGTTTTATGTTTCTAATAGTTGTTTCACATCAGCAATAACTATAATTTATGAGGTGAATCGAGCTGAAAGAACAACTATAAATAGCCTGTTAGTTAATGATATTAATTAAGCAGCAACTACAAGACAATGTTAAATTGAATATCCATTACTGGGCGAGTTGGCCGTGCGGTTAGAGGCGCGCAGCTGTGAGCTTGAATCCTGAAGATGGTGGGTTCGAACCCCACTGTCTGTATCCGTGAAGATGGTGTTCTGTGGTTTCCCACTTGTACACAGGCTAATGCCGGGGCTGTACATTAATTAAGGCCACGGCCGCTTCCTTCCCACTCCTAGGCCTTTCCTCTCCCATTGTCGCCATGAATCCTGTCTGAGTCGGTGCGACGTAAAGCAATTGTAAATACATATATCCATTAGATCGTAGAGCCATTAATTTACGTTTAGCAGTATAATTTCGTATCAGTAATATCGACAACGTCTTAAAATAATAAGAATAAATATAAATTCAACATCGCGGTGGTATTTGAGTCAAAACTGACTGCCAGGAATTTACTATGACGTTGTCAAAGTCACAAATTACGTTTTAGCCAGGTAAATTTCATAAAGGAGGCGTATGGGAAGCTAACCATTGACCATTAGCCTACTAAAGACCTCTTCTTGGCTCTATATATGTGTTTGTATGTGTTTGTAAATGCAGGACCTTAATCCTCAATCCAAGAGCTGCACCTTCACCTGCCGTGGATATTGTAGACGTCGATGAAAATGCATATTACGGAAATGAGAAGTAAGGTAATTTCCCGTTGCTGTCCTCATGGGGTCAAAAGCTGTTATTACATCCTGACTGTCGCGCTCACTGAAATGCGTACTTATAATTCCTGAGCAACACCTTCATACCATTAATCAAACGGACTGGCTGCAATGGGAATTATATTGCTCATGTTCATCTTTGATACATTCATTTTGTCAAAGTCAAGGATGAGCCAGAAACAGATCACTGTTGCTCTAGCCTATAGGTGAAGACTCTATATCTCACCTGAAATGGATCTGGCTCGGGTTCTATCTATGATCTGAATTTTGGATTATTTTAATGTTGAAAAGTATTTCTTAACTGACAAATTAAGGGTCCCCATACTACGAAAAACGTAAAATGAAACAATTTACTCAATTATGTCTAAAGTTGAAGGGATAAAGGACCCAGAAAAGTGTGAAATTGTGAGTCCTGGATAGTTCTATCAAACTAAATAAACAAATTTCGAAAGTCACTTCCACTGTCGGCAGCCCTGAAAATGGTTTTCCGTGGTTTCCCATTTTCACACCAGGCAAATGCTGGGGCTGTACCTTAATTAAGGCCACGGCCGCTTCCTTCCCACTCCCAGCCCTTCCCTGTCCCATCGTCGCCATAAGACCTATCTGTGTCGGCGCGACGTAAAGCAACTAGCAAAAAAAGAAAAAAAGAAAAAAAGAAAGTCACTTCCACCTTAGATGCAGTTCCAGAGAAAAAGCCTACAATCGCTTCTTGTTTCTTTACTCCTTTTCTCTTTGATTTAAATCCTAGCCAAACTAACTTATTTACATAATTCTTTCTATAATGTGTTCCTTGGTTCAATACCCCCGGGCGTCTTTTCACTTTCTCAAAAATTTCCACACCGAATGTAATTATAAGGGCTTAAGTGAAACAATGCATTGACTCGCATTAGAGCTCGTAGTGGTAGAAAAAGGCAAACTGCTAATCTAATCGACCGGATAATGATGACTAAGAAAAGGATTGTAATTGTTAGGGATGAATAATATATTCTAATACCGGTACTTTATTATATTTTATTTACCTAAAATTCGTAGCTCATGGCCATAGGATGGTTTCATCATTGCGTTACTTGCCTGAAGGAGTATAACTGCGGATTTCTTGTAAGCCTCTGTAGTTTTCTGGAAAATGTAGTTGCCTAAGGCGCAGCAGAAAAAGGAACGGAATACTCCTTAAAACTCAAACCAAAAGCAACTTACAGCACTTAAACATAAATTGTAGTGTAATTTATTTAGTGTTAACAAATAAAATTATCTAATATCTCAACTTATACTTTTAACAAACAGGTCTAAGTTACAAAAAAAAAAAAAACTAAAAAAACGACACGGTACACATCGGAGTACGAAAACATAACCCGAAATGAGCATGGCAACGTTTTACAAGACGAAAGGGACATGAATATGTAGAAATGAATGAAAGGGTTCTCATAAATTATTGATCATTCGCTACGGTATTCTACACTGTATACGGATATCGAAGTAAATCGCAGTACATGCACTGAATGATATCTTTTTGAATTGCAATTCTCCTAGCGTTATCCGAGAAACAGCTAGGCCTCTACAAATCAACTTCATTGAAAAAATTTTGATCGACATACGAAAATATATGAATGTTTACAGTATTGCAGACTTTCATTTACAGATTAACAGTTGCTAAACGGTGCATGATATCGACAAACGGATTGTACGATAAGACGCCCAATTTTGCGGGCTAAATGGCTGGTCCTGTGGTATTTTCTCGTACCTCATATTTTATGGGGAAGTATGAGTTAGAAACGTTGAATAGGGTGAAGTTCGGGTAGTGTTTTCTCACAATGCATTACTTTTCGGATAATTATGTGACAGCTACAAACATGGGATTTGGCTCACATATGGCTACTGGGTGGGCCAATGTTCGTGTGGAATTTGATGATCCTATCTTTTCTATAAATGATTCAGACTATCAATAATACGTTTACATAGTGTAAAATTTACGTACAATCCAGAAATCGAGACGAATCTAACGTATAAGGGACAGAGATACGACAAAAAGTCATGAAACCAAAGTTGCAGATCACTCCAAATTGAACGAAGATTGTGCCATCCGTTTTGTGATCTGACTTTCCGTTTCGCCACCAAATGTCTCGAAAGGAAGGTATGCACCGTCATTAAAAATGCCTCCATATTTTGGTATTTTTCGGGGGTAAAAATGAAAAATTTTAACATCTTGTAATTTTTCCGTCGGTTACAGGCTAATTTCAATTTTCTAGCTCGTCTGGCAGATTGTGCCGCCATCTTGATTTGGTGGAGGGGTTTAGAAATGAGGACTTCCAGGAAACTTTTAAGCCCATGAAACCTATAGGTTATCGTCTTGGATAAATATATCCGACTCCGTTCTTATGCTTGGCCCCAAATTTGAAACTCCCAGTGTGGCCCCCACAAAGAATTTTGAGGGTTTTCGATTTTTCTAGGGATCCTGAAGTCATCAGATTCTCTGGTATCAAGTTTTAAATTTCTAAGATGCCTGGAAGTGCCTAATTAATTCACGTCTATTTTAATTCTTAAACCTTAATTTATATATATACAGTACAGTACATACAGTGTGATTCAGCAGCCCCTTCCTATACTGTTTGCTGCAGCCCAACTAACGTGCACACGGTTGTAGAGGTACTATTCTCCTCCAGGCGTACTTTATGGTACTAATGTTTAGTGGGGACATTTTGCACACTATTCTGAACCCTACCGAAATGTTATATCATGCATTCGCAAAACATGGCGCCTTGAAATCATGTAGCAACGTCCTTTTACCATGCAACTATAATAATGTATCGTGCCTCGTGTCCAGGTGTAACGAAGAGGGGAATCAATGCATAAAACTAGGTAACAGTGCAGTAATTAATGTCTTAAAAACCGAACCGGATGGCGTATGTACTCTGTCGTCGTCGTACTACCAGCACGTTTCCAGGAGTGTAGCATAGCGGATTTGGTTAGGCGTTCGCCTAGCAATTGATGGGATGTGACAGCGGTGGTTGGAATCCTGCGTCGTTCGAATATTTTTGCATCGGTATGAGGTTTGAATACGTAAACACAGCCCCACTTTTGCCACATTCAAAGAGTAGAATGAAGCCGTCATTCATCTTGTGCCCTGCGCATACTCCGCCGGTTACGGCCTGAATGTACTGTAATCTCCGGTGTCATTCGGCATGTTTTCCACAAAGGAATACGTTGAATGCTCCTCATTTATGAGGAAGCGAGACAAAACGCGTGCGAGGCACTACGTCTGTACCAGCAACGGTATCCCGACAGGCGACACCCGGCTGTTACGACATTCCGCCGTGTTGAAGGACGCTTAAGGACAACAGGCGTGACTTCCAACCAGCTACTAGTCCGCGATAGGCCCGTTATATCGGGTGAAACAGAAGAGGCCGTTGTGGAGGCAGCTCATAATAATCCACACTTCAGTACAAGGGCGATTGCACGACAGGTGAACACCAACCAGCCGTCCGTCTGGCGAATACTGCATGTACATACGTAAATTTCACCCTTACAGTCTTGAGCTAAACCAAGAGATTCATGCGCAGGATTTCGAACCTCGAATGAAGTTCTGTCGGTGGCTGTTAGGCAGGCATGATGATGATGCTGCATTCGTATCGCATATCTTGTTCTCGGACGAATCGCGCGTCCACAGTAATGGGAACGTCAATCGCCACAACATGTACTATCGGAGTCCGCATAATCCTCACTGGGTGCGACAGATGGCTCATCAAGTACGATGGGGAGTGAATGTTTGGTGTGGAATCTTGGGGGATCGCCTGATTGGACCTTATTTCTAACCCCTCGAATTAAAGTTCTGTGTGTTGTCTCAAAAATGTAATTTTTTTTCCTATATGACCTGTATTCATCTTTCACGATTTTGGAGATAGCACTTGCTTTTAAATGATGTTAGGCTATACACGTTTACGGCAAGCTATACTGGAGAAAATAAAACCAATATGTGGAATTTAAGACAAATTATTTTGCATTATTATTATTATTATTATTATTATTATTATTATTATTATTATAGCATACCGATCGGTTTCGTTAATAATTTAAGTGTACAAATTATCGCTAAAAGTCAATTGAAAAGCTCTATTCACTCTGTGGTTTCGTACCTCAAGGTTTGTAGGCTAAAACCGCTGTAGACGGCGATTTCTTGAAATCTGGATCTTTTGATTTATAACTGTGCTAGCCGTCAGCATCAGGTACATGTTGGGTTAGGGTACACAAACCGATCATCTTCAGTTCACTTGTAGGCATCGTGAAATGCAATTGGATATATTCATTTGGAGCAGAGGTGCAAAAATACTGTGGTTTCGTGTGTTGCCTGACATATACAACATATATATGACTAGAAGAGCACATGGCTACCATGTTTGTTTACTATCGCTCGAGCTTTCGTGTGCGTGAGAGGACAGCTGACGGCTACACTGCCATCTAAATAATAGATTTTTGACTGACTGTCAAATAGTATCTGGATTCTACAAAGTTCCACGCGGAAACAAAAGATGGCAGTACAGTATATCATCGTGTATTTTGTCGGCTACGAGACGGCAGACGAGCGGTGGGCGATACAATGTCATGTCGGGTCTTGCCCGACATGCGACCGGAACGGGAATATCGTAATGTCCGGCCTCACCCGACAGACGAGTGGTAAGGGTCCACAACATGTACTATTGGAGACGGCATAATCCTCACTGGGTGCGACAGGCGGCCCGTCAAGTAGGATGGGGAGTGAATGTTTGGTGTGGAATCTTGGGGGATCGCCTGATTGGACCTTATTTCTTTAAGGCCATTGGACGGGCCCACGCTACCTGCACTTTCTGCGTCAGGAACTCCCACTGCTGCTGGAGGATGTGCCCTTGTACGATAGTTTGACTATGTGGTTGCAACAGGATGGTGCTCCACCACATTTGACTTTGCCTATTCGTAACCATCTGAATGAGGAACTGCCAGGGAAAGGGATAGGACAAGGAGACCCTGTTTCTTGGCCCGCCAGATCATCGGATTTAACGCCGTTAGACTTCTTCTTGTGGGGACATTTGAAGGGGGCTGAACTTGTACTTTAAAAATATCCAGAGTGTCACTATACATCTCAGTGACCCCGAAAAGTATGGATTCGACACCATTTTCGATTTTTTTATATAACTTATCATTCCACCCTTGCTCCCCACATGCCGGAGTGTTACTTTTCATCTCAGCGACCCAGAAAACGATGGATTCGACTCCGTATTAGATTATTTTTAAATCTCGCTCCCACCTCGCCCCCACCCAAAAGGGGGCTGAAATTGGACGTTAAAAAATCCGGAATTTTACTATTCATCTCAGCGACCACGAAAACTATGAATTCGACCCCCTTTTCGATTATTTTTATATCTCCCTCCCCCCACGACTCAAAAGGGGGCTGAACTTGGACTTTAAAAGAATCCAGAGTGTTGCTATTCATCTAAACGATCCCGAAAACTATGGATTCGACACTATTTTCGATTATTTTTTATATCTCACCACCCCCATCCGGAAGGGGGCTGAACTTGGACTTTGTAAAACATCTGGAGTGTCACTATTTAGCGACCCCGAGAAATATGGATTCGACACTATTTTCGATTGTTTTATAACACCACCCCCTGACCCGAATCCCACCCCGAGGGTGCTAAGGATGACTAACCCTAAAAATTGCTCGTCTACACACAGTAAGTCATCAGTGTACCAAGTTTGATTGAAATTGCTCCAGTGGTTTAGGAGCACCTGTGTCATTTACACAAACACACACACATTTTTATATTTACACTCAACTCTTGATTTACCGTAATCGGATCAACCGCGTTGTGGCTTAACCGCGATATCAATTGTGCGGTCTTGGAAAAAAATCATCACATATTTCTGAAGATGATGGATTTCTCGGATATGATGAAGGCGTTATAGTTAGTACAGTGATTGAAGCCGTAAAAACTGTCCCAGGTGGAGGGGAAGTTGACGAAGGCAATATTCGTCAGTGGTTCGATTGTGACTAGAACGACCAAGACTACGAAGAGTGGACAGACGAACAGATTGTTGACAAAGTAAAGGATAGGGAGGAAGCGGGAAGTAAAATTGATGAGGGAGGGGGAAACAGCTGCTCGTGCCGCACAAGCACAACACACAGTTAGGCATGGGGCTACCTTGGCAAATGTAGAGTCATTGCTGGGGTATGTCGAGGGCCAGGATGTTGCTCTCATCACCAAAAAATTGTTTTGAGAAACTTGAGATGAAAAATAAAGAAGATTTGTTTCTCGGCACAAAATCAGAGAACCATGATTGATTATTTTCAGAAACAGTAAAGTTAGGTAGTCTGAATATTGTTCTTTGCCTTATTAGTTTCAACGAAAAGTGCCGTTTATTTTCAATTTATTAATTTATTATTCATTTATTAATTGTGCTAAGTGCTACTTTTACTGCAACGAATTGGGAAAGTTAATAAAAAACAATACACTAGTATCATTTATTGTCATTTTAACTGTTCTTTCAGTACACTGTTCTATTTTCATCTTGTTGCGGCTTAATCACAATTTTACTTATCCGGGAAGCCTTACCCTACATTAACACGGTTAATCGAGAAATGATGTTGTAAGCTTTTACAAATTTATCTGTTTTTGAACTGTAATTTGCAATGACGTTTGCAAAATAAAATCGTGAAACATTTAATTGAATGGATTTATATAAAATGCAATCTAATACCTAAATGAAGACAAATGAGAGGGTTTCGTGATGACTTTAAAGGAAAATAACCAATGGTATATTAGAGAGTAAAAAAGCAATACAAAAGAACTTAATTGACACACTAATAGAAAAAGGTTTGTCATCCCTGTCCCTGTAATATGTATGCATTGTATTCACTCTGTTACGAATAAAAGGTAATGGAAAAAATGTGCATATTTACTATTTTGAGTAAATACACATTTTATTCCCTACTTTTGTTAATTGGAAGTAATTCTTAGAGGAGTTTTTAATCTTTCTATAGACCACATTTTGGCATTTATTAGGTCATAAATATCTGGGTAATAAGGGACGCACTCACTACTATCTGCGCACTTTTTAGTGATAGATTTACACCCTAGTGCTGAAGCGGTCGACTTCGGTTATCTTCGAGATTCGTATTGGCAACCTTTGAAACACAAACTAAGAATCGCTTATCATCGCTGTGCGCCATCTGGCGTACACTTTAACTACTCGTACTGTTGTTGTTTACACAGCAAAGCCAAACTGTAGAATTCAGGCTAGGAACACGTTTCGCAACGGGAAATGTTATATAGTATTAAATATTTTGTGTCTGACACAGCTGTTTGCTTAAAATAATAAAGGTTTATAAAATTCATATCGATCGATCATATTATCGATTCAATTCAGATTTCATTTGCATTCAGTTGGCAGTATTAACGGAACCCTTCTTACTTCTCCAACGAGTACAAAAATCTATCACTAAAAAGTGCGCGGATAGTATTTTGTACAGGGAAGATGAAAGAATCGGGTCTATCATAAATACATGAAATAAAAACCGGCTGGCTCAGGATGGCTTCGCGCTCACTGTAGCAGTGAGAGTGCGATGTGTCGTGATTGACAACAGAAATAACTCCAGCGCCTTGAAATTAAAAATACTATATGACGCGAAAATGGGAAATACTAATCGGAAAGGATAAAATTCGTAAATGACGTCTTCCTTATTGCCATGTCCAGTGAACACAATTCTTATTCCATCTCGTATCCAGTATTCTACACAAGTTCACAAGCGCACAGTGGCAATTCAGCTACATTATTTCAGCGACATGTTAATTAAAAAGCCATCCGTCCTTTTCGCAGGTAGTAACGAGCTTCCTACTTCTTGCTGTTGAAGTGCAAGCCGCCCAGGTATGGGAGAACGCTACGGAGGGGGAGAGCGATGCTATTTCCAAACGCCGGGATTACTCTGTAATTCGTTCTTCCGGGAGGTAACGAGAAGCAGAGGTCGCAACGTCGAATAACTTGACGCCAGCCGATAATTGCCGATATGTCACTGCAGTGAGCAGAGGTGACACGGAGGTCGAGAGGTTACGATCTCAAGGGGAGACATGAAGCTGCTATAATACTGACACTGGGTCAATAGTCACATGATTACGCTATGTGGTATGTTGGCTTAACTATACTGTAAACTGACCTTTTCACTCAATGATTGAAGTGAGACTCCTTGAAGATCGTCTTCCATGTTCAAGGTTTCGGGATCAAATCCTGGATCCTATCTCAGTGCCACTATCGATTATTCATTGTACGTCTGATCGCGAAATAACAGGTTCGATACCTGCGAAGGACTGATATTTGAGGTGTTTACATGTGAACTTGGAAACTGACTTTTTTTTTTTGCTATTTGCTTTACGTCGCACCGACACAGATATGTCTTATGGCGACGATGGGAGAGGAAAGGCCTAGGAATGGGAAGGAAGCGGTCGTAGCCTTAATTAGGGTACAGCCCCATCATTTGCCTGGTGTGAAAATGGGAAACCACGGAAAACCATCTTCAAGGTTGCCGACAGTGGGGTTCGAACCCACTATCTCCCGATTACTGGATACTGGCTGCACTTAAGCGACTGCAGCTATCGATCTCGGTGGAAATTGATTGCCTTTCACTATTTATTTATTTATTTATTTATTTATTTATTTATTTATTTATTTATTTATTTATTTATTTATTTATTTATTTATTTATTTATTTATTTATTTATTTATTTATTTATTTGTCTACTGAAAAACGCAGATCGGGGTTTGAATGTACTTCTTAGTTGTTATTAAACTGCCTTCAAATTCAGGTTAAGGAAAGAAATATCTCAAAGACTGAGTACTTTTCTGTCTTAATGTAAGGATTGCTTACATTTAAGCTATTAAAGGAAGCAGGTCAGTAACTTAACGTCAATGTTTATTATTAGCAAAGGTTCTTGACAGTTAGGCTATTGAAAGAAATAGATCAAGGACTGAACGCTCTTTCTCCTTACTTACTTAACAATTGCGCTATTAGGGGAATGAATAGACCGACAGCGAAACACTAGTGTGTACGATTATAAAATTGTTTTGGAAATACATTAAAGTGTTCAAAGAAATAGAACGAGTACTGAACTCCGGTCTCTCTTGTTATGATAATACCACGAGATTTAGTTGATTGGAAGAAGTAGGCTGTTTGTTGAACGTACCCCTTTCTCGGGAAGGGCTTTCTTTCTTTCTTTCTTTCTTTCTTTCTTTCTTTCTTTCTTTCTTTCTTTCTTTCTTTGTAAGGAGGCCTTTACAACTACACTGTTGTAAGAAATAGATCTCTAATTGAACACCATTGCTTATTAAGAAGACTTTTTAACAAGTAAACTATTGAAAGTAATAGTTGTAAGACTGAAGGTTTTTCCTCTTTTATTCTTGAAGATGCCTGGACAATTGGACTGCCGTGGCTCACAGAACAAACAGGAGTTCTCACTGCTATAGCATTTCATATTATACCATCGTAGGTAGTGGAGCATTAAATCGGTCCTGTGTTTCGCTTATCAGTCGCGAATTAACAGTTTTTTTTGGAGTGTACTCATATACATGTATGAGTGTCGTGTACCTTGTCAGGCCACCATCCAATCACCTGTCAGCCACCGTTACTTTGATCACTTGTGATAACTGCGTCAACTAGTCAAAGGAAAATTGTAATTGCCCGTTGAAAGGATTTCAAATTAAACTGCGCTCTGCGTACATGCAAATGTTGATTTCCATTTACATCGGCGCGTGCAGACTGAAGCAGTCTTTGTTTTCAGAGAGCGCTGCAAGAATGAGCAAAAAAGTGTGGACAGGTAAATTATTGAATATATTTTCTATTAATTTGGGGTGAAGTGAATGAAAATTTGAAGTATTACTTAGTTTATTTTTATTTCAGTTTGGAAGAGAAAGAAAACCACGCTTATTTACTCTAATTATCTTACGTATTACTAGCTGCTGTACTCACTGTTGTCATGACAGTTTCTGTACAATTCAAGGTTGGCAAAGTCATTTCATTTTCTTGTTACGTGTATTATAGAAGTCACAATAAAGATTACTTTTTGTAGAAAACCAGTCCTTTACGCAGATGTAAAAGAAATCTAAGATAATGAAATATACGTTTTGTCTGTACCTACCTCATAGAATTAGTATTTACCTTGACTTTCCATGTCATATAAGGACGCCAAGGACCGCCCTTACAATGTTCATTGTATCATCATTTGAAAACTGTCAAGTGTATTTTAAAACTTTTCAGACAAAAGTTACATAAAATATAATTTTGAACATTTTTATCATAACTTTTCTCATAGAATCAAATCTGAATGAGATAATTTTCTACAACTGTTGATTACGTCAAATCGGTGCCGTTACTGTATACAAAACAACTTGTTAAACTACATTCATTTTTTTTTTTTGCTAGTTGCTTTACGTCGCACGGACACAGATAGGTCTTATGGCGACGATGGGACAGGAAAGGGCTAGGAGTGGGAAGGAAGCGGCCGTGGCCTTAATTAGGGTACAGCCCCAGCATTTGCCTGGTGTGAAAATGGGAAACCACGGAAAACCATTTTCAGGGCTGCCGATAGTGGGTTTCGAACCTACTATTTCCCGAATACTGGATACTGGCCGCACTTAAGCGACTGCAGCTATCGAGCTCGGTACATTCATTTTTACAGCCTGTGAAGAACGAGAATTTCAGGTGGTTATTCATATAAAAATTCTTTTAACTGCATGATTTTTAAACTTTTATTACTTACTTGAGTGCGAAAACCTTATACTCTAAAGGTTGTTTATTCAGTGACTTATTAAGAGATTTTGGAAATATACTTTTTCTTTCACATATTAAAAAAATATTAGAAACCTGCTTATGTATACGTTCTGCACTAATACTTGAATAAAGACAATTTATTCGGGCTGAATTTAAAAGTTTTAGTAGCAGCTTCAAATTCGCAGATAAATAACTGTAGGAAAGAAATTTGTTGATTGTTTCACAGAAAAGGAAAAACGTATGCTGAATGATGATGACGAGTACATTTAACTAATTTTCAAGTTAACCGGATTTAACTATTAGCGCTGAAAATATCACTGGATAAGTCTGTGCTATTATTGTTGAGAGGTGTTAATGTTGAATCCAACGTTAATTTATTTAAAAAGTACTCGTGAATTTATAATCAAACTGATCAAAATCAATTTAACGTACATTGAAAATGAGATTCAAATTTTTTAAAGCGCTACAAATGAGTGTTAATATGTTCATTATTAGTGAATTTTTATATTACATATGTAGATGTTATTAACAGAAAGAACTTATCAGAACTGATTTAATTTTATTTGAACATCAAGAAGTGGAACGACGATGTAAGTTTATGTTGAATTTCTTGCCAAATTTATTTCTCCTCAGTCTATTTGTTTAATACATTTCGATTGCCATTTTACGTGCTTTTAGTTATTTGTGATACCTTCGCAAATTCTTAATATCCCCCATCCACGTTGCTAGCATTGGGCTCACGAACGGTCCACTCTTGTGGATTGTCATGATTCCCAACAGGTGATCCGAACTCATAGGAATAGGTGTAATAATAATTCAATAATATAGTGCCTAGGGCACAACTTGAATATATAAGAATGAAATGACGGCTGTCTCCTTGCCTTCCGAAACGATATCACATCCAAGCCGTCGGAATTTCATGAAAGTTTTCATAATATGTCACTTGACTCCCGTTTCCCCTACGGGGTCGGGAGAGATGAATCAGTCGTGGCGGGTTTTTATGGCCGGATGCCCTTCCTGATGTCAACTCCATCGAAGGAGTTAATGAGATGAAATGAATGACGCAATATATGATAGTAGGAAGGGAGAGTATGAAACCCGGTGCCGGAACATAGCCCACTCCTGTCGAATAGCACCAAGGGGTCTGCTCAAGGCTTAAGGTCTCCATCTGACGGACGAATCCATTCGTAAAATTTTATTATTAGTGGAAAATTGTGTTATAGCTTATTCCTAGAACAGGCACCAATGTTACGTTAGCATATCAATTGCTCTGTTTTATTTATATGAAGGCGATAGCCGACATATTGGTAGTCTGTAGTATAGGTTACTCTCAGACCAGGTATCATGATTAAGTAAGCACAACGGTTTATTTGTTTATGGTATGATGAACTAAATATTTACATTATGTACACAGATATACAAACATCTCAAGTTCACCAACATATTTCTCAATCAAGGTGTGAAAGTCAATGAAGAACTTCATCTGTCATGTAATTCACATCTTCTGTCTTTCCTCTGAACGTAAAGAGAGTCCATTCAAATGCAATATGGTGCACTGTCTGCTTTTATTCTCTATCACACTGAAGTGAGACTAAGTGAATCCTCTAATCCTCATTATTTGAAGAGACTTGTATCACATCTGCCATGAACTGTTTAGTGTACTCCACTGCCGTCGGGGTAGGTGGAATCCAGCCAACCACTCACAGGGGTTTTCTGTGATGTGATGGTGGGGTGGTAGGAATTGCTGTTGCCACTGTTGTTTTCAAGTATCTGCTATTTAGATTAAGTGGAAATCTCCAGGAGGTTTGCCTTAACCTGTCTTTTGACCGAGTTCACTGATGTGAAAATGAAAACCTACAACCTGTTTTCCATATAGGCTATTATTACAATGGGGTCGCTACTCCCAAGGTGACATTAATGACTGATAAATGCTATGAAATGATAATGGAAAGTGTTGCTGGAATGAAAGATGACAGAGAAAACCGGAGTACCTGGAGAAAAACCTGTCTCGCCTCCGCTTTTCCAGTTTCAAATGAGATAAATATCGTCCCATTTGTCTCAACAGTTGTTCTGTCCGGCTCCATGGCTAAATGGCTAGTATGCTGGCCTTTGATCACAGGGGTCCCGGGTTCGATTCCCGGCAGGGTCTGGAATTTTAACCATATTTGGTCCATTCCACTGGCACGGGGAATGGGTGTATGTGTCGTCTTCATCATCAATTCATCCTCATCACGATGCGCAGATCGCTTACGGGAGTCAAATCAAAAGATCTGCATCTGGCGAGCCGAACTTGTCCTCGGACACTCCCGGCACTAAAAGCCATACGCCATTTCATTTCAACGATAGTTCTGCGTGGTCTCGGTTCGATTCTTGATGTAAAATACCACTACAATTTCGGAACCGAGCGTTACAAAAGCATGAAAGATTTAAAATCGAAAGAGTTTCTAGATAACACTTTGCGACGATAGTGTTCAATATCTCATTTTAAAGAAGCTACAAGAGTGCGACCTCGGAATGACGCCAACCGATGATGCAATAAGTTAGTGCTGCTGTCTTGAGGTACCAGAATCATCATGCCACTGGGCTGGCAATTACCATAGCTCTAATATCTGGCGTGGTAGCACATCTTGTTTGTCCTTTGGGTCGTCGTTTTAAAAGCTAAAAAAATACGTTAAAAATAAATCAGATAGTGAACATTTGTGAGAACAGTGGTGCGAAAAACAATTTCGTAAAATATCCTGACACATGGACAATACGAAGCCTCCGTGACTCAGCCGGCAGCGCGCCGAACCCTCACAGCTGGGTTCCGTAGTCCATATCGTGGTCACTCCATATGAGATGTTTGCTGGACAAAGCGGAGTTGGGGCAGGTTTTTCTCCGGGTACTCCTGTTTTCCCTGTCATATTTCATTCCAGCAACACTCTCCAATATCGTTTCATTTCCTCTGCCAGTCATTAATCATTGCCCCCGAGGAGTGCGACAGGCTTCGGCAGCCGGCACAATTCCTATCTTCGCCGCTAGATGGGGGCTTCATTCATGACTTGGTCGAATGACTGGAAACAGGCTGAGAATTGTCCTGTTTGTGGTCTGGCTTATTGTAGTCACGTCCTAGTTCGTGAACCATGGGCAACGGCTGAGTGGCCTAGTAAGTGGTCCTGAGAGTCGGGATGCCAGTTGCTATGGAATGACAGTGGACATCTCGGACATATTCTGAGTCATGACCCTCCATATGCTCAGGCGGCTAGGACTATACAATCCACCGGTGGTCCCTAACCGTTAGAGGAGAGATCCTCACTTGGACTGTGTGTAAGTTGGGTAGCATCCTGTTTCACAAATTTACCGAGCTCAGAACATTTTAAGCAAGCCTCGGACCTACGTAAGTAACAGAGTCCCACTCCCGTTTGACAGGCGAGGGACTTCTTGGAAACAACTTGGCGAACCAAATGGAATTCGATGGGTAACTCTCAATATTAATGGGGCTTCTGGGAGAAAGAAAGTAGAACTGGCAGAATCAGCAAAGAGGATGTACTAGGTGTTAATGCTTTTCGGGTAAGGAGAGATTATGAGGAAGAGATAGGAGATTATATAGTGTACTTGACGAGTGTTGAAAAGGGAAGGGCAATGTGTGGGGTAGGCCTGTTCATAAGGAATCCTATTGCACGCAACGTAGTTTCTGTTAGGCACGTAAATAAGTGAATGATGTGGGTAGATATGGCAGTTGGAGGAATTATGACGAGAAATGGCTCCGTGTATCCACCATGTGAGGGTGCAGATGAGGATGAAGTTGACAAGTTTTATGAATCATTGTGTGACATCGTAGTCAGGGTCAAGAGCAAGGGTAGGATACTAATGGGCGATTTCAAAGCGAGAGTTGGAAATAGAACTGAAGGATATGGAAGGGTGATTGGTAAATGTGGGGAAGATAAGGAAGCTAATAGGAATGGAAAGCGTTTGCTGGACGTCTGTGCTAGTACGGGTTTAGCAGTTACAATAATATTCTTCAAGCGTAAGTAGGGGTACCAGATCCATAATAGACTATATCTTAACCGACTTCGAATTCAGGAAATATGTTAGGAATGTACGGATTTTCCTAGGATTTTTCGATTATACAGACCACTATCTGATCTGTAGTGAACTAAGTACCTCTAGGCCTAGGATATAGAAAGTGAAATCTGTCTGCAAACGAATAAGAATCGAAAATATCCAGGACGAGAAATTAGACAGAAGTACATGGATAGTGAAAAGTTACGAACAGTGGACAGTAATCAGTTTCAGGATATAGAAAGAGAATGGGTGGCATACAGAGATGCTGTAGTAGAAACAGCAAGGGAATGCTTGGGAACAACTGTGTGTAATGATGGGGAAAAGCGAACATCTTGGTGGAATGATGAAGTGAGAGCAGCTTGCAAACGTAAAAAGAAGACTTATCAGAAATGGCTCTAAACAAGGGCTGATGCAGACAGGAAATTGTACGTAGATGAAAGACACAGAGCGAAACAAGTAGTTGTTGAATCCAAAAAGACGTCGTGGGAAGATTTTGGTATTAACCTGGAAAGGGTAGGTCAGGCACCAGGGAAACCTTTCTGGACAGTAATAATGTTAGGAAGGGAGTGAAAAAGAAATGAACAGTGTTGTTTGGGTAATTCAGGTGAACTCATAATAGATCCCAGAGAATCACTGGACAGATTGAAGGAATATTTTGAAAATCTTCTCAACGTAAAAGGAAATATTCCTGGTGGTGTCGCGAACAACCAAGCTCATGGGGAGGAGGAAAAATGTTGGTGAAATTACGCTTGACGAAGTGGAAAATGTGGTATATAAACTCCATTGTCATAAAGCAGCATGGATAGATGATATTAGACCTGAAATGGTGAAGTATAGTGGGAAAGCAGGAATGAAATGGCTTCATAGAGTAATTAAATTAGCATGGAGTATTGGCGAAGTACTTTCAGATTGGACAAAAGCAGTAATTGCACCTATCTATAAGCAAAGGAACAGGAAAGATTGCAACAACTCTCGAGGTATCCGATTGATTAGTATACCAGGCAAAGTATTCATTCGCATCTTGGAAGGAAGGGTGCGATCAGTCGTTGAGAGGTAGTTAGATGAAAACCAGTGTGGTTTCAGACCATAGAGGGGCCGTCAGAATCAGATTTTCAGTATGCACCAGCTAATTGAAAACTTCTACGAGAGGAACAGACAGTTATGCTTATGTTTCGTAGATCTAGAGAATGCATATGACAGGGTACCGAGGGAAAAGATGTTCGCCATACTAGCGGACTATGGAATTAAGGGTAGATTATTAAAAACAATCAAAGGCATTTATGTTGACAATTGGGCTGCAGTGAGAATTGATGATAGAATGAGTTCTTGGTTCAGGATACTTACAGGGTTTAGACAAAGCTGTAATCTTTCACCTTTGTTGTTCGTAGTTTAAATGGATCATCTGCTGAAAGGTATAAAGTGGCAGGGAGGGATCAGGTAGGTGGAAATGTAGTAAGCAGTCTGGCATATGTTTGCGACTTGGTCTTAATGGCAGATTGAGCCGAAAGCCTGCAGTATAATATTTTGGAACTTGGAAATAGGTGCAATGAGTACGGTACGAAAATTAGCCTCTCGAAGACTAAATTGATGGCAGTAGGTAAGAAATTCAACAGAATTGAATGTCATATTGGTGATACAAAGCTAGAACAGGTCGATAATTTCAAGTATTTAGGTTGTGTGTTCTCCCAGGATCGTAATATAGTAAGTGAGATTGAATCAAGGTGTAGTAAAGCTAATGCAGTGAGCTCGCAGTTGCGATCAGCTGTATTCTGTAAGAAGGAATTCAGCTCCCAGACGAAACTATCTTTACATCGGTCTGTTTTCAGACCAACTTTGCTTTACGGGAGCGAAAAATGGGTTGATTCAGGATATCTTATTCATCAGTTAGAAGTAACAGCCAGGAAAATAGCGAGAATGATTACTGGTACAAACGGGTGGGAATAATGGCAGGAGGGTACCCGCAATAATGAAATAAAGGCAAAGTTAGGAATGAACTTGATGGATGAAGCAGTACTTATAAACAGACTTCGGTGGTGGGGTCATGTGAGGCGAACGGAGGAGGATAGGTTAACTAGGAGAATAATGGAGTCTGTAATGGAGGGTAAGAGAAATAGAGGGTGACCAAGACGACGATGGTTAGGCTCAGTGTCTAACGATTTAAAGATAAGAGGTATAGAACTGAATGAGGCCACATCACTAGTTGCAAATAGAGGATTGTGGCGACGTTTAGTAGGTTCACAGAGGATTGCAGACTGAACGCTGAAAGGCACATCGGTCTATAGTGATGATGTATGTATTGAATGGCTTGAAAATTAATGAAGATGAATTCTATGGAGTATATCGGTTTGTCAGAATTCCAAAAAAATAATCAATATCGAACGTCAACTATCTTGGAGCGTCTCAAAGCATTTTAACTTTCCTTTCAATTGACTTTACGTCGCACCGACACAGCTAGGTCTTATGGCGGCGAGGGGATAGGAAAGGGCTAGGAGTGGGAAGGAAGCGGCCGTGGAATTAATGTACAGCCCCAGCATTTGCACGGTGTGAAAATGGGAAACCATGGAAAACCATTTTCAGGACTGCCGACAGTGGAGTTCGAACCCACTATCTCCCGGATGCAAGCTCACAGCTGCGCGTCGCTAACCGAACGGCCAACTCGTCCGGTCGTCTCAAAACTAAAACGGCCGAACCTTGTGAAGCGAATTCCGCGTTGCTTGAGTCCTAACTTATCAAATCTACTGGCCCCGTGGAGGAAATTAATTTGGAACTGATGATCTTGAAGACCCACGGAGCCGTGGGTGGGGGGGGGGGATCTTTGAGACGTGTAAATTTGTTTAGAATGAAGAAATAAAATTTCAGCAATAAAATTGTAAACCCGTAATAATTAAATAGTCTATTTCGACAATACGTATTACGTGGTACTTACAGTACGTCAAAATGTGCGGCCCTTACCCCGACACAGTCCAGCCCATTATTTTTTTTGTAACTTTAGAATGATTCTGTTAATGAAGGGCTTAGTGTATTTGGGTGAACATTTGACACTCGGTTTCGACGGATATTGACGTTCATCACCACTGAGTTTGGCAATATAACTAAAATCTTTGTCGTGAGGGCTCTTTATGGATCCTATCCTAATTTTAACTGTCATGATCGCTTGTATCACGAGAGAATTTCTCCTACACTCTACATAACTTAGTTTGATCGGTGTTTACTCTTTACTGAAATTTTGATATCGAATTGAATTTAACATCCTTGCTGGTTTTACAACAAGTGACTGTCGTTATTTTCCTGGGGACTTATAAAAATTCTGGTCCATCTTAGCGTTAGATGGAATAATTTTATTGTGGTCTCCATGCTGCCAGTAAATACATTACAGTAATGGCACTTCTTTTACCCTCTCAAGGCACTGCCGGCCCCACATTGAGCTGGAAGTCCATGACCTTTCAGCCTATGTCTACAGTTTCTCTGAGAGTATCATGACGGAGGTCAGGCACAGATAATAACATTTTACTTGACAGATCTCCGGTTCCATGGATGAGTGCTTAACATGCTGGCCTTTGCTCCAATCGTCCCGGGTTCGATTCCCGGCCGGTATGGAGATTTATTAATTTCTCTAGCTCGAGATCAGGGTGTGTGGGCCGTCTTCAACATTATAATTCATCCAAGGTGGGGCCTCATTTTCCATCATCACAGTCGCACAGGCGACCCATGGGCGTTTAATCAAATAACCTACACGAAGGCCATACGCATTATTATTATTATTATTATTATTATTATTATTATTATTATTATTATTATTATTATTATTATTATTATTATTATTATTATTATTACTGTTACGGAGTTATCCGTGGAAGGCAGAGGCGAAAGAAGGTGCGGGCTGGAATGGGTCTAACTACAAGTGTTAAAGATGAATTCAAAATTTAAATAAACGTTATATTTTCAACAGATAACAACATTTAACAATTTTCACTAGGTGAAATAACAAAGAAAATCAGGTACAATGCAACTTTACAAAAGAAAACACAAGTTAAGGGGTCTTTACAAATTCTGGGCTACGAGCCCAAATTCGTCAATCCTTGAGCTCTCAGCTCACAACCACAAAATACCAAAGGGCAGAACGCCCCTAATTACATGGAGCACTAGCTCCCAGCAATCAAAATGTCACGCCTCCCCGAGGCACCTTTCAAAATACCAGAAAGAGCTGACCCGCTCTCAATCTTTCAAGCCTATTAAGACGCCATAAACGGACTTTACTACAAACTGCCCTCAAGGCACACTTATAAATAAACAGGGGTAATTTGTACCCACTCTACTGGGCCTAAAATGGAAAAATAATAGGTTACTTTAAATGGCCCTAAATGCAAAAGGAATGGAGGCGTGAGTTTCCTAAATCCACATTTTAAAACCTAAGAGGCACTAGGCCGATTACACAAGGGCTAATCCCAATCTATGGAGGTGACTAGTATACAAAATAAATTTAACACATTTGAAGAAATTTGTAGTTTTTACATAGACTGAAAAGGGATTTACATTTTAAGAGATGGGTTATATATTAAAGGTTTCGAACCTTTCCCGCGAGTTTAACTGCTGAGCTAGCAAGAAAAGATGTTAAATGGCCATTACTTTGTTGAAGATCTGTTGCCCGAAGAAAGAGGCGCTCCCCGCCCCCTGCTACATATCCAGACGCTAAGCTAGATATTATTGAAGTGGCGCGGAGACAAGAAAATCAGCAGTTTTTATACCCTCGCGGAAAATTCGAGACCTTTCATGAATGATTAAGACCCGCCCACAAACGTTTATGGCTAACAGCAAAAGTTACATACAAATCGATGAAGAAACACCTTATTGGTGGGAAATTAAATACAGAAATTTAGGAGTGGTTAAATTCAAAACCGGCGGAAAGAAAGCTTAATATTGCCAACCCCCAAATAAAAGAACAAAATTTATTACAGGCAAAACTTATGAATATAAAATTTCTCCAAGAAAGTTCATTCCTTCGCACAAGAGTGCATTATCATAGTTTTTTAGGACAGACATCTGTTAGAGAATGTCCACACTTCTTGATCAACAAAAGCAAATCAAAAACACCCAGTGACATCTTCTGATAAACAGTAGAGTTGATTCAGTAGTAACAGTTCAGGGTTTCTCCTGTAGAGATGTACTTTAAGGCGGAAAATTCAAATTTGCAGCGTAGAGGTGTACCAACCGGTACAATTATTATTATTATTATTATTATTATTATTATTGTTGTTGTTGTTCCGGGGTATTCTGTGGAACGCAGTGCTGAAAGAAGGTGCAGGTGGGAATGGGTCTATCTACGATAGTCAAAGATTAATTTAAAACTTTAAAATAAAGGTTATATTTGTTTTCAGATATTAAATTTTAACAAACAACAAGATTTCAGGTACAGAGGTAGTTTTGTACAAAATAGGAAAGCATAAAATCCAAGAATAGGTAAGTTACGATTTGAACTTCAAGCTCATAATTTACAAAGGTCCCAATAGCACTAATGTTGCGTTTAGTTAGATAGGCAAGGATACGAATCTCCCAATATGTTTCACAGGAAATTCAAAATCAAAATTTTGAAGAGTACTTTGCTCCAAAGGTTACAAGAAATGGCCTTCCAAAGGCACCCTTCAATATCACACAAATATCTATTACATTACAAATGAGTCTCCATGCTCTATAATTCAACCGAGGAGACTGCGCTCCCAAACTCTAACCGCCTAATCAAGGCAACTTTTACTTTTTACACTAGAGATTAGAGCGTCTTTGCTCAATATAATTACACTTTCAGGCCTCTCTAGGTACAACCTACAATTTACAAAACCATATTGAAATATTACAGGGAGGTATTGAGTAGCCATTATTGCCTTTGTGGAAAAGTACAGGTTAAAGTTACTGGCCCAAAAATGTATAGAGGCTGAAACTTGCGCTCCTTGAAATCAAAGATTAAAACCCTACTTGGGTTAGTCGCCCGACGATGTAGAGGCTAATCCCACACTACTGACGTGACTAGATGGACAAGCGAAACGGTTACAAAATCATATTCACCTCAAGATTAAATGAAGGGGAACTCTAGAGGGTAACACACTCTCTATCCTCGGTTTTCAATTTATGTATCTACTTATGACTTGCTTGAACTTTAACGTGAGAAGAAAGAGAATTTTACATGTTAGGAAATTGACTGTTACATAGTTAAAGATAGTAACCTTCTCCTCGAGTCGGCTTGCGGAGATAACTACTGAGATAGAAACTGGTAGCCATTACCTTATCTGATGTTCAGCCTCCCGAAGAATGAAGAATCCGCCTCCTCTCTTAACACACACACTCAATAACACGACGATCAATAAGACAAGTTAGCTCGAAAAGGTGTAAGCTTTTATACCCGAGAGGAAGGTTCAAGAAGGCTCTGGACAAAACCAGACACACCCTCTCATTTTATTGGACAGTTGAAAAGTTACAAGAAGCCTATCCTTGGCAGAAAAACAAATACACAAAATTTTCTATTGGTTGAGGTCCCATTTTGGCGGGATATGTAAGAAGTGTTACAATGCTTGAAGTATCAAAAATATGACAAGTCATTTCTGTTCAAAAAGCTATGAACACAAAATTTCTTTAAATTTATAGTTATTCCACTTTGCACCAGAGTGCATGACATAAGTTCTTCAATAGAGACATCTATGGAGATAAGTCCAAACTTCTTGAAATCGCTGTTGTAAGCTTTGACACACTCAAAAAAAAAAAAAAAAAAAAAAAAAAAAAAAAAAAAAAAAAAAAAAAAAAAAAAAAGAAAAAAATAATCCGGTCACTTTAGGAAACCATAAAATAACACATTACCCTATCACTTCAGTAGTGACATGTTTTGGTCAACGTCCCAACTTCTTGCACTAGTTGTTTCAAGTGTTGTATATTAGATAGGGTTCTTCAAGGCCCTTCAGTTAAATGCACGGGGTTGAGGTGTACCTCCCGATACACTTCTTCTTCTTCTTCTTCTTCTTATTATTATTATTATTACGGAGTTCCCGTGGTTCACAGAGGAATAGGAACCGCCTGGGTTTAATGACTGGACAAGGAATTATTTAGAGCAACTTGTAGTGTAAGAAATTTGGATATTTAATTCTTTCCTTTCATAAATTTGAGAGATAGAAAATCTGACAGAATAACTTGGAACAATTGCAAATGTTAATAATATTATTTACTTCTAATACAATTTCTTTTACGTCACGCCGACACAGATAGATCTTATGGCGACGATAGGATAGGATAGGTCCAGCAGTGGGAAGGAAGCGGCCGTGGTCTTAATTAAGGAACAGCCCTAGCATTTACCTGGTATGAAAATGGGAAACCATGGAAAACCATCTTCAGGGCTGCCGACAGTGGGGCTCGAACCCACTATCTCCCGGATGCAAGCTCACAGCTGCGCGTCCCTAACCGCACGGCCAACTCGCTCAGTAATGGTAAATAATGAGCTCGTCTGCTCTAACAATATCTTGGACTTTGAAGTCCTAAATCAGGTACAGAAAACTTGAAGTAATTACCTCGTCGATAAATTACACAAAGAAGAGCGTTATTGCTCCTGACAAATACAATATTTTGAAAGAGCAAGATTTTTCTGAGCAGTTACACTTCACAGGAGTCTGAGCTCCAAAATATAAGAGTCTAGCCCCTAGGAGGAGATCGGTTTCTTTTCACACACTAATATTACACTAGGGAACTCATCGGGTGACCCCACTTCAAAGTTTTCATCGTTGCTCAACAATAATAGTAGTCACTGTTCCCAAAGGGAACTAAAACGAAGAACGGTTACATTTTGAATAATGCAGGATAAACACGAGCATAATTGCCCATACTACATGGCCTTAAGAGTAAAAAGGAAAGGTTGCACATAACCGGCCATCAACAAAAGGCAAGGAGACGAAACACCAGCACTCTTTATAGAAATTATTAGAAACCTAAGTGGGCTTACGGCCCCAAAATACAGAGGCTAATCACATACTGAAAGGGGTGGCTAAAGGAGGAACATTTATGGCCGAGACAAGATTTACAAAATTTAGAGGTTGAAAATTTTAGTCACCAAATTGTAAGGTTGAATGGCAGGCGGCAGACGGTCACCACTCTGCGTTCCCTCCCAGTAAGGAGTAGAAGCAGAGTACTCAGACTTCGCCGAAAATCCTAGTTTAAACCAATAGTTTACAAAATTACTTTGGAAGAAAACGGCTGAAACCTTCCTCTCAAACTACCGGCAGGCGCTATCACATGTTTAGGTAAATTCTGCCATTACCTTGCATCGCTGCATCTTTTTCAAACAGGCCGCGCCCCTGTCTCCTAGGCCTCCGTCGAGTCGCATTCCCAATCATTGGAGCAGTTCATACAAGACAGCCCTAACGTGCCCTGCTTCATAGGTGCGTAGGGGAAACTTCCAGATTAAATTGGAACTACACTTTGCTGATAGGCAGAATTCCCATACATAACTCCAGGCACGATTGACTAGAGGACATATTTACGGCCATCTGATAGGTAGATTACAATCGAGGAGGAACCAGCTGAAGTGTTGACAACTTCGATACATTAAAAACATCGACAGAAAAAAGTTTACTAGTAACAAGAATGATATTTCCTAACCACTTATTTTGATTTTAGTTCACGAGAGTGCGCTAACAATTCGATGGTAGAGCCATCTAACCATAGAAGAAGAAAGTTTTTGGGAGTTTACAAGTTCAAGTCCGTTGGCATAGATGGTCGCGGAGAAGGCGCGCAGTTTAAATAGCCGGATAAGGAGTACGCCTGGCATAATTATTATGATTCATCATTAGGGCCACCAAGGACCGCGAGATCTCAACTCTTTGTTTCTGTACCGGGCGGTACACCTCCGCGCCGCTAATTCAAACATTGCGCCAGTTGAAACTCCTCTACTGGAGGAAGCCTGAACTTTAACCACCATGTTAATTCTAAAGTTTCTCAGAAGATGTCGCTATTGTAAATTTTGAAGAGTTCTGAACTGTGTCTTTTTCGATTTATATTTGTTTTCCCTGTAGTGAGAAGTGTGAACATTCTCTTCTAGATGGCACTACTGAAGAACTACTATTGTGCACCCTAGTGCGAAGTGAAGGAACTGTTTTATGAGAAATTTTGTGTTCATAAGTTTGTTCTTTGTTAAATTTCTTTCAGTCATTTTTTGGGTTGGCAGTATAACCCTTCTCTTTCCGCTTGTTTTGAATTTAGCCAATCCCGAATTTCTCTAATTAATTTTTGACCAATAACGTACGTCTTCTCCGATATGGATATGTTGCTTGATCCTAGCCAATAAAGTTGAGGGGGGGGGGTGTGGGTTCTCATTCTTGAAAGGTCTCAAATGTTCCACGAGGGTATTTAAACTGCTGATTTTCTGGTCTCCGGGCCACTTCAGTAACATCTTTCCTAGTGTGATTATGTAGCAGGGGGCGGGAAGCGCCTCTTTCTTCAGGCGGCAGTTCATCCATCAGGTAATGGCCTTTTAATAACTTTTTTGCTTGCTAGCTCAGCAGTTTAACCCTCGGGGCAGGTTCGAAACTTTTATCATGTAACCTTCCTTTAAAATGTAAAAGATACTTGGTATAAATTCCGTCTCTTTAAGTACAAATCGGGATAAAGAGTGCCTAACCCTCTCGAGCTCCCTCTCATATTGTTTTTGAGGTGACTACGTTTTCATAGCTTCATAATGTAATAAATTTTCCTATCGTGTCACCTCCGTAGTATGGGATTAGCCCTTGCATAAGCGGCCTAAGAGCCAAATAGGTTTTAAAAAGGTGTATTAGGAGTGCAAGTTACGCCTCCACTCAAGTTGGTATTTTGGGGCCATGTTATTGTCCTGTTTCTTTAGTGAATAGGCCTCAGTAGGTTGGGTATTTTTACCCCTGTTCTTGTGTGCCTGGAGGGCAGCTTGAAGGTGGAGTTTGGTGTGGCCTTTGAATTGGTTTGAACTTTGAGAGCGGGTTCGCTCTTTCTAAAAATTGTATTTTCTGTGTGCCTCAAGCAGGCTTAACTGGGTAATTGGGAGCAAATGCTCCTTAGCATGCTTGGGGTTTTCTGCCCCTTTGTTGAACCTTGTGTATAGGTAAAATTGGATTCATTGCTCAGGGATTGTGGATCTGGGGCTCGAAGCCCAAAATCCATTAATAAACTGTAATTGTACTTTCTTAACTTGTTGATATACAACTGAGTTCCTGTTATACTTGTTATTTCTTGATCTCGAAAAGAAAATATAACCTTTGTTAAATTTTAAATTAATTTTAATTTCGTTGTTGAGACCTATTCCATCCAGCACCTTCTTTCACCTCTAACTACCACGGATAATTGCGTAATAGTTTCCTTTCGGAATCACCAGGTTATCATCCTTTCGGCGTGTGCTTTCTTCTATGCATCAGGATGGACCTGCTTCAGTCGAGTTGGGACTGCTTCTCGATGAACCTGTCTAAGTGTGTATTTGAGTGGTGTTCGAAATTGAATGTCTGTTTTTGTAATTTCAGTTATTATTATTATTATTATTATTATTATTATTATTATTATTATTATTATTATTATTATTATTATTATAGGTCCGAGGCTTGCTTGTTCTGAGCTCGGTTAATTTATGAAGCAGGATGCTGCCCTACTTGCAGACTGAACGCTGAAAGGCATAACAGTCTATAATGATAATGTATGTAATGTATGTATATATGTATTATTATTATTATTATTATTATTATTATTATTATTATTATTATTATTATTATTATTATTATTGACTATTTAGACGGCCCCGTGGTGTAGGGGTAGCGTGCATGCCTCTTACCCGGAGGCCCCGGGTTCGATTCTCGGCCAGGTCAGGGATTTTTACCTGGACCTGAGGGCTGGTTCGAGGTCCACTCAGCCTACGTGATTAGAATTGAGGAGCTATCTGACGGTGAGATAGCGGCCCCGGTCTCGAAAACCAAGAATAACGGCCGAGAGGATTCGCCGTGCTGACCACACGACACCGCGTAATCTGCAGGCCTTCGGGCTGAGCAGCGGTCGCTTGGTAGGCCAAGACCCTTCAAGGGCTGTAGTGCCAAGGGGTTTGGTTTGTTTTTATTGACTATTTTGCATTAGTGACAGCGGCTTGCCAAAATAACTTTTTTTTTTCAAAGGTAGACCCCTAAGTTATACGACATTTTCTGACCCATTTCGGAAATTAATGGCGTGACTAGTCGTTATGACTATATATACAATTTCCTTTAGAACATTACGTAATTAAACTATATTTATAGCATTATCTAGTATTTTCTTTACCGAGCTCGGTAGCTGCAGTCGCTTAAGTGCGACCAGTATCCAGTAATCGGGAGATAGTGGGTTCGAGCCCCACTGTCGGCAGCCCTGAAGATGGTTTTCCGTGGTTTCCCATTTTCACACCAGGCAAATGCTGGAGCTGTACCTTAATTAAGGTCACGGCCGCTTCCTTCCACTTCCTAGGCCTTTCGTATCCCATCATCGCCATAATACCTATCTGTGTCGGTGCGACGTAAAGCAAATAGCAAAAAAAAAAAAAAAAAAAAAGTATTTTCTTTTGTATTACTTGATTGAAGTTGTGCTAGTAGAAGGGTGTTTCCGAAGACAATCCCAAAGGTGACAGTTAGGACTGAGAAGGTATGGACTGTGGCCTGTATTAAGGTACAGTCTGATTATAAATATTTTTAAAATGACTAGGGAAGAATCATCTCTACTGATAGTGTGATTTGAACCCACCCACTCCAGGCTGAAATTAATTACTGAATTTATTTACAGGGCCTGTATTAAATGGAAAGACTGGCAAAGCCTGTACAACAATTAATACAAGCCTTACACACATACATGTATTTTCATTACTGTTTTGCTTATCAATGTTTAGTCTGCAAGCCTATGTGAATTAACTAAACGCCTCCACAGTTCTCTATTTCGAACTAGGTCTGTGACCTCGTTTAGTTCCACACCTCTTATCACTAAATCATTAAAACACATGTCCAATGATCGTCGCTCCGTTCTCCCTCTACTTCTCTAGCCCTTCATGGCCGAGTGTATTATTTTCCCAGGTAACCTTCCTTCCTCCATTCGTCTTACGTGACCATACTACCGAAGCTTGGTTTGTACCCACCCGTGCCTGTTTCCTCCAGCTTATGAGTAAGATACGCTGAGTGCACTCAGATTTCCCTCCCGTACAATGAAGCCGTACTGAAAACAAACCGATGTAAAGATAATTGAGTCCAAGAGCTCACTTCTTTCCTACAGAATACCGTTGAGCACAAGTACGAACTCACTGCATTAGCTTTGCTGTACTTTGATTCAGTTTCACCTCCTGTACTACGAATCCTCGGAAAACATACGTCCTAAGTACTTGAAATGATCCACCTGCTTCAGTTTCGTATTCCTGCCTGAAATACAAATTCAAACCTCTTAGGTTTATTCCCTACTGACATCATGTAAGTATTGGAAAAGGTGATTTCCACATCGTACTCTCTGCAAGCTCCAAGTAGATTGTAGGCTCTCAGCATAGTCTGCCATTAAAACCAAGCTGACACCTCTGAAAACCGTAAAAGTATTTGGTGGGAGGTAAAACAAATACCGACCACATGGTGTAGGGGTAACATGCCTGCCTCTTACTCGGAGGCCCCGGGCTCGATTCCCGGCCAGGTCAGGGATTTTTCCCTTGACCTGAGGGCTGGTTTGAGGTCCACTCAGTCTACGTGATTAGAATTGAGGAGCTATCTGACGGTGAGATAGTGGCCCCGGTCTAGAAAGCCAACAATAACGGCCGAGAGGATTCGTCGTGCTGACCATACGACACGTCGTAATCTGCAAGCCATCGGGCTGAGCATCGGTCGCTTGGTAGGCGTAGGCCCTTCAATGGCTGTAGTGCCATGGGGTTTAGCTTGGTTTGCTTGGTGAAACAAATACTGGTAACAGTAATTTTTAAGACCAAGTCGCTGGCATAAGTAAATCTGCGTGCTACATTTCTACCGAATTGAAGCCTTCCCTTTCAGTATATAATCTATATGCACCCGGTTCCTTGGCTGAATGATCAGTGTACTGGCCTTAGGCTTAGAGAGCTCCGAGTTCGAATCTCGGCCAGATTGGCGAGTTTTACTATGTATGGTTAATTCTTAACGCTCGAGGTCTATATGCTTGCGTTTTTCCCAAAACATTCCTCGTGATAGTCATACAACACAGTGGTGGTGGTGGTGGTGATTATTGTTTTAAGAGGAAATACAATTGGGCAGCACTAATCAGAGAAGAGGTCCGGCACTTCAAAAATTGAAGGTACCGGTATAAGAAAGCTAAGGGCCATGAAAGGCGTGACAATAAAAAAAACCTCTAAATATCGTAACCCTAATATCGTCGGGGTCGGAAAAGAACAGGAATTGACCAAGAGAGGTCGCATAGGAAAGGTGAAAGCGAGGAGCCTGACACAAGTAAGTGGGAAGAATGCCGGACTCAAGTAGGGAAACAGTGGTCTGCAACCCACGCTTTCGGTCGCCTATTACGTCAGTCAAGGGATGCTGTGGATGCTATTCTACCACCCCTTCACGCAGCAAAACTACCAAGAACCACAGTAACTCGCAATAGTGAATATAATCCTCCACATATGGTTGGCATCTGGCCATAAATCAGAGCCAAGTCTGCATGTGCGACAAAGGTGGAAGATTTTAGCCTTGACTAGCCCTGTAACTACTTTGATTGAAGAACACATTCTACAATTAATTCTCATTGCGGCTAAATTGTCGCCTTAAATGCCTTCGATTATCTGTAATAACTTACACCTAGTCTCAAAATGCCCCCGAACGGCTAAGCCTTACAAACTAAGATTTTTAGAAACAAAAGTAAATAGGTCTTCTTATACAAGCAAGTGCCATTCATTTTTAATAGAGAGACTGAAGGCTCAGAGCAACTCGCTCGGTGAAAACGGACATTGAAAATCCTCAGCCTGTTTCCAGCAGTGAGAGGCCGACGCGCTGCCGCCTGAGCCACGGAGGTTCCCAAGACGAACATTCTTTTTTTCCTACCGCTTTTTCCCACATCTGTGGAGTAGTGGGTGCGTCGCACATGTGGATTTGACCCTATTTTACGGTCGAATGCCCTTCCTGACGCCAGCCCTATATGGAGGGATATAATCACTATTGCGTGTTTCTGTGGTGGTAGTGTAGTGCATTGTCTAAATGTGATGAGGAGACTGTTGGGACGGACACATACACCCAGTCTCCGAGCCAGAAGAATTAATTAGAAGCGATTAAAATCCCCGACCCGGCCGGGAATCGATCCCGGGACCCTCTGAACCGAAGGCTAGTGAGCTAACCATTCAGCCAACGACTCGGACTCGCAACACGAATGTCACCACCACAACATGAAAACATGTACAGTGATTTACGGAGAGTAGTTTCACTTAATTTGAATAATAATAATAATAATAATAATAATAATAATAATAATAATAATAATAATAATAATAATAATAATAATAATAATAATAATGCCGGGCTCAGTGGTTCATATGATTGAGGCGTTGGCCTTCTGATCAGAACTTGACAGGTCCGATCCTGGCTCAGTCCAGTGCTATTTGAAGGTGCTCAAATACATGAACCTCCTGTCGATAGATTTACTGGCACGTACAAGAACTACTGCTGCAGTAAATTCCGACACCTCGGCGTCTCATGAAACCGTGAAAGTAGTCAGTGGGATGTAAAGCTAACAACATTATTATTTAATAATAATAATAATAATAATAATAATAATAATAATAATAATAATAATAATAATAATAATAATAATAATAATAATAATAACAATTTTACATAGAATTTAAAAGGTTAGCACAGAGTAGGGTGGCATGAAGAGTTACATCAAACCGGTCTACCTACTGATGTTCCAAACAACAACATTTTCGTAACATTTGTTTAACTTCAATTTCTTCGTTCTGAAGCACACTAGAGTACCAACGACTCACAACGGTGGAATGCATCGTTGCGTATAGAATGCGACTTCTCCGACCAATTACTGCACGTAGACTTTGGAATAACAAATATTATGTCTGATTTTTTCCAAAATGTGACGTCAGAAACAGTTGGGTTTACTCATTTTTTACACTGATTCACAGGACAGGAAGTAATTTCAATGGAAGCCATGAAGGCTCGTGCAGAAGTAAATAGGAAATAGTAAATGGCCGCTTTTATTGCTCATTTCTGGTCTGGGTTGGGTGATTCCCAAGTCATTTCCCTCTCCAGAAGTGAAAGTGTTAATTCAGAATTCTTCGACTTTCTAACAGAATCGAATCCTTGTTCTTGCAGATTCATTAATTTCGCTCTTATCGCGGCTAGGTGGGTTCTCACTACCCCATAGTATATACACGAATATTATGCACGCGTAGTTGGGGTTCTTTGGTAAATAAATAAATATACTTTCGTTAAGAAGGATAGAATGTAATTCAAAAACAGGTTCTGGACCACCTTGGATACAATCTTCGTCGAAAATCCTGGAAGAGCATTCGTACTTCAGTACCATATGCAACCCACGCTTTGCTCTCCAGGTGATTCGGCTGTGAAAGGGAAGTGCGAGCAGTCAGAGAAGAGATAATCTCTCACAATAGAACATGTTCACAATACGCTGGATGGGAGGAATGCTCTCACTCTCTAGAAAAGGTGAACTGTCACCAACTTTATTAAGGATACGACTCAATGGGTCATGTTTCAGTAATATGCTACGTTTCTTGTAGCACGATTTATGAGAGTATTAAAGTGAAGAACTAGTTACTTATAATACTTACGCATGCGAAAACCACTATGTGAAATATTTCAGTTTAGATCTTCGGCAGGTAAGCTTCTGTCATCAAAGTTCAATATTTGGTGAACAATTAAAAAAAAAAAGAATCTCGCTCTTACGATATTTGTGCTGCGGGTCAGTATTTCTCCTACAATATTATCACATAGAGGTTTACGCAGCGCAACGACGTTATGATCTTAAAAAGAATTCAGTACATTCGTTCTTCCGAACCTTCACATGTTTCTTAATCTTTGTGATTTGTTGTGAGTTTCCTGTAGCTGGGTAATAATTGGTGAATCATAGTTTGGCTCTGATGTCGAGACACCAGTTAGTGTAATATAAGTGTGGACATTTCGAACTTATAAAGAAATGATAATGGAACTATCGCTGAAATCATATCGAAATTTGTCTTGAAATCTTTCTGGGATAATGAGCGATTTGTAAGAAGGAAACGTGCGAAAATTCAGTTGCGAATTTCAACTGTATGTCTGAAAACTTCACTGAAACAGAAGAGCAGTGCCACTTGCTGGCTGGCTTGAACTAAGCCACTGTACGAACCTCATGGCTCACGCAGTACGTGGTGGTTGTGTAGAGTAATTCACCACGGCGCCGAGCAGACACATTGCTGTCCAAATTGTCATATCCTAAGGATATGGCAAGCTGGGGACTGGATAGGGTTCTAAAATGCACTCAAGTTACAATAAGAACACCAGGTTAAGGCGGCTTAATGCCAAGAGTTAATATATTGAAATTTCCCAAAGTTATTCACTGTACAATATATACATCTATATATACAACTCTTGAAGCTAATTTGATCATGAATTAGGGAACTTCCTAAACCTGCACAACTTTCTCTCTAGCTAAAAGTTCTTAGTTCCCTATTTAGTTCATTCAATACTAGTTAATACTTATCTTCCGAGCGATGGGAGTCTTCTACGACGTCTTCTTTCTTGAAGCCTGAGTTTCACTATCACACGTTAGCACACGCTGTTACACTTCTTCCCTTCACTGGTTCCCCAAGAGATACAGTTCTGATTTACAATGTTACAGTCCAGGCTAATTACAAGGTGATTGAGTTCGTATGTTGTACTGGAACCTGTCGATCCGTGGTTACCTCTTCCCTACTGACCGGCCCAATCTTGTACAGTCTTATCCCTGTTTCCTTGATAATAGGAGACGTTAGTCCCTGAGTGATGCTTCCCTCTAGCCTCCTCTGTATAGTTAGTGTCTATTGAGTGGGTTCCTCCAGAGAACTTCACTCCTATAGAAGAACAGTCAAAGTCCTTAATTGTCACCCTTTACTTCACGTCTTTACTAGAGCAGTAGAGATTATATGCTTCCACTGCTTGTCAGAATCCGTTACTTTTCCCTGGTCGCGTAAGCCTAATTTACTAAAAAGGCTTCCCTTATTTTCTCGTTAATTTACAGGATCGCTAATGCGTTCCCTTCACCCTACTACTCTTTTACAGGAGTGTTCAGACTCCTGATGTATTGTCTAAGAGTACTATTGTCAATTACAATATTCCTGACTTCGAACTTCACTTCAAGTTCTGTTCGCGACCTGACTGGCTCAATGTCCCCGCCAGACCTTCAGCTTCCTTCCCAACTACCTCTCTGACTGTGGGCTATGAACTAACTGACTGATCTCCTCTCTGAGTTCTCCCTTAAGTTAATTCTGTATTTCGCTGTTGCTATGCTCAGCCGAACTTTGAACCCTGTGTACTTCTGATTTGGCTTATTCTCATTGGCTGGCAGCATCCCTTCCCTGAGGGAATTCTCAACCTTCTCAATTGTTCCAGAAGGTCGAACCTCGGAATTTTCCTTGTACTACGTGCGGTTTTAAGCCGCGCTCTGTCATCCTTGACCATGTACATACAGTGATAAGGAATGACCAATATCCTGTGTTTGTTCAAACATTTCACCACTGCCTGAAAGCTCAGAACTGCATCTCTTTTAGTAATTCCCAATGAATATTTCAATATCATTTTCTTACCCATATAATTATTTCTTCTTGATGCCTTAAGTCCTATTTTCATTTTCAGGCTCAAAATTTCTTATATCTACTTTTATTTCTGCACTGTGAGGTCGCGGTTCGAATTTATTTTCGAACCGCGTGCTCACGACTTATGACATGCGGGAGTGCCTGATCAGCGATACGACAAAATGCCTCCTCAGACTGTTTTCTCATGCCTCTTATAGGGACTTCGATATATATCTTGCGACCTTGCAGTTGAAAGTTGGAGCAATCCTTTAGGGACATTTGTTAGCGAACATTATCATTTAAACTTATTTCTTAATAAGACATGGGAAGGATCCGGAAAATATTTAACGAAATGTGCGTGTTGTTGACATTACAACACACATTGAAATACACTGGTGGAAAATAGCACTAGAAATGAGTTGTGCTAGCAAAATGGAATTCGCGAGGTGTGTTTGCACATCTGAAAGATGACGCCTATTCAGTTTTGGACGGCAGTCGACAAAGAGTCTTGCTAGTAGCGTCAATATGACCTTGCAAAGCAAGTTTGTTTTAAACGCATACTGTACAATTCGTGAGGGTTAGTCATCACTGGGGGTTGGCGTTGTGAGGTAGCTGTAAGTCGAACATGCCTTTAAGGGGGCGAAGAAGGCAGTATCAGTAGCTTACCAAGTTTAAACGAGGCCATGTTAAAGGGCTACGAGAAGGTGGATGTTCTTTCCGCAATATTGCAGATGTATCCACAGTGCGTAGGTGTTTGCAACAATGGTCATGAGGAGGTACTGTCTCAAGAAGACCGCAGTCCGGCCGCACACGGGCGACTACAGAGAGGGAATGCCGCCATAATCACCGCACTGCTGTGGTGGATCGTGCTGTATCTGCAGAAACCATTAGAGATTCAGTTATCACCAGAGTGGTACAGCGAAATATAACAATAGATTTCTTGAGTGACAGCTCCGGGACAGAAGTCCTATAGCGAACATGCCACTAACTCCAAATCACTGCCATCTGAGACTTCTGTGTTGTCAGGTTAGAGCTCGTGGAGGGCGAATTGTTCTCAGATGAGAGCGGTTTTTGTCTTAGTACCAGTGATGGCAGTAGGTTGGTAATGTAACCGTTCACTACCATGATCATAGGCATGTCATGAGGACCAGCAGATAATATACGCCATTTTCCGTGTCATTCTATCATATATTCTGTCGTAATGAGCATTTTTCACCCAAACCGGGATACGAGTAACGGTGCACCAGTTTGAAGGGTGAGAATCTAGTTACGCGCACAGAGAGAAAGAGAGATATGCAGAGCGAGACCTTAGAATTACGCTTACTAGTTGCAGAGAGAGAAGAGAATAGCCACGCCAAGCGCGGGGAACATTTAGTTCAAAAGGCGGAGTCTATTTATAGAGTTTAAACACAAGAGTTGCAAATTCTCAGTGATATCCCTGTATATTCACTGGTGCCAACTCATAGTGTTCGTTTGTTATTAATAATAATAATTAAAATATAATAAAGGTTTTTCACACAAGCTTTGGAAATGTACGAGTAAGAACTAGTTGGAATCTGCGTAATTTCTGCTATTCAATGATGTCAGAAGATGTCTTCCTTAATGAAGTGATCGGTAATGACGTACCTTAGACAGATGTGCTTAGTAGGAAATAGGTGTTAGGGGCGCGCCGCTTGGCAGAAGCGAGGGTGTCCCCGTTGAATTACCTTTAGCGCGCAAATTTATGAAGGCAAGCTGAGGAGATTACTAGAGATCTAGCGATAGGATCTACATGAAATTAGATCAGTGTAAAGTAGGATTCAAGAGTTCCAAATTGACTACTCACTCGACTTTGAGAGATCATTGTTAGAGGAGCGAATTTTCGCTCGTTGGGGGGGGGGGCCTACCACCTCTACATCCGCCAAGCCGAACCTCTATAAAAGAAATACAGAATCATTCCGAATATTCATTATGATCTATGCTAACGTAGTATTTACGTGCCGTTGTGAAACTTCGTCAGTCATTGTGAAGCAGTGTGCTTAGTAACTGTAATTCAGTCCTATTGGAGAATAGTGGGCGATATTCTGTGTGAATAATATGTATCAGATCTGTACTCGTGCAGCGAAACCAGGCCGCATGATGTGAAACAATTACCGTGGTTGTTGAATAGAGGTGTTTTAAATTCCCACAGATATTTATCATGGGAATGCATATTTGTGAATTTAGTGACGACTCATAGAAATAATATCTGACGAACGGGTTACGCTTGAGATCGCTCAGACGTTGTGAGATGCTGAATACATAAAAAATAATTAGTGGCCGAAGTTAAGATAGACGCAATATTGAGAGACGCTCATGGAGCTAATAGAAAGGCGAGGGAAGAACGTCGGCTTGATCCAGTGACGATCACATAAAGTAACGGTAACCATTAATCATGTTGTGTGACAATAAAGGGAATGATCTACTGGGACTTACCGCTACTCGGGTAGTCCACCTGAGTTCATGAGTGGGTCTAGCCACAGTAGGTTATTTGAAACGCACAGACAGTATTTCATTAACCATTTCCCGTTGCCTGTATGTTTGCGAGTGGTCATCGAGCCCAGGAGTGGAATCGACCAGAGTCGCGGCGTAGTACCTGCATTCATCTCTTCAGGGAACGTCCAAACTTCCAAGGACAGGAGACCGCAGTTCGAGACATCATGTACGGGACCTAGAAGGGGATGAGCTCACGAGGCCGCAGTGATCTTAAAACCCCAGGCGTACCCGCAGATGACAGCCGACTACACGCAGTAACTTGAGAACACTTTCATTTTACTAACCATGAAAATCCAATTGACCATGTAACGTTCCAGACGTTACAGTGTAATTATGTTAATTTTATTATGTATAATTAATTCAGGAATTTAACGTCATGATATTTATTTTGGTATGTAATTGTATTATAATTCATGTTTAATCATTTGCTCACTATCATTTCATTACTTTGTAACTACGACTTGTAAACGAGGGCTGAATATTCTAATATTCACTTAGATTCTTGCGACATTTGTTTAAAATTAACTTGCAGTAGATTTCCTCTATATTGCCACATCACCGAGGAAGGAGGAAGGACAAATTTAGACACCAAGTTCTGGGAAAGCGAGCACGTGTTCACGCGTCCTAACGTAAGCTACCGTATTTCGACCAGAATTATTCAAACGGATCAACGCCTATATTTTGAAAGGAGCGTCATATTGCCATGGATACTGAGAGAATGGACCAATAGAAGAACAGTTAATATCAGAGTTAAGACCCGTCAACTCTAATATCTGGAGTGGGGAGAGACATGTCATCTGATTGGACCACGTGTAGCGACCTGTAATTAGCGCCAGTGAAGGTTATAAAAGGGCTTGCTGGAGCTCTTGGCTTCATCTTGATATCTTGCATCTCTTCTACTAGATCTACTACTGGACTCGGCTGCATGCTACTTAATCTTCTTCGTTTGATTCTGCAGTAGTATTCTACATTAATTTACCACGACGTGGTACTTAGAAATTCTGAATGAGGGGTGTATAGCCACTCTCATCAGGAAGTACGTACAGCTCGGCTACAAGACCGGTTTGAACCAGTCTAAGTCAATAGGTAGTATTAATCTAGATAGAAATGGAACTTCAGAGAATATTTTCAGTAAAGTTGGAAGGATTCTTAATTGAGTATCCTCTCCAAATAACCCAAGGTGGTTCTTCTAACTATGACTTAGGGCTTATCTCCAATATATGGGATAGAGCATAATAGGGAGTGTTAGTTTTGAAGTCATCTTCCAATTAGTGGTGGGTGCAATTTGCAAGGCAGGAATGGTACTTAGCTGCAGATGAAGAGATCTCAAAGACGACCGATGATGTTCCCGCTACAAGGATGGAAGCTTCCCGAGGACCAGCAGAACAAGACTAAATGGTGAGCAAGCGAGTTAAAGATATTGCAAGTTTTCGCGAAGTAGAGTCATTCAATTTTTTATTAAATTCATTTTCTATTTTAAATTCAGTCTTCGTTAAACCGTCGTCATTTATATTAAATCTAATAAATAGTATTTTTCTAGTTCACTTTAATCAATCTGCCTTAATTAGCCTTTTGATTTTTAATTCTCCTGCTTAATGATTAGTGCACTATCACCCCACCCCTGTGATAAGAGTCCGTCCAAGCTTGATTATAAATTTTTATCTTTAAGTCCTCAACTTAAAGATTGGCGCCCTTAGCTTGAATGGTTGCATTTCTCATTTGATGATTGTTCTCCGAGAGGGGAAGTCACATAAATGCCGCTCCAACGTGTGGCGAGAAAATCATTAAGTACGGAGCAGTTAATGACAGTAACGATATCAGAATTCGTATTATGGGCAAAATTTGGATATCCACGTTTCATTAGAAGTGTTTGATTGTGGGAAGGGTCATGGCTGATCAGACGAAAGAGGAGAGGATGTTGCGCAGTGGACGGGCGATAAAAGGCAATAATGTATTGAGTTCAGAGGAAGAGTTGTGTAGTCTAGTAGAGGAAATTGAAGATAGAAGTGTAAGTAGTATGGAGAGTGAAGGCAAGCAGAAAAAAGTCAGTATGGAGTCAGATGATAGTAGGATGGGGGGCGAAGCGGAAGTGAACACTAACAATGAAAGTAATAATAATGATCAGTTAATGGGAATGATGCAATTAATGTTAAGTAAGATAGAGGACAGTAAAAATGAGCTTAAAGGTGAATTAGAACAAACTAACACTAAAATTGAGAATATTAAATATGAACTTAAAGAACAGTTAGAGCAAACTAAAGCTGAATTAAGCAGGGAGATGAGGGAAAATAAGGAGGAAGCGAATCGGAGAATGGACGAACACAGTAGGCAGTTACGCGATCTGGTGGTAAAAAATGAACATTTTAATAAGCGATTAGAGGACCAGAAAAGTGAATATGAACGGCGAGGGAAAGAGGTAGAAGGAAAGTTTGCGGATCAGAGAAGTGAATTCCTGGAATTAATGGGGAAGGAAAACAACTCTACTAGGGAGGAAGTAATGAGGCAGGTCACTAGTATTGATAAGAGAGTTGAGACTCAAGGAGGGGAAATACGGATATTTAAAGACCACGTTCAACAAGAGATGGACACGGTAAAGCTTAGAATAGAAGATGAGACCCGGGCAAGTGAAGAAAGGTTTGCGATAGCTGAAGAGAATAAGATTGAAATTAGGACATTGAAAGAGAAGCAGGTTAATTTGGAGAGAGAAATTGATAGGAGAGACGGAGATGTAGAATGCCGGATGGAGAAAGCAGAAAATCAGTTAAAACAGGTGGCAAAGGATAAACAGGTTTTTACGGGAAGGCAATGTCTAGGAAATAGCTACATTAGGGAAATAGAACTACCTAAATTTAATGGGAAACAAACGAACCCGCTAGATTTCCTTAAGATGATAGAAAAACGATTTGAAAAGCGTCTAGAGGAAGGGTCTATGGACTGGGAAGACGTTATGGAAAATATTGACCATGCTTTTGTAGGAGAAACTAGGTCTTGGTTCATGGTATATAGGCAGACGATGACGAACCTGAAAGAATTCAGAAATAAGTTTAGAGAGAAATTCTGGAATGAAGCGATACAAGCTCGGGAGAGAGAAAGGGTGGTATTTGGGAGGTACAAACAGCATGAAGGAGTCACTATGACCGAGTACTTCCTGGCACATGTCATGATTTGTCAGAACTTAGATGGTATAACCGAGGGGTCTGATGTAGTTAGACTACGTTTAAGACATTTTCCGGACAGGGTGAGAGAAGCGGCCTGTATGCAAAAAGTTGGTACTATTCAGGAGATGGAGAACCTACTAGGCAGTTTTGATGCGTTAGGTAACCTTAGGAGTAGAACGGAGAATATTCAGAACTTTAGTCATCACAACGGAATGAGACATAACGGTAGAACACAGAATCACGAAGCGCGCAATCAGTTCAGACCTCAGCAGAACAGCAGGAGCGGAGCACAGGAATATAGGACAGGAAATTCCCAACGGAGGCCAGAGCAATGTACTAATGAGTCCAACGTCAATACACAAAGGGAAACTTTAAACTAACTAGAGGCTGTAATGTTAGGTCAGAATTCCAGCCTAGTACGAAGGTAGCGAAGTGTCTTGCCATGAAAGTGTTACCATATGACCTCGATGTTAGAGACGATTTGTTGTATGAACCCGAGCAGAATAATGGAGATTCAAGTAATAAAGTAGTCAATCCCGTTGTTAAATTGAAAGTCTGGGGGGCGTGGGTTAAAGTTTTGATTGATCCTGGTAGCCAAATATCATGTATTAGTTCTCAGTGGTATGAGTCATTAGTGAAACAGGGTATTCAGTTGGAGGAAATGCCTGTTAAGTCTACTTTCATCATTACGGCTGTTGGAAAGAAGTCTAAGCAAATTTGTAAACAAGTAGCTGTCCCGATCTGCATTAATAATTCTATTAGCGTTCAGATATGTTTGGTAATTCCGCATTTGATATTTGATCTTATCTTGGGATCTGACTGGTTAACGTTAAAATTGGCTCAGTTAAATTACAATGATCTTATGCTAAATTTGAGGTGGAATAATGAGGATATCAAGGTCAAGTTTGAGGAGGAAATTCAGAGGAAAACGGAAGTTAGTACAGTGTGGAGAATGAGAGAGGTTTCTAAAGTAAATGAAGAGGCTAATGAGGGCCTGAAGTTGTGTCAGTTGTGGATTAATGAGGATAAGATATGTGGCTTGAAAGAAGCCGTAAGTAGAAGTGAAGTAAATGAAATCCAGAAGGACAAGTTATATGAAGTGTTGTGTGAACACGTGGAGATTTTTTCCGAGAAACCTGGTGTTACCCATCTGTATGAACATTCTTTTTCTGTGCTGGATAAGACTCCATTCAGCGGACCGCGGTATCCGATACCACACAAATATGCAAAAGCTGTAGAGGATCAAATTCAAGCTATGTTAGCAGACGATGTGATTGAATTATCAAACAGTCAATACGTTAATCCCTTAATTGTCGTGCCTAAGTCTGATGGATCAATACGTTTGTGTATTGATGGCAGGGAGATGAACCGACGTGTTGGTGCTGATCAGTTGAGATCACAAACCATTGAAGAGTTGATACAGAATTTTCAGGGTAAGAGTTGGTTTTCTACGTTAGATCTTAGGAGTAGTTTTTGGCAGATACCTTTAAGATCAGAAGACAGGCCTCTTACTGCTTTCAGCTATAAGCATAGTTTGTACCAATTTAGGCGTGTTCCTTTTGGGACCCGTACGAGTTCGGCAGCTCTTATTCGCGCACTTAGTATTGCCTTGGGAGATGATACTGGAGATTATGCTACTATTTATATCGATGATTTGGTCATAGGATCTAGTACCTTTGAAGAGCACTTGGACCACTTGGAGAGGGTTTTTTCTAAATTAGAGTATGCTGGTTTTACTCTGAAACTTGACAAATGTGTTTTCAGTAGACGAGAGGTGACTTTTTTGGGGCACCGTGTATCGGCAATGGGAGTGACGCCTGAGAGCACAAGAATTGAAAAAATATTGAATACTACGACACCTAGAAATATTAAGGAGCTCAGATCGTATATTGGTGTATGTAATTTTTTCAGACGATTTGTAGTGAGATTTGGTAACTTACTAGAGCCATTTAGAGAAGTATTGAAAGCTGGCAGTAAGTGGGAATGGACACAGGATCATGATAGAGCTTTCCTAAAATTAAAAGAAGGATTCAGGCAGGCGGTTGTTTTGAGATACCCCAGGCCCGATAGGAAGTATGTGTTGCTGACGGACGCATCTCACTGTGGTATCGCTGGTGCACTATGTCAAGTAGATGATGATGGTAATTTAGGGATTGTGTCTTTAGCTTCCAGAGGTTTAAGTGCTGCTGAAAAGCGTTATACTATAACGGAACTTGAATTCCTAGCTATCGTATACTCCCTGAGTAAATTTAGGATGTATGTTTTAGGTACCGAATTTGAAATTAGGACGGATCATCATGCTCTTTCTTTTGTATCCAAGTGTAAATTATCATCTAACAGAGTTAGTAGATGGATACTCGCCCTACAAGAGTATGATTTTAAGGTAACTCACATTAAGGGAAAGAATAATGTCCTTGCTGATTTATTGTCACGTGATCCGAAGTTGAGCGAAGAAGGTAGCCTTCTAGAGCCACGTGAGGGCATTATTATATGTACATGTCTGTCTAAGGAAAATGAAACTGCTCTAAATAGACTACGTAACCTATTGGTTGAACAGTCGGTAGACGAAGAATGTCGGGAACCTTTGTCTGTACTTCAGGGAGGAGAGCAGTTCACTGTGTCGCATGGTAGGCACACGTACAAACTGGTTAACGGGTTTCTAGCCAGGAAATGTGGCGAGGATCTCTGGGGGATTTGTGTACCCAAAGCGCTACGTGTGGAATTGATTTGGTTTATCCACAAGGAATTAGGACATTTTGGAGCTAATAAAGTTCTGTATGAGATCCGACAGAATTTTATATGGGACAAGATGGGAAGAGATATAAGAAAAATTCTTTCCACTTGCGATCTGTGTCAGCGTAGCAAAGTTCCTAACCGCTATTTAGAAGGACCTCGTCAGGCAGTAATCTCAGAAAGACCTGGTGACTTGGTGTGTACTGATTTATTTGGACCTGTGGTAAAGGGACAGTTCGGCTTCCAATATATTTTAGTCATTATTGATGCCTTCTCGAAATTGGTCAGATTATACGGTATGAGAAAAGCCACTGGAAAATCTTGTAGTCGTATAATCAAAGAGAAGTATATCCGTGAATTAGGTACTCCTCGTAGAATATTATCAGACAGTGGACCGCAATTTATTTCGAGAAAATGGAAGTCCATAATTAGAGATCTAGGTATTACACAGGTTCATTCATCTATTAGATACCCTCAGGGCAATATGTGTGAACGCGTTATGAAAGAGTTATCTCGCATGTTTAGATGCCTAGTGTTCGATAAGCATACAGCCTGGGTGGCTCATTTATCCCGCATAGAGACATGGATCAATGCAGTTCAACATGAAAGCACTAGATTGACGCCGTCACAAGTTCATTTTGGTTGTAAGCCTCAGAATGAACTAGTGAGAGTGTTAGGTTTGCCTGAGGAACCGCCTCGTAATGCTGAATTTTACGTCCGACTGGCACGGGAGAACCTGATTAAATCTGGAGATAAACGTAAAAGGCAACAGAAACGTAAGGTACTGGATAACTTTGAGGTAGGTGATATAGTTTTGGTGAGAGTTCCCATGTTGTCAAATAGTGAGGATAAGGTAACTAAGAAATTTTTTCTGTTATATCAAGGCCCTTATAAAGTACATCGTAAACTAGGACCCTGTGCTTACAAGTTAGCGGATGGCGAGAGCGTAATGAATGGTTCATATAACATTAGTAGTTTACGGAGATACCTGTCGTGTGAGGTGGCTGAACCGGATTGTGAGATATAGGTCAGTAACTCGGGGAAGTTGCTACTTGTTATGTCAGACTACGAGCGGATGAGTTTACGTCTCTATTGTGGTGGTATTTCCTAGTTGTGTTTGTAAACAAGGGAGGTGTTTGTGTGACGGTAGATTTACGCTTGTTCATTGACGATCGATCATCTGTTTTCCGTATGTGAGGCCATGAAATTTTATATATTTGTTTTCTGAGATGTTACAGAAGGCTAATTAAAGCTGACGACGGCAAATAATTAATTTTCCCGTATGTGCATTTCTAACTTGCAATAATTTTACCGTGAGCTTAAATCACGTGTGTATTCGAGTGAAGTGTACTACATCCTGCTTCAAGATAAGGTTGAAACATTCGAAAGAGTGATAAAAGTGTAAATTGTTTGTATCATTTGTTTTTCATGTTTCTAATGTATGAGATTGGAAAATAACGTGTTATTGCTATCTAGCAAAGAATGTCGGAGAGATGGGGAGTAAAAGGACAGATAGACACTCGGCAGAGTTTGTAATCTGAATTGTATATATATTATGTTATATTTTCTAGGATAATCTTGTTTTTTTACAAAAGTGAAAAGATGCTTGTGTTGGGCATAATTTTGTATCTATACCTCAAGATGAACTGAAATAACAGACATTCGCAATGATAAGCAGTCTAAGAGAGATATGGAAAGAGTGAGATATAAATAATTGTATGAAAATAATGTCGCTCGTTATGGGCAGGTAATAGAGGTATTTCAAGTCAATGTGGGAGTAAGTGTGTGAGTTCTCAACTCATATGATATTTGTTAAGAACTCATGGGGGCGTATGTAACGTTCCAGACGTTACAGTGTAATTATGTTAATTTTATTATGTATAATTAATTCAGGAATTTAACGTCATGATATTTATTTTGGTATGTAATTGTATTATAATTCATGTTTAATCATTTGCTCACTATCATTTCATTACTTTGTAACTACGACTTGTAAACGAGGGCTGAATATTCTAATATTCACTTAGATTCTTGCGACATTTGTTTAAAATTAACTTGCAGTAGATTTCCTCTATATTGCCACATCACCGAGGAAGGAGGAAGGACAAATTTAGACACCAAGTTCTGGGAAAGCGAGCACGTGTTCACGCGTCCTAACGTAAGCTACCGTATTTCGACCAGAATTATTCAAACGGATCAACGCCTATATTTTGAAAGGAGCGTCATATTGCCATGGATACTGAGAGAATGGACCAATAGAAGAACAGTTAATATCAGAGTTAAGACCCGTCAACTCTAATATCTGGAGTGGGGAGAGACATGTCATCTGATTGGACCACGTGTAGCGACCTGTAATTAGCGCCAGTGAAGGTTATAAAAGGGCTTGCTGGAGCTCTTGGCTTCATCTTGATATCTTGCATCTCTTCTACTAGATCTACTACTGGACTCGGCTGCATGCTACTTAATCTTCTTCGTTTGATTCTGCAGTAGTATTCTACATTAATTTACCACGACGTGGTACTTAGAAATTCTGAATGAGGGGTGTATAGCCACTCTCATCAGGAAGTACGTACAGCTCGGCTACAAGACCGGTTTGAACCAGTCTAAGTCAATAGGTAGTATTAATCTAGATAGAAATGGAACTTCAGAGAATATTTTCAGTAAAGTTGGAAGGATTCTTAATTGAGTATCCTCTCCAAATAACCCAAGGTGGTTCTTCTAACTATGACTTAGGGCTTATCTCCAATATATGGGATAGAGCATAATAGGGAGTGTTAGTTTTGAAGTCATCTTCCAATTAGTGGTGGGTGCAATTTGCAAGGCAGGAATGGTACTTAGCTGCAGATGAAGAGATCTCAAAGACGACCGATGATGTTCCCGCTACAAGGATGGAAGCTTCCCGAGGACCAGCAGAACAAGACTAAATGGTGAGCAAGCGAGTTAACGATATTGCAAGTTTTCGCGAAGTAGAGTCATTCAATTTTTTATTAAATTCATTTTCTATTTTAAATTCAGTCTTCGTTAAACCGTCGTCATTTATATTAAATCTAATAAATAGTATTTTTCTAGTTCACTTTAATCAATCTGCCTTAATTAGCCTTTTGATTTTTAATTCTCCTGCTTAATGATTAGTGCACTATCACCCCACCCCTGTGATAAGAGTCCGTCCAAGCTTGATTATAAATTTTTATCTTTAAGTCCTCAACTTAAAGATTGGCGCCCTTAGCTTGAATGGTTGCATTTCTCATTTGATGATTGTTCTCCGAGAGGGGAAGTCACAACCACAACAAATGTAAAATTTGTACATATCGTTCTTTCTAACATATATTTTTATAAAGTGTAGGTGAACGCCATATGCGTGTTTCAATGGGATAAAGCTGTTTATTAATTTGATTTTTATTTTGAGTTTTCTTTTGTGATTTAAGGATAATCACTAATTTCTTCCGCGGACTTTATTGCATGAATTAGTACGTAATAGATGCGTTCAAATATCTCCCTTAATTTAGGGATACTGACCATTGAAGAATATATTTGGTTCGAGGTGCAAACCCAGGATTTAGATATTACGCGAGTGAAGTGGCATTACTTAATTTCCCTGTTGATTAGAATCTGCTTAATAGATGAATTATGTGAATTGTGAGATACCGTTGTGGATAGGAGAGATGGGACGATATGTGTGATAATGTTTAGAGATGACAGATGGAAAATGAGGATAAGAATACTCATAACGATGTGATAAAGAGGGCTAAATATACGTGAAACAGTGAGAAATTAATAATTAGTAGCCATGAATAGTTATACGTCTAGAAAAGGACGAAGGAATTTGTGACAAGAGTCCCGTACGTATGTTTGGGGAACAGGTGAAAGTGGTCGCCCAGCTGGCTACCGCTTAGAAGATTTATGACGCTCATGACGGAGAAGAATGTCAAGTCCAACAGTGGCCTGTTCGTCTGTAAAGCGCTCAGATGTTTACACAAGAACTCTTCCTCTCTTTGACACTGTATTAAATATTCACATGCCATTTAGATATTACAACCAGCGTCGTAGATTCCCTGAATCAATAGAGGAAGTGATCCTCCCCTTTTATATTTAAATTAGATCGAAATAGGAGTTTCAGATTCTCACCTCGAAGCCCAAACAACACAGGTTCGACCCTGTGTCACGCTGATGACCTTGGGTCGAAACCAGGAGACCTGACAGGACCACAGTTTCAAAGTACATTGTAGTGTGTGAAGTGTGTTTTTGTTGATGTCTTTACAGGTGTTTGCTCATTTCTTCGCGTCTTATATCCATGTGTTTGTGTTATCCTATGTTTTTTTATGGTGACTTAACGAAAACAACGTTGCATTGGCCAGCTTTGTACATACAGTAGTAGGATAAGCTAAAGGCCGGAGAAACACGCATATGCAAGTGATATAATATGTAATTAATGTGGCCAAGTGACCTTATGTTCGGTATGTTGCGATGTGATTTTCATGGGTAAGGAAGTGTACGCAAAATAATGTATACAATACCTCAAAACCACGATGGCTACAAATAATAGGGTTTGCTTCATGTGAAATGCCATCTACGTGTGTATAGTGTGGTGGTGATTGTAATGCCGTCAGATAACAGATACCAGCGGGTATCTATCCTAGGTAAAAGGGTAAATTCTTAATTTGTGTGAAGTGTAAAGTCATAAGTGCGTGTCAGTAAGATGATTTGGGATTTGACAAATGATAGTCAGAGGTAAAATGAACTGATCCAGATATTAAGGTATTCCGCAAAAAAAAAGATTTTTATGTATGTGTTAATATGGCATTGTCTCGTGTTATTTTATATTCTTGTGACTATCAGTTAATTAAAACTTATGTTCTCAGACTGGAAACACACATTCTTCTTATCTCAGTAGTATAGTGTATTCCTCTCATGTTATATAACAATCTACTTTCAATATATTAAAATTTAGTGCCCACTTTTTATCGAACAGTCCATTGCCCTTATGCTCTTGAGCTTAGTCGATGAGACAGTGAAAGTAGGGAGAATGGGACTTCGATGCCTGGGATTGACTTCCGAGTTATTCATCTAACATATTGACCTTTGTGTCCCAAAAAATTAGAGTCTTTAAGGTACCACATGAAGCCCCATATCAATCATAATGGAAAGCTCGAATATATACACTTAACAAAATGGAAATTGCAACACCATGAAGGCATTGGTCGTTTGTGTTGATTTTCAAGATATGGAACGATGCCATGTAGGTATGTAAACGATCAAACTTCCAGATCCATTGTATTGTTGCTATGGGTCTCCCTACGTGATTGGTTGCGGAGGAATCAACTCCAGTATACGGACTCTGGTGTAGCGTAGTTGACTTGCAGTCTGTGCAGTGAAGTGTTCCCCGTCAAACATGCCTCGACGACAGAGAACAACACGCTATCAGCAACTGTCGCCGTTTGAGAGGGCTCGGATATTTGGGCTGTGTGAGGCTGGATTATCGCTAAGGACTGTCGCTGCACGTGTTGGCCGACAGGCATCTACGGTGCAACGTGTATGGCAGCGGTTGTCAAATGAAGGTACCCATACTCGTAGACCTGGCACAGGCTCAGAGCGACGGACAACTGTGAGAGAGGATCGCCGCATCATTCGGATGGCCCGGATGGAACCCCATGCAACAGCAGCGCAAATTCGAGCAGCTGTGGCACCCCACGTTAACAGTTGGTAATCGCCTGCGTGCAGCTGGCTTACGAGCCTGTGTCCCTGCAGAAGGTGTTCCATTGACCCCACAACAGCGACGTGTAAGGCTGGCCTGGTGTCGAGAAAGATCGACGTGGATAAACGAATGGCATAGGGTAGTCTTTATTGATGAATCGCGCTTCTGTCTTGCCCGCAGTGATCGCCGGAATCGTGTGCGCCGACGTACCGGGGGCGCCCAGATCTTATTGTCGAGAGGCACACAGGGCCAACACCAAGCATTATGGTCTGGGGAGCTATTGGCTTTAATGTGAAATCACAATTAGTGTTTGTTGAGGGCACTATGACTGCTCGACAGTACGTTGATGGGGTATTCAATCCAGTGGTTGTCCCTATGATGACGAACATTGCTAATGGGATGTTTCAGCAGGGCAATGCCCGGGTTCACAATGCAGGTATCTCCAGAGAAGCTCTCCAGGACACAACCTTAGAATGGCCCGCCAGATCCCCGGACCTCAGTCCTATTGAGCATGTGCGGGACATGATGGGTCGACAACTGGCCAACCGTCCTCAGCCAGCCACAACTCTGGAACAACTGACCCGTACAGTGCAGCAAGCATGGGCCACAATTCCTCAGGAAGCGATCCAGGGCCTTATTGATTCCATGCCTCGACGAATTCATCAATGTATTGCAGCTCGTGGTGGGCAAATCCTGTATGGATTGTTGTCCAAACTTGCGGTCAGAGGGACCTGAAAGTGTAATAATCGAATCACAACCAAACACTCGTACTGCATGTTCAATTGCAGCAATGTAGGACCATTTCTTCTGGGTGTTGCAATTTCCATTTTCTTCAGTGTATTTATCTCCCAGAGGCGCCTCAAGGTAAGAATATTGCCACTTTCTTTCTTTCTTTCGCTATGAGACGTGACGTCACTCGCAGGTGTCGGGGATGGATGGATACAGAATAAAGTGGTGGTTAAATTAATATATTTATTAAAAGGAATTAGCAGTGAACATGATGAAATGAGTGTCCTATAATTATCTGTGATACAAATGGTCTTAGTAATACAGATTCGAGATTGATAAGCAGTTTCCGAGAGAATTTCGTGAAACACGCGCGTTTCTATTCAACTCACACCACGTCGTCAGAATATAGTGCCTATCAAACGAGGTAATTTAACCAGTCAATTTGGTACGAGATAATTTTAAATGTTTATGAACAATGTCACTAGCAATTTAGCAAGTACTTGGTTACAGTAAAGACTGCTAAAATACGTTTCCAGTAGGTCGGCAAATGTATGCAAAAAACTTGGCGGCAAGGAAAAATGACTAAGAGAGGGCATGGAAACTATAAACAAAGGGATGCGCCATCTTGAATCATTTGAATCATTGGAGCTCGTGAGAGAAGGTCATACTGTTGAGTAAATTGATCGGCAAGTAACAGACTAAGTCTAGCAGAAACTAAGATTTTGGCGGATGTGGCCGGGGTATTGTCTGCAAGTGGAGATAGTTTTTGTTTATTAGAGTGTTAATCAAATGTAAAGACTGCCATCTAAATGACGCAGTAGTATTAGTGAAATTCAAATAATATTTTGTTGAAAAAAGAAGATATCCTTGTGCGGTCTACAATATTCGTGTTCGGTCCTCGAAAATATCGAGTGATGGGTATTTCTTTTTTGTGCCTTTATTTCAGAAAAGAAATATGAATAGAATATAATGCGTAGCCAGAAGTGTTGAAATGGCTAAATAAAATAAAACCGGAAGGTTGCTGGTGAGCTAATACGATGGAAGCTGACGTGCAATTAAGGTAGGTGGAATTCCACTATAACCGCCTATGTATCTGTTTTATGCTGTCACACTTATATTTGGTAATGGGTATTTATGACGCAGTTTGGTCACCCATTTGTTTCGTGAAATGTCAGAAAATATGACGAAAGGTCATTTGTTTTGTTCATGCTTGGATAATATTTATAATTTATTACGAGTGCCGAGTAATGTGTTGTAAATAGTCAATTTGAGGGTTATGAATTGATATAACGTCTAAAGTAGATCGTCATTTCCGTGAGTTTATTTCCTGTAACTTGTGGTGTCAAGTTAAGATTTTTTATCTGACGTAAAAATTGTCTGTTTGAATTATGACGGAAGTGGTGCAAGAAATCCGTGGGTACCAATTTTCAATCGGGTGTAGGCGTGGTGTCGTGTTGAGCAATGTAGATCGGTTGATATCTGTCACGAATGGACTGCTATTTCTATGTCCGTATCTCACTGACAATAAATAACAGTAAATGTGTCAGTCATCTTTGTGAAGTCCAGTTCAGAAGTATGAGTTCACGTTATGCGAATATGTTTCATTATTAGAGTATTGTGTGTAGTTACGCGTTGTGGATACTTAGGATTATTATTCCATTCCTTTTGTAATTGAATATTGTCGTGTTTGAGGCAGGAGGTTTAAGTATTGTTAGATGTGAGTTGAGGTAGGATTTTTTGTGAATCAGGTGATTGGAAGCCTGTAATTATGCCGGGATGTTCTGTGTGAACTCGAGGAAGTTATTAGTATAATATTTGAGATGGAAATCGTGAGGAGAACGACGGAAGTGTAAGTTTGTGACGTGTAATTATTGAATGACATTTTAAAGTAAATCTCTATGCATAATCTGTTTGGATCAGGAATGTCGTATTTGTAATTTTATCAGCGAAATCGTAGATTTAATTCTTTTGAGACCAGTTATGCCTGAATATAACAGGTGTTTTCAGTCAAAGCTATGACAGCGAAGGGTAGCTTATTCCGCTAGAGCAGCTGATCAGGAAGTTCGCCGCTGGGGGATTAACGGTATCCGTGCGGTCTTTTAACGTGTTTAAAATTAGATTGTTTTTTTAGAATGGAGTTCTTAATTTAGCAAAAATATAAGTGATTTTTATCCGTGAGTAACGTGTATGTTATTAGATAGCATTCTATAATAATTACTTGTTTAGCCGATATATGAACGTATATTTGAAACGACGGAAGTTAGACTAAAATGAGCGAAGTTACCCATTTCCAGGGTGTCCAAAATAGAGTGTTGGTGGTAGTTATTAATTTATTTTTGAGGAGTGCACAAAGCCTTATGTAAATATCATGATGGGATGTGACATAGTATTTGGCTTACATTTTACGTCGAGTTACTTATGCAGGTTTTTAGTACTTAATAATGAGGGTTATCCAAGTGTTAATAATTGCTAGTGTTAGATTAAACTTATGGTGTGATGTCATGAAACAAGATATAATACTGGAAATAAATGATATGTAAATATGTTTCCAGCTGCACGATATAAAGCGACGATAAACATTAAAAAATGAAACGTGAATAAATTGGAGTAGGGACTTGTTAAAGAAACCATTCTTCCGCGGAGACAGATTTTGTGTTAATTAGGATCTATAAAATAATTTCAATTTATTAAATTATTAAACTCAGTCCAAACCGTATTTGGGAAATAACTTAAAACCAAGTGAATAACTTGAAGATGTATTCTGAAATCTTAGTTTATTTTGCTGGAAAAGTTCAATTATTAACGTAACGCTCAATGGGACTTGTCCGAATGTAATGGATTTTACTGCCGCAAAGTATTCTGAGCATTGTTGTTGTATTATTTGGCTTTGATTGGTTGAGCAGTAAATGCGCTGGGATTAGTAAAGTGGAAACCTTGGTCGTCAACCGATGTAACTTAATTATGTTTAGCCTTCAGCTTAGAAACTTGGATGGTCATGGGGTCATCAACTTCAGTGACTTAGATTAAGGTCATATGCCATTATAGTATCACTTTCCTTGCGGACATCATCCACAATTACTTTAAAGTAAATTAAAAGGTTAGATTCGGTCCATGACAAAGTCGCAGGTCACATCGATTCAATTAAGGGTCCATGCCGTACAACCACTTTGTGGCACATACCGATTGGACTGCCTTAATTATACTAAGAGTCCAGAGTTCGTGTTGCGAGGGCTGGACCATCACGAATCATTATGATGGTACATGTAGTCTTACATGGAAGTCGAATTTAAGGATTTCCAGACTTTCCTTCCTTCACTCTAAATTGTGACAATAGTTCCTAGTAAGGATGCCCATCAGGCACTTAAGTCAAAGCTTTTCAAACCAGTATACCTCTCCTCTGCGTTGAAATTAGTGTTTCGTTGACTGGACAAGATGAGTTCGAATTATAATGTTGATTTCTGAATTTTCCTCATTAAAATATTTTTGTAAATAAACCACAATTTTTTTAGAGTCGATATTTCATTTAGTAGATAGATTAAGATACTGAAACCCAACTTTTACCTCAGCAAGTGACGAAGAACCCGTTATCTACCCAAGAGACAGATCTCATGCTAATTGATGATAGGCAAGGAAGGTAGGTATCCTTTCTGGACCTCCCAAGGATTCAGTGTTGCCATTCAAAGATTTATTTGTGAAACTAAATTGCTTACACGATGCCCTGATGAGCCCGGGACAGGTTCAATAAGAAGGAGTCCATGTGAGCGCATGGAACCAAGCTCTCTGCGGTGTCGACCCACTGGACGTATATCAGGAGTTATGGTCTGGAATCCAATTTTTATTTTGTCAGCAGGAACACTCCTATCCTTAACTAAAAAAACTTGCCAGTAGGGACAGAGAACAAGAACGCACAGCTTTCTTCCCATTTTATCCATGCAGCAATGTCGGCCTTTTTAGCATTAGTAAATACCGTCCTCCAACACGTTCAATCAAAAATGAGTTACGTTTTTGAGATATAACAATCTTTCAACATCTTCATCCATCATTTGAATGTTATCATTGTCATGTCTGCAGGAGAATTTATATACCCTTGTAGATAATCTGCAAATATATGTTATTTCGCATACTTGAATGATGTCACAACAATACGTCGAAAACAGAAGTGGTGCTTACGCAGATCCTTGTGGTACGCCAGGTTCAACTAATGCCCAGTAAATGTTATCCGTATTAAAGTTTCTTTGATATCTTGACAATATATTTCTGGAACCATTGAGTATTAATGCTATAATGCCCAATGTAATACAACTTAGAGAGAAAAATCCCACGATTAAAACAATCAAATAACTTTCTGAAATCAAAGGGGTACAAAAGAGTACCTCGGTAACTCTTAATACTGCAGTGATTGTACTCTGATCTCTTTTAAAACTTGACTGGTAAGTGTTTAATATATCATGTTTACGCAGATATAAACAGATCTGATCATGAATAATCCTTACTAGACGTGTCCTTAGAGCACAGGGATGTTTACAGGACGTTTATCACTACATTTCGGTGGTTTCAGTGCTTTAGGAACGGCTTTAAAATTTGTAAGATTCCATTGTGTTGGGAATGCTCCATGTTGGACGGAGGAGTTATAAATGTGTTCAATAGGTGGCAGAAGAACCTATAGACATCTGGTTATTAAAAACATAGGAATATTATGTGGTCCCTTAGCCTTGGTTCTATTAGATATGATCGCTTTTGCTACAAATTCTGAGGAAATATATAAAACGTTAGAATGTAATGAATGAGACTTGTAGTAATGTACAGTATTCACAGTATTCATTATACGATCATTATCTGTCAGCAAAGAGGATTTAATGATATATTCATTAAGTTCTAATAGAGAGGCTGGCAAAAATAAATGTGTCAGTTAGTTTCCCTTCACAATCAACAACAAAAGATTTACAAGCTTTCTAACGATCACGAGATATTTTAGTATTCTTAAATGGATTATGTAAATACAGTTCGTCGGAAACAATGTAAACCGAGTATATAAGCGTTAGAGCGTTGGTCATACTGATATGTCGAAATCTCGCGCCGTTGTAATTATATTAGCTACTGAAGTAAGTCAATCAGATCGCGATGTTGCTAAATCTACACGTGGTTTGGTCGGGCTTGAGAGCCATGCCGGGAAATGAGCATCAAATACTGATACACCGTGGGTTTCAGCCAATGCCACCGTAGCGTGCTTGCTGAAATCAAAGCAGTCCCTCCCCTGGAGAAGTTTATTTCTTCTATTAGCGCTCTCACGCCGGTCATAAGCCACGTGCAGATTTAACAACACCGCTTCGCAAAGCCCACCTGACGTCGCCCGCGAGGCGATCTGATTGGCTTTATTCAGTTGCTGATAAAAGAACAATGGCGCGAGATATCTAATTATGTTTGTCCAATTATTTATCAGTATGACCAACCCTCTAACTCTCATATGCCCGGTTCAGGTTGTTTCCGACCACCTGTATATAAACATTTTGTTCCGAATCCTTTGTTTACCTCGATTTCTTAGTTTCTTAAAAGCCTTATGATTAGAGGCCAGAATATTATGCATTAATAGGTTAGAATGCAAACTTACTGAAGCGAGAAGCAAGTATAGTTCACCTTCATAACCATAATGCTATGGGGTTTGCATAAACATTAGGGGTACGACCCATCTGAACCCCTGTAATTTATGTTACTCTTTCTTTATTATGGAAAAGCGGGTGGCCGACATTTACTAGTAACCAAATTAGTTTGCAATCTAACCTGTTACCGCATGAAAATACGGGGTTTACTTATGATCTTCTGGATTTCTAGTTCAAACAGGTTGTTTTCTAGCTTTGTCACGGTCTTTCATTGTATACCCCGGCATTGATTTCCTTTTAACTTTGAATGTTTTCAGTTGTACTTTCTTGTCTTATAAATCAAGTAAAAATTCACTAAAGAACGTAACTTTCTCATCTATATTATGCCCTGAAAATACTTCATAACATGGACGTTTTAGAAAGAGTGAGATGGGTGAGAATCAAACAATGAGAGTCACAGCTGAGATTTATATTATATTTGGATGTGAATTTTTCTCAGTCTAATTAATGTATTCGAAGTCGAATATCACGAAATAATTTCGATGGCTGTTTCTTGAGATGCGAAACATGATTGTAAGGAACTGTTATTCTTGTCCTCAGTCGTTTAAGCGTGCCCTTTCTACCTGCTCACATACGAACGATTATCTCAAGTTGTTATTTATGGGAAGTGTAGTGAAAGAAAATAACGACGCTTTTGTACTTTCCTATTAGGACACTCACTGTCTGACTCTCACCATAACTTATGTATGCTGCGTTTAGCGAAACACAAACCTTCACCGTCAAATATTCTACATAACGTTAAAAGAGACGTTGTTAGTATGTCTGTGTTTTTCGCAATATTTCTGCAGCCGGAAATAATTAATAGTAATCGATTATTTTCAATGGGTGCTTACACTTTTACACCGATAGAATAAATCACTAAAATGAAATTAAATTTGAATGTTTTATTGTTTACAATTTAAAGATTCAGTAAACTATGCTAGATTTTATCGCTCATAATCTTCGTTATATTCGTTGTACAGTATTTCATTAACTTATATTCATTCCAGAGGTAAATTAAATTCCACGAATGCTGAAAACACCTACGTCGTTCTTGATTACTTGTATTATCAGAAAATTCTACAGGTTGTTTAATTTTACAACTGTGGAGTTGAATTCACTAGGGTTTGCTACCTATCCACTTCTATCAATAGTTTCCGTTTCCAGCATATCTACCTCAAATTTATCCATCAGAATAACTCGTACATAACATTATCATACATTGTAACACTCTGTAGCACACGGTTTAGTTCTATAACACTGCTATTTAAAACTTTGGACTAGTGCGTTGTGAACTAAGACTGTTTACTTACTGGAATGTTGCAGTTATATAATTGAGGGACAAAATATTGAAGTATTAAATCAGACATTACTTTCATTGGCACTTCAATTCGATGTATTGATATACTTTGAATCTAATTGGTTGAGAATATTATTTTTTCCATTGCTGGATGACGCAAAACATTAGCAGTGGGTTGATACCGCAGAAGTCTAACATGACGAACGTCGCATGCTGTTAATAGGAAATAATGTAGAAGTACAAAATTGGTGCTGAATCTCTCGTTGGGTGCTTGAGCCCTGAAGCACCCACGTAGTCGGCAACTATGTTTAGCTGTAATATTCCTCTGGGTTGCTATCCTGTGCAACGAAACTAACCTGTTCTTTTCAGCTATAAAAATATTACATATCGTCCCTGTTCTGCCAAAACGGCGAATGTGACAATGCTCCTCCTATCCATTATTTCCCTTAAGACTGGTCACCCCTTCCAGCCATATATTGATATGCGGTCCATCAGAACAATTTTCGTTGAGTTCATTTTCCTATGCGCGTGTGTAAAAGAAACTGAACCTTAAATACATCACACTCGAGGAGTGGGTAAATGCCATGCAAACATACATTCCTTCAGTATGGTACAGTAAGGCTCATTTTCCTTTACACACGTGCCTAGGAAAATGAACTCAACGGAAATTGATCTGATGGACCGAATATCAATATGTGGCTGGGAGGCGTGACCAGTCTTAAGGGAAATAATGGATAGGAAGAGCATTGTCACATTCGCCGTTTTGGCAGAACAGGGAAGATATGCCTTTGTGGTAGGTCGATGGCATTTGAGTGCGATTTTCCCGATTCGTTGCTTCCGGTGCATTAAGGAACTACAGGACTCCAGCGTCTATTAAAAATTGCAAATGAAAAGGCATTGAACAAGTTACATTATTGTTTATATTACAAAACGATGAAAGATTTGAGATCTAATTTATGTAGACATCTGCTCGAGAATGTACGTCCATCAGAAATCATCGTTGAACTCGTGAAATAATTCAATTTCTGTAGATTATTGGGGACTTATCTGTGATATTCTTTATCTGCATTAGTTTACTGAAATTTAACTTTCCATGAGATTGTTAACTAATGCATATCTTAACTATTTATCTGCCTGTTTTGTTCCAATACCGTCGTGGTCGGGGTTGACCAAGGGAGGCCGGATAGGATAAATGAGAGCGAGAAGCCTGGCGTAAGTGGAAACAATGTCAGGACTCAGCTGAGGACTCCGTGGTCACCAACCCACGCTACCAAGTTCAGAGTCCCTGGGGCCATTCTGGTTGAGTGGATTACCCAAAATTCAGAGCGAGAATAGGCAGATTATGATTAAGCCGACATGTTGTTTGGAAGGGAGCTCACCTAATGGGATATACTAATTTAACGTTGAATTCTGGTTGACGGCCTGCCTGCAGTATGCGATCAACAAGCAATGAACTATCCACCACACAGTATCAAACAATTGGCCAAATTCAACATTGTAATCTCCGTTAAAATCAAACACATCACTGTCTGTCCGAAAGATAGGTTACAACTGCGTAGTTTGATAAACATAAAGTAATTTAAACCCTCCATTTGAAGCCACACAGCCAGTCTGAATCCAACAATTGTTCACTGCACACGTGTTAGGTTTCTAAATGACTTCATTGCAGTTAAACATTCATTGTAATACGCCTGTCTCAATGCACATGTTAATGAACGATTATGTCCGGTTCCATGGCTAAATGGTTAGCGCGCTGGCCTTTGGTCACAGGGTCCCTGGTTCGATTACCGGCAGGGTCGGGAATTTTAACCATAATTGGTTAATTTCACTCGCACGGAGGCTGGGTGTATGTGTTGTCTTCATCATAATTTCATCCTCATCACGACGCGCAGGTCGCCCACGGGAGTCAAATCAGTAGACCTGCACCTGGCGATCCGAACTTGTTCTCGGACACTCGCGGTACTAAAAGCCATACGCCATTACATTTCAATGGTTATCATAGAGATAAAACGGGATATAGGCTACATTATGCAATCATAATCATATGGCTGATATAAGCAATTCATTTTTTCGTGTTATTTAAAATATTAAAAATAGGAACTAGAATTTGATATAATTTGTCTTAATATAATATTTTAATTTATGTTTTGGGTCTTTATGGGAAACGGAACGGAAGGAAATCATCCCGTATACATTTGTCATTTATTACTATGTACATATTTTTACACCAATGCCTGGCGCTTCTTAAGAATGTTGTTTTCAAACATCTATTCCTTGTTTACAGAGTTGGGAAGGCAGCCAGGAAATAAACATTTTCGTGCAGACAGCTAACGATTTTTATGAAAAGTTACAAGATAGCAATGTAAGAGAGATGTCTTAAATAAGCTTTGGATTATTCTGACCCATTCATTTTTAGTACATGACTAGGCAACAGAAGAAACTAAGCCGTTTTGAAAAGAAATATTAGAACCACTAATAATATAAATGATCAGGGATTATTATATGAATAATTGCGTAAAATATTAAGTGCGTCTTTCAAAGCCTATGAGGTAAACTCCTGACCTAAATGTTTCTTCAGACCGAAACTTGCTCAAAAGTCGGAGAACATCTTTGGAATGTTGTCTCTACACGCTACCAGAAGCCCCGTAACCGTGACATTTTTGAGGTTGCAGAGATTCTAAAAGTTTACTCCAATTTTGCATTTCAACTCTTTGGGCAGCAGTCTCTCAATATGTCGTCTGTCAGCTTTCATAAGAATGACGCAGTTACGCACTACTCTTTGTCCGCTCTATGGCGAAATGTCATCTATAAACGTGTCTTTATTTATTTATTTATTTATTTATTTATTTATTTATTTATTTATTTATTTATTTATTTATTTATTTATTTATTTATTTATTTATTTGGGAAATCAAAACAACGAGATGCCGAATTTCACAGTTCAACAGTGAAATAGATAATTACAATTGAGTAGCAAAATGCAAAACTTAAAAAAGTATAAATGGGAAAGCAACGAAGATAAAAGAATCAATCAATCAATCAATCAATCAATCAATCAATCAATCAATCAATCAATCAATCAATCAATCAATCAATCAATCAATCAATCAATCAATCAATCAATCAATCAATCAATCCTGTTCAGCATTTAGGGCAGCCGCCCAAGTGGCAGATTCCTATTTGTTGTAGAGAAAGGGAATTAAAAACTAAAATGATAAATGTAGGGAAACAACAATGAATTATAACAATAATGGCAAATGAGAATGAGAACATTTAAAGATTTAAAGTCAAACGAAGAAAGTACAATGTAGGGGACAACAATTAGAAGAGGAAAAAGGGATGATGAAGGAAAAGATCTAGGTTTAATTAAAGAAGATACTATTAAAGGAGACACACGAAGGAAAACGTCATTTCAGAAGATAAAGTGTTAACGGTGGTTGAAAAGCGAATACGTACAATTCCTTAATCTAGAGACAGACCGGAATATGGAATATGAAGATAGATTTATCCTGGTTTTTTCGCATAGGGACATGCAGGGAAAAGAAGGATACAGGTTCAGGAGAAAGAAATAAGCCGTTAACTGCGTTATATAGGAATTTAAAGTTGTCTACCTTCCAGCGAGTAGATAGTGGGGTACGGTTTAAATTCTCCAGTATCCGATTACAGTGCAAGTTTCGATAATCAGGTACTATGGCACTAATAATGCCACAGAAGAATATACGCGGTCGATGTGACTAACATTATTGGGTGAAGAGGTGGACCAAATGGGACACGGAAATTCAGTAATCGGTAGGATGCAAGATACATAGTAGCTCTGAGAGTGTGGATAACGATGATGTCAGAAAATCTATACAGCAAACCGAAGAGTGACATCGCACGTGATGTGATCTTTTGTATATTGGGAACAAATAACAGTTTAATGCTAAACAACACGTCAATTCACTATGCACTATTCTGATAAGTTTATATAAAAAACAAGTGCACGTACGAGCGATAATATGAAATTGATGCAACGAAACAAATACTACTGAGGCGATAGACAACTGTTGATTGGTTGAAGTTCCTGATATTCTTACACCGGTTTTTTTTCAATGGAGCCATGTCCGACTCGTTCGCTGAACGGTCAGCGTACTGGCCTTCGGTTCAGAGGGTCCCGGGTTCGATTACCGGCCGGGTCGGGGATTTTAACCTTAATTGGTTAATTCCAATGGCACGGGGGCTGGGTGTGTGTGTTGTTGTCATCATCATTTCATCCTCATCACGACGCGCAGGTCGCCTACGGGAGTCAAATAGAAAGACCTGCACCTGGCGAGCCGAAACCGTCCTGGGATATCCCGGCACTAAAAGCCATACGATTTTTCATTCAATGGAGCCATGAGCTAAATACAGTAACTAGATTAAATTGTGCCATAAAGTAAGTCAGTCATTCTGAGAGTTACTTTTGGTTTATGTGAGGAGCTAGGTCACCTTGCGTACTTAGCGCTCTGAAACACTTGTTTATAATACGTGTAGTTGCTAGAATGAAGAATGACTCGTTCCTGGTAGCATTCAAGTAGTAGAAGGAAACCGCATTTAGGGCGTCAAAATGAGGACTTTTAACTCATATCTAAAGCAAAATTGTAGTTTTACACAACTGTTGATTTCGTGATCATAGTCACGATACCTTCATTTTTGTGCGGAATCCGAACCGCAAGGACGTGATTTTTATTTAAAAAATTCCACATGCATGGGTCGGGATTTGAACCGTAGCCACCTTTGTGAGAAACAATGATGAGCTCACTCGCTTACCACGCCCTCACCTCATGTTATTTTTCAGCTGTGTTGCTGATGTTCAGTGCACTTCCTCCTACACTCCAAACTTGGTTTCAATCCTTTGTAGAGCCGGGAAACGAACCCCGGCTGGCTGTACGGTGAGCTAATTTCCAAACTTCAGCACCACCGCAGACATGTGTGTTGATACAAAACGATTGGAAAGAAGCCATGCTTCTCAAAGTCGACTAATTAACTTAAGGGTGACTATGTGAAAATGCATTTTCATTGCTCACACTCAGCATTAATTAAGCCGACTTCAGCAACATAGACGATTAGTTCAAGGGTGTTGAATGTCATAAATTATGTCGTTGACTTCCAACACGTGAAGAACTCCTAAGGAGCAAAATTCTGATTTCTAGGTGTCCATTGAAATGTAGGCCTATAACAATTGAAGGCATATTAAGCAACAACGATAATAATAACAATAATAAAATAATAATACCGGGGAGTTGTCCGTGCTGTTAGGGTTGCGCAGCTGTGAGCTTGCACCCGGGAGATAGTGGGTTCGAGCCCCACTGTCGGCAGCCCTGAAGATGGTTTTCGGTTGTTTCCCATTTTCAAACCAGGCAAATGCTGGAGCTGTACTTTAATTAAGGCCACGGCCGCTTCCTTCCCACTCCTAGCCCTTTCCTATCCCATCGTCGCTGTAAGACCTATATGTGTCAGTGCGATGTAAAATAAATTCTAAATAATAATAATAATAATAATAATAATAATAATAATAATAATAATAATAATAATAATAATAATAACAATAATAATAATAATAATAATAATAATATACTTATCACGCTCACTACGTGGCACTCCAACATCTACAGGTCGTATGGATGGGCAATAGCCGTCTTGGCAAGCCAAGGTCCTTAATGGGCTACTGTGCCACGGGTTTGATTTTTTGTTTATGTCTTAACTTTGCTCCCATGTGTTATAAATTATGTTCGACCACATTTATATGAAAAAATGACGAAAAAACACCAGCTAGTTCTATGTAAGAAGCTGGAAAGCCTGTTTCCAGTCATTCCACCGGGTCAGAAATGTATTGAATGAAGCCCCCATCTAGCGGCGAGTATAGGAAATGTGCCAGCTGCCGAAGCCTGTCACACTCCTCTGGGGCAATGATTAACAACTGACAGATGGAATGATATTGGAGAGTGTTTCTGGAATGAAAGATGACAGGGAAAACCGGAGTATCCGGAGAAAAACCTGTCCCGCCTCCTCTTTGTCCAGCATAAATCTCACATGGAATGACCGGAATTTGAACCACGGAACCCAGCGGTGAGAGGATGGCGCGCTGCCGCCTGAGCCGCGGAGGCTCCACTCATATCTATATCCAAGCATATATTTATTTTTCTCTAAACCTCAACATTTTACCTCATACTTTATCTCGGATTGTGTTCACAAAATTTCAAAGTAGGTTCAGTTCAATTTTTATCTCTCTGTATGATAGCTTGCTAATGTCGACATCACGGTAAAATGCCGCAACGGAATTTCTCGAAACTCGATTTTTTCATTTCAAGCATAGCCGGGGTGTGTGCTAAACTGTTTGATTAGTGTACAGTGATGCAACCATACTAATGGGGCCAAGGCAGGAAGTGTCGAAATACACCATTACTCATATGGTGTCGTCCCATTTGCGACCAGTCCCATTTGCGGTCACTCAGGTAGAAGACAAGACTAGTTTATTTTTGACGGGTTAAACGTTGTCCCATTTGCGATCACTCTTATCAGTGACATACAGTCAGGTAGCTGTGAGGGAATTCCCTACTGAAGGACTGTTAGAGGAAGACATCCCTCAAGTAACTGGCGAAACTACATACTAGGATTCTTACGAATCGTATGTTGAAACTCATTAAATTATTTATATTTACCGTTTGAGACTGATGCGTTAATATTGGGACTGACAGAATAAACAGGACTCAAATGAACCTTTTATTTAGAGTTAATACATGGTTGTGGATGTAAAGGCGGTTATATGAGTTTTAAGAATTAGGAAAAAATATGGGCGCATTAAAACCGTTGAGGCCGGGCTGAGTGGCTCAGACGGTTAAGGCGCTGGCCTTCTAACCCCAACTTGGCAGGTTCGATCCTGGCTCAGTCCGGTGGTATTTGAAGGTGCTCAAATACGCCAGCCTCGTGTCGGTATATTTACTGGCACGTAAAAGAACTCCTGCGGGACTAAATTCCGGCACCTCGGCGTCTCCGAAGACCGTAAAAGTAGTTAGTGGGACGTAAAGCAAATAACATTATTATTATTATTATTATTATTATTATTATTATTATTATTATTATTATTATTATTATTATTATTATTATTATTATAAAACCGTTGATTTTTACACTTTATTTCAAAACAAGGGATTTTGCTGTATAACTTTGCTTCTTCGATAGTGCTACTCTTTTTGAAGCAATTATAGCTCATCTCAAACTTAATAGTTAATCTACACTTTCTTATACAATAGGAGACACTAATAAATTACTCCTTAAATAATGGTCAAACGGTTCTAACATCATACTGATACGTTAAGTAAGCAGCTCCTCAAAATATAATTAGCCTACTTTCATCTGTCTGTATGTATGTCTACCCCTTAGTCCCGTTTCTTGATACTGGGTTGGGATTAGATGAGATTAATTTATACGGGATGTTTCTACGGCCGGATGCCCTTCCTGGCACCAACCTCAGTTGAGGAGCTAATGAAGATGAAATGTGTTATGGTGAATAAAATTGGGTAAGGGGGTGGGAGGACTCAGCTCTGGCCTATGAATAGGAACTGTACCGGCATTTGCCTGGAGGTGAAAATATTAAACCACAGAAAACCACTCTGAGAACAGCCCACACGTTTCCCGCACGCAGAGTTTAGCTCCATAGCCGTAGCGTGTTAAAACGCGCGGCCACTCAGCCTACTTTCACCTATATAAAAAAAAATATTTTTTGTCTGTACGCTCCGATTAGATGCACAAGATTCTAGAACTTAATGTTAAGAAATTATTTAGATTAACATAAGTTGAAGAAATGATCATTCTATAATGATAGCGAAAAAAGATTAGATTGCATTTGGGAAATAGTGGGTTCGAATCCCATTGTCGGTAGCCCTGAAGATGGTTTTCCGTGGTTTCCTATTTTCACAACAAGCAAAACATTGCTGGGACTGTACCTTAATTAAGGCCACGTCCGCTTCCTTCCCAATCCTAGCCGTTTCCTATCCCATTGTCGCCATAAAACCTATCTGTGTCGGTGCGATATGAAGACAGCGATAAAAAAAACCCATGTCACCAAACATCCCCGACTTTTCCGTAAATTTCTGTAAGAATATACATTATATAAAGCACAAGGCCTGCCTTTATTGGTCTCAATGACCTGCATGTCGTAGGTAAGCACGCAGATAACAACATAACAACAAAAGCTACATCAACGATGGATCTCTACAGCTGGAATAATTACAGTATGTTAAAAACTATAGAGTAATAGTATCTCAAAAAACCTTCAAGAGGGAGGTTGTGTGGAGTACGCCCTAATTAGCAGTCCTCCTGCTTCATGGATGTTGGAAAACCCGTATAGGCTGCTGATAATTTTACAGTGATCGCAAATGGGACACGAACTGGTCTTTCTTCACATTCTTGTTTTCCACTGTAATGGGAGTGATCGCAAAAGGGACTGATCGCAAATGGGACACAACCACTCATATAAGCTGCATCGAGAAAATATACATGAAATTTTGTGCAAGATGTAATTTTCAAACTTTTACATTCCATTCGTTTTTACCGCAATAGGAATACTAACAGAGATATCCACGATCATTACATTGTTCACAAACTTCCAATTATCTACGGAAACTTTTGTTCTTTCTAAAGGGTGTACAATACAAAAGTTATAGAACATCCAGTTTCTAGTTTATTATGTGTGATGGTTGTTTACGTTTACGGGCTATAATGATGTAGATAATTCAAAGAACGAGGAGGGAAAACGAATCATAAAGGGGAGTGGGGTTTCAGATCCTTATTATATCTCTTGGGCAGGGAGAGGGTGTACCACTGTAGACGACCCACTCCAGCTCTACCATCTCACATTGTCAATAGGATACTGTGAAGGCCTACAATGTCTTAAGAACCAGAAACGTAACAACAATAGCAATAACTAACTGACTATTGTTGTTAGCAGAGACGTATTTTGTCCCATTAGCCCGCGCTTTAGTCCACTACATAGCATTATAGCGGCAATTACAAAACCTAACCCGTCAATGACGAGAACACACCAGCTAGTTCTCTGTAAGAAGCTGGAAAAAAAAAAATGCACGTGGTGTATGCAAATAGAGATAGATAGGTTTATTTTAACTGGAAAATTTAGGGATACGTGTCTCTGTATTTCATTCAATCAGTGTCCGACTCGTTGGCTGAATGGTCAGCGTACTGGCCTTCGGTTCGGAGGGTACCAAGTTCGATTCCGGCCGGGTCGGGGATTTTAACCTTAATTGGTTAATTCCAATGTCCCGGGGGCTGGGTGTTTGTGCTGTCCCCAACATTCCTGCAACTCACACACCACACATAACACTATCCTCCACCACATTAACACGCAGTTACCTACACATGGCAGATGCCGCCCACCTTCATCGGAGGGTCTGCCTTACAAGGGCTGCACTCGGCTAGAAATAGCCACACGAAATTATTATTATTATTCAATCAGTGAATACGCAAAAAACATAAAATAAAAAGGATTAAAATATCTTTAAAATAGACTGAACAAATTACTACGCTACTATGCTATCTTACTGTACATAAAATACCTATTATTCTACACAATATAAAATAAATGAACATTTTGCTTCCTAAGTGCAATAATATAACAGCCTACCTACGGAGAAATTAAAATAGCCAGGCTGAGTGGATCAGGCGGTTGAGGCGCAGGTCTTCTGACCCTAACTTGGCAGGTTCGATTCTGGGTCAGTCCGTGGTATTTGAAGGTGCTCAAATACGTCATCCCCATGCCGGTAGATTTACTGGCACGTAAACAAATAATGTGAGACTAAATTCTGGCACCCTGGCCTCTCCAAAAACCGAAAAAGTAGTCAGTGGGATATAAAGCCAATAACATTAATAAATTAAAATATTTCTCACACTGGCGTCTGCGGAAAATCAATTCAAGGAAGCACAGGTTCTATTCGCCAAAACCAAAGAATGTACGAGTAGCCTCTACATTGAATTCCTTATTATAAAAGCATAAGAATGATGCTGACTTGTCGGACGTGTGTTAGGCCAGGTATTAGCATGGTGCCAGCAGGGATCAGGCCGAGGGACAGTTGTCGGGATCGATGGAGTCAAGGATCGTCCCGGGAGACATGCAGCCAGCGAGATGAGGTAGAAGGAGACAGAAAAAGCCGGATATGAACTTCCTCTTCCAACAATTTGTAGTAAAATTGAATGAGCAGCAGAGCGGGCTACATTAGTGCTCCAAATGAGGTTTGCTGCTAGCGTGCGTCACCACCACTTTGAAACAAAGGAAAGCCTCGTACCGTACGCTATATTTTTAACTAAATAGATCATGCTGGTAATCAGGAACGTGTTACTTTGCTTTTGATATCACAGATACTTAACAGTTACAAGTGGGGAACCCTCTGAGCACTTGAATAATAAATTAGTCATAATGCTGTATTTATCACATTGAAATTGTGTTAAGTTAGTGGGACGTAAAACCAATAGCTTATAGTTGTGTCGTCCACAGTCTCGAATAGATTAAACTATCTAGAAAGAAGAGCGGAAAGACTTTTAACCTCATTCTGGGTTTTCTAATGTATATCTAAGAGCAGACAGTGAGACGAAACAAAACAGATATGGAACTAACACACGGATCAAGAAATATAAACTTACATCCTACAGCAATTCAGTTATATTTGATATAATATTTTCAATGTGAGTGATTAAGACATTCAAACAGGAAAGAAACTGGAAAGCACTACCTAAATGAAGCTGAATGGAAAGGAGTTTTTTTTTTAGTTTTTTTTTGTTATTTGCTTTACGTCGCACCGACACAGATAGGTCTTATGGCGACGATGGGACAGGGGAGGGCTAGGAGTGGGAAGGAAGCGGCCGTGGCCTTAATTAAGGTATAGCCCCAGCATTTGCCTGGTGTGAAAATGGGAAACCACGAAAAACCATCTTCAGGGCTGCCGACAGTGGGGTTCGAACCCACGATCTCCCGAATACTGTGTTTTTTAGTGGTTTAATGTTGCACTAACACAGCGAAGGTTTTCGGCGACGAAAGTATGGGAAAGGGCATCGGTTGACAATGGGAGTGGATTTTACCCAGCTTTATGGCTGGAGGACCTTTCTGGTGTCAACTCTTTGTGGAGGGAATTTTTCACCATTCCGTGTAGCTCTGGTGGTTGGTAGTGTGGTATGTTGTATGAAAATAAGTAGTTTTCTTGCTAGTGGCTTTACTTCGCACCGACACTGATAGGTCTTATGGCGAGGATGGGATACAAAAGGCCTAGAATTTGGAAGGAAGTGGCCGTGACCTTAATTAACGTACAGTGCCAGCATTTGCCTGGTATGGAAATGGGAAACCACGGAAAACCATCTTCAGGGCTGCCGACAGTTGGATTCGAACCCACTATTTCTCGAATGTAATCTCAGCGCCGCGCGCCCCAAACATTACGGCCAACTCGCCCAGTAATAAGTAGTTTAAGAAGAACACGAACACCATCGGGAATCAAACCCGGGCCCTCTGAACTGAAGGCTGGTACACTAACCATTCAGCCAAGGAGCCAGACAAAAATCAGAAAGCACATTATTAAGAAAGAATAGGTTCAGATAATGAGAGTTTTAAACTCTGAAAATTATTTTCTGAGAAAGCTAATGAATGTGTTTTAAACATGCAATTTTTTTTTACGTAGCCATCCCGTTCTCTTTTTCTTCTCTCCTCTCAAAAAGTTTGCGACCAATATGACGTAAGTTCTCCTATTCAGTGTTCTCCGCGTAGGAGTTGGTGTAAAGAACAGCTGTCTGAAGTTCCTCGTCCAGAGTTATCTTTTCCACCCACTAATTCGTTTCCCTTCTACAGTATCTTACCTTTTATCAATTTTAACAGGATCTATTTGTCATTTCGAAAGATAGACCACGTCTAACAAGGAGTACTGCATGATGACAGATCCTATACTCATCGCTGTGTGCAATGGAGTGCCTGTCCATTCTTTAGACTAGTGGTATTCAAAGTGTGGTGCGCGTACCACTAGGTGTACGCTGGGTCGTCTCAAGGGGTACGTAGCTTCTGTTTTCAGGGAACAGTTTAGAGAATGAGTTGAGCCTGCGCATTTTCGTTAAAATCTTGTTTGTATTGAATGTTTTTGTCTACCACTACACAAAGCCTCCTTTCCGAACTATTCATTTTCAAACATCATCGCTGCCGGGACAAAACCTCCTATGTGAAATATTTTAGTCTAGAACTCTGGCAGGTAAAGGTTCTATCATCCAAGGCAGGCCCTCTCAAACGCCCAAAATGTCACGTGTGCAGATCGAGGCGCAAGAACTCCATGCACTGTGCATCGGTGCCGCTCGGTTCGACTCGGACCAACGCTTCGTCTCTGGGCTACTCGGCTAAGCTCGGCTATGCTCGGATCTACTCGGCTCAACTCAGCTCGGATTTGGAGCGCTACGTAGCAAGTGGGGTAGAGGGAGACAGGGGGAGGGAGCGAGACAGGCGTGATGAAAGAGAAAGTAAGCGCTATTACTCCAAATCGAGGAGTGGGGGGGTCTGCACTCTGGTCAACCAAGCGAAGTCCTCTTTTGCACCGTGCACGGTGAATGCACCACGCGCATGCACCCTGAGAGGCCCTGATCTAAGGTGAAATATTGTGTGAATATTGTCAAGGCATTCTCGCTCTTCATAATGTATGTGCTGCGGGTCAGTATATCTCCAAAAATATTATCACATAGGAGGTTTTGTCCCGGCAACTACGATATGTAAGTTAGTACCTCACATTCACTAAGTTATGCATAAATACTTACTTATGTTGCACTGCTCTTTTTTAAGTTTTGTTTCGAAATCCACTCAGTCACTTCATTTTTTTTTAAGCAGAATTTTATATAGTACAATGGTAAATGCATAGTTGCTAGGCGATGAAAACATCGTAATTCCACTCATGAGAAAACCACGTTTCTCCATCTGCCTTATGAAGGCTTACCGCGTTGCCTGAGAAGGGAAAGGAAAACTCGAATGGTCATATAATTGGGCTATCGTTAAGCAATGAAAATGTCAGGAACATTTCTCCGGCCATTGCTGACCACTCAGTTTAGTCTTCTTCTGTAAACTGTACTCCGAAGGAGTTACGAGGTTTCCTTTGCCCAACGACGATATAGGAAGAAGTCCATGGAAGTCCACTGTCAATAAATGTTTACTTTAATTATTTAATGGCATCAGATACGAACTTCATCTGATGCCCAATATTTGAAATACAATTTACTTTAAGGTATCAATAGTAATAAGTCTACAATGGTGAACACTATAAGTACTTAGGGGTTAATATAAGGAATGTTCATGATTGGGGGCAATCGTATTATGGAGGGTGCTTTTCTTTTTGCTATTGGCTTTACGTCGCACCAACACAGACAGGTTTATGGGGACGATGGGACAGGAAAGGACTAGGACTGGGAAGGAAGTAGCCATGGCCTTAATTAAAGGCCTGGTGTGAAAATGGTAAACCACGGAAAACATTCTTCAGGGCTGCCAACAGTGGGGTTCGAACCCACTACCTCCCGAATACTGGATACTGGCCGCACTTAAGCGACTACAGCTATCGAGCTCTGTAACGAGGCTGTTAAGAGAGGTTGCAGATCTCTTCACATGGTTATGAGAGTATTTAGGTGTTGTAGTAAGGATGTAAAGGAGAGAGCGTATAAGTCACTGGTAAGACCCAATCATAGCATGGTTCCCGCGTATGAACTCACACCAGGACTACTTAATACGAGAACTAGAAGAGATCTAAAGGAAAGCAGCACGATTTGTTCTGGGTGATTTTCGCCAAATTAGTAGTGTTACAAAAATGTGCAAACTTTCTTCTGGGATGACTTGTGAGTGACGAGGTGATCGACTACGTGGTATGTTTCGCTCTGTCAGTGGAGATATGGCGTCGGATTAGTAAACAAATTAGCTTGAGTGGAGCTTTTAAACGTAGGATAGATCATAATATGAAGATAAAGTGGGATTCAAGAAGAAATAGTGGGGCAAATATTCATTTATAGGACGAGAAGTAGGGGATTGGAATAAATTATGAAGGAAAATGTTCGATAAATTTCCAAGTTCTTTGGAAACTTTTAAGCAAAAGCTAGGTAACCAATTGATAAGGAATCTGCCACCTGGGCGACTGCCTTAATTGTAGATCATTGATGATTAATGGTTGATTAATGGCGGTGGCGAACACAGAGGATTCTTTCTAGATCCAACAATAATACCACACAGGAGAGGGGAGAGAATACAAACATAATATATTGAACAATATTAACTCAATAAATGGTAGGAATTAAGACTAGCTCCAGGACTTAGTGAATTTAAAAGATTCATTTTGATTACTCCTTCCCAGCGAGTTATCGGCGTACAAACCCAGATAGGATTTCACCGACGACGGGATGGGAGAGGATAAGGACTGGGAAGAAAATAGCATTAGCCTTAATTAAGGCATAGCCTAGGAAGCTGCCTACCGTGAAAATCATTTTCGAGACTTCTGACGTTGGGGTTCGAACACGCCATCTCCCAAATACAAGATTACAGCTTCGCTGTTCCGTGCCGCGCAGCCAACTTTCCTGGTGTGTTGTTACAATTTACTTTGCAGAGAACTTTCTAGAACATCTCTTAAATTACCAACTGCAAGTCTACGATGCTTGTCACTCAGCATTAAACTTTGAACGAGCGTTCTACCTCAACAAAAGTTAGAAAACGCTGTTGGGGATGTCACAGTCGGCAGGATTTGTTTATGTTGACAAAATGTCTACTGACAAAAATAACCGCTTTATCAAACATTTATTTATCATACCTCCCTTTCTGTCTAACAATATCTAGTATATTTAATGTCCTGCTTTCCTTTCTTCATGTGTTGATTTTCTTCGTTAAAGGGCCTGTATCTTCTTATAACATTGTGCAAAATGCAAAATTCAAAAAGGAATTTGGATTTACACTTCATTATATAGCTAACAAGGCATTATCCACCTAAAAGAATTAAAATACAGATAATTCTGAGGTCACTTACGAATTAATGAAGGTAATGAAGGTCTTCTTACTATTATTGATTTTAACAAATACGTCCTTCTGTTCTACCTTCAACAATATTATATTTCGCGGAGCTGAAGACTGAAGTTACCGTGATAAATACATTGAAGTATTGTATATGTACAGAGTGTAACAGCTGCACGCATTTTTCTTGAGTATATGCAACCTTCTAGAAATTAAATCTATTAGTTTTATTTACACATCATATTACAGCAATTTTATATAAATATAGCCTAATTTAAGCCTCAATGTACAACGTAAAAACCGTACAAGAGGAAGAGAGTGAGATCCATCTTAAAATCACTGGACTTTTATGTAAGGCGGAGTCCACTTCTTTAATAACGTTTGTTAAATATTGTTCTACATACTTTTACAACTGTCACTGGAGGACTTCGCGTTTGGCTGCTCTAAGTAGCTATTTCTTTTTGAGAGAAAAGGGTGGAGCGGTATCAGAGAAGACGTGATACACTACGATCAATTGCAGACATGCCTATTCACCACTATTCTGAACGGTCTTATCACATCGACATTGATAGAGAAGTATGGTATAAACTAAGTGGGAAACAGCAGATATGATAGCTTAAGCCATGTAAGAGTGTTCTGCAATAAGATATGGTCAACCTTTCAGGACACATTCTGCACACGTAGAAGATGAAAATATGTTATATGGGGATAGGTCCAGAAACGCACAGAAACAGAACGTACCAGCATAAAACATGAAACTATTTCTTACATTAAATGTTAAAAATGCCCTCAACCCACCGTTGCATTGAATCAGCGCATCCAGGTTGTAGACAAAGACTCAGAATGGGCAGACCTTAACAATATACCACTCATACATGATCTCAAAGGAAGATGTAAATTCAAATCAGGGAGATGGTATTCTGAAAGCAATCCTAATTTGTGCTCTGTTTGTAGTGATCATCTCGCATATAATTGACCGGTTTTCCGCAAAGTGCTCACTAACTTTCCACACTGTCGGCACAGACCTGTTCTCCTTGAAATAGGCTGCCAGATATCTCTTCCACGCTGGGATTTTGATAAGGCTAAAATATTCAAGTGATCATAACAGTAATATAAGATGGATACGAACATATGCCAATATTACTGTACGTTTATGAAGGCCAAGCTTACAACACCTAAGAAGCACATTCGCAGAGGAGTGAGAGAAGAATACATACTCGGTTCGACTAAAGCTTGTGACAAGCTCCGCACTGGGAGGAAATGTCTTTGCTGATGACTTCCGCCTGCTTTAGATGAAACCAAACGGCGTAGGTGGACTGAACCTATGCAGACCATGGACTTCAAAGTGAAACCTATTGTACACCATAAGAGGTTAATAAGACGAGAACTATTCTTTATGAAAAGGTACTGTATTTCGACATCCTTCACTCCTTTAGCTGAAGATGATTTCTGGGAGCCCTGAAGAGGTGAAGAAATGGAAAGGATCCAGGCATGGATGGCATACACCTGAATTTCTTACTCACTGCGAGAAGAATGCAAGGAACCGTTCTTTTTTAACATTGTGTTTATCCCTTCCTTCACAGTTCAACTCTAACCAGGCAAGCCACCCAGTTGAAGAGGTGGGTTTTAGACCGCAGCGACGTTGCGAAGACCAAGTTCTAGCACTGACAACTTACATTGAGTCAGGCTTCTAGATACCGTATATTTAAAAAGTGGAGCTGTATTCGTAGATTTCACAGCAACAAATGATATAGCTTTGAGGGATGGAATTGCATGTAAGTTTTTTGAACTGATGGGATGTAAGTTAATGACGCAGTTGTTGAACAATATATTGTCAAATAGGCAGCTTCAGGTAATAATGGACAACAAGTTTAACAAACCTAATGTTCTTAATAACAGGCTTCCTAAAGTATTTGTGCTCTCACCATCGTTGTTTAATATGAACATCGCAGACATACTAGTTACCTCATACCGCCCATGTGCATATGTTGATGATATAGAAGTTGCTTTCAACACCTCTCAGTGAATGAGATAGAGAGAGAGAGAGAAACATAAACGCTCTCTCAAGTACCTTGGAATTACTCTTGATCGAAATTTGCCTTTATGCAAACATCTACTGACTGTGCTGCTAAACCGAGAACAAGGAAAAACATTATTCACACATTTACTGGCTCTACATGGGGAGCCTCTGCTTCCACGCTTCGCACTTCAGCTATTGAGCTGGTTTATTCAGCACCGAAATACTATTCTACAGTATGGATGAACAGCTCACATGTTCGGAAGATTGATGTTAACCTGGATTAAATCATGCGGATTATCACTGGCACAATCAAATCTCCTCCTTTCTGTCAATCAGTACTTAGTCTCATTCAACCTCCTTGATTAAGCAGAATGAACAACTTCGTCGAGCATATTAAAAAATTGCAATGAACCAGTCTCTTCCTATCCACGGAGATTCAGTTAGTGTATTTCAACGTCTGAAGTCTAGATCGCCACCAATTCAACCAGCCCCAGAGCCCTTTTCAAGCAACGTCTGTGCTTCAAATGAATGGCGTAGCGATTCGTGCTGCGAAGTTTCTCATGAGTGATACAGTTTCCTTGCAAGTACATTATTTCAGAAATAATTTTAAACCTATAGATGCAACGTTTATTGTCGGTATCCACAGTGTTTATATCTACGTGAGAGTTGAATTATATTTTGATAATAATTAAGTCCGATAAATTATTAAATGAGAGGAACATTCCATTCCATTCCTATTTTTTGGGGATAAGGTCGAGGGTGCGACTGTACATTAGAACTGATTCCGTGGAATACGATGACGTTTATGAATTTGTACATTATTCTATTGCATTTCTAAACTATCTTCATCCTCACAAGTTAGACGTAAATGGAGGATGCGTCGTAATTTTCTTCTTCACATTACAAATACTGACGCTGATTTGGACAACGGAATGAGACTGACTGAGGTAAAGCTAGACAAAAATATTGTTTATCCAGAAATTCTGATGGATTCAACTTCAGGCAGAACGTGTTTTATTCCAAGAATATGTATGGAAAGTAAGTATTTGTTTTGTCTTCTGGATTCATACATATAAAAAGTAAATTTCATAATAATTGTTATGATCTCGTACAATTGTCTTTTATGTTACATGTCAAGTGTAATTAATTTCGTAAGATGCAAACATGAACAGGTTCATTTCAATTTTCCAGTTTTCCAATTACCAATCTTCCCGCTGATTTTGACTGTCGTAGACAGGCTTCTACACTACTACTACTACTACTACTACTACTACTACTACTTGCTCGTTTGTCAGAAATAAATGCGTATATTTTGAGCCATGTATCTATACAAGAATTATCAGACGGCACGGGAGAGTTTTACACGCTAGATTATAAACCTTGAGTTAGAGAAATCCACCAGGTAGACAGTAGACACATTAAAAACATCCTGATAAACAACATATAAGCCTCCTTTACAGTCACGCATGGTTATTTATGAGTTCATTAGTGTGTGAGATGGAATATGCCTCATTGTTCTTTTATTTTAAGAGGAACAATATCGAAGAGAAGTGGAGATTTGGCACGCTACCACCGTAAGCATAAGAATTGCATTTACTAACACAACAGTAGTTTCCATTACGGTATAAAAGACTTAATGTAATGTCTTTCTTATTTGAATGCATTTACTTGTTTGGTAATTTCTGATGGTGGCGTTTATATTTATTTGCGATTAAGGTCAAATTTTGACTGGGAAGCTATTGGGTGGAATCGTAGTCTAGACATTATTTTCACCATATAGTTGTCATTGTTGATCCGATCTTGCGTACGCATATGCTATTGTTGTTAACAATAACCAGTCTCGAGCGCCAAACAAAAGGAGGTGGTGGTGGTGGTGATTATTGTTATAAGAGGAAGTACAACTAGGCAACCATCCTCTACGTAACACTAATCACAGGGAAAAAATGGAAGGGATCGGACACTTAGAAAAATGAAGATATCGGCCAAAGAAAGACAAGGGCCACGAAGGGCGTGAAAGTGAAAGACTCCCTAGCCCTCGCAAACCTAATAGCGTCGGGGTCGGAAAAGAACAAGAGTTAACCAAGGGAGGTCGGATAGAATAGATGAAAATGAGGAGCCTGGCACAAGTAAGTGGAAGCAATGCCAGGACTCAGCTAAGAGCCCCTTGGTCGCCACCCCACGCTCCAAAGTTCAGAGCCCCTGAGACCCCTTTTAGTCGCCTCTTACGACAGGTAGGGGATACCGTGGGTGTTATTCTACCGCCCCCACCCACATGGGGACCAAACAATAGGAATTCATGTAAGATTGTATTATGATTTAACGTAATTTTCTTCGTTATTTCAGCGAGAGTTCCATTTTACATCAATAAAACAAGAATCTTTCCAGTTTATTTTCATTTTGTGGTTCCTATTGTAAAAGAGATATATGTGTCGTACCCCACAATCTTATCGTCCTGGGATGCTTGAGAGAACATCTGCAATATATACCCACCCCAAACAGGAAACTTTCATGCCATGTAGGTTCGTGTCATGTTACTCCTTGAGTGAAGGTAGGGTAGCAAAAGGCTATTATGTGTGTGAGTAAATAATATTGGACCTAAAATTGTTCCCTGAGTCACTCCATGTTTTATGGGCATGATTTCACTATTATGCTGACAAACGTTGATAGATAGAAAGATTAGATATATAGATATGTAGATAGAGAGATATGAAAACCTTTATTATCCGTGGCGTTGACATATTGTTGTCGATTGTTAAGATAATTTTTGAGCCACGATTGGGTCAAACCCCTAATACATGTTTGATTTAATTTTTAACGTTAAGGAGTTCTGTAATCAATTTCACGTTGCAATTTCTGTAATCAATTGTGCATATCTTTTAGGTTTAAGAATTCAAGCCAACATCCTGTAGTTACCCCATGATATCCACAGAACACGCCACACTACCAACAAGCACAGAAACACGCAACATTTAATGCATCCTTCACATACGTTTTGCGTCAGGTAGGGCATCTGGCCATAAAACTGAACTAAACCATTATCTATTTTAAAACCCAATAAATTGGGAAAAAGCACTCCAGCAATAGTGAAGAAGAAATTAATATCTCAGTACAAAGAACTTACTCTGTCCGATAACTCATTCGTGAGTTATTTGATATTAATGTACGCAAAATGGATTATTTTTGTATCTATAGGACTGTAATAAATTGTTTCTGATGAACTTCTGTGAAAGATTAACCGAATTTTTATCACTGTCATTTGCCGATCTGAATGCTTACCTAGTTGGGGTATATTGACACAATAGTTACGAGGTCTCCAAAAACCTTAACAATATTTAATGGAACATAAAACTAATATCATTAGTACGGTATTTCATGTGAGGAGGATTGAATTTTAAAATACATAAATAAATATGATTAACTGGATTAAAGCCTAATATTTATTATTGAAACAAATTACATTGGCTTTTGACAGTAGAAATTCCTCAAAGAACGGGGAAGTCACAATCATAATGATCGAAACAGCGATTTCAGTTTCCGGTCTGTGAATGAAAACTGGAATTATATTTTACTTTCTAAGAATGCCCCCTATTCTCTCAGTTATACCTGCCACGTAAGGAAAGGATACTTTTTCTGTAGTCCTGGTTTGTACTATCCTGTTAGGCTTCTTGACCTTCACAGCTCTTGGCATGTCTCCGAATGTGCAGCCGTTTTCCTTCATGGATGTTGTCAATTCTGTTAATGCACTCGAGCGGTTATCAGGTCTGCAACGTTATTCACCCTAGCAAATAACATACGAAGGAAAGCTGCTTTTTGGCAGGGGTGGTGGTGTGAGGACTGCAGTATTCATTAAGACCGTAGGCTCAAATACCTGTTTCGATTAGTCGAAGGAAAACACCTCTTGAAACACGGAGTGCGGCGGCGCGTTAGTGCAACTAACCTTTTGATCCGCCTACGTATATATACAGTATATACTAGCAGAAGTATCCGGTCTTCGTACGGGTTATCAGAAACTGGCTTTAGTTACTCATACTATCGGTGTGACTGACGTCAATACATATTTATATCACTGGTGTATTTACTTAAGTTCGTAGAAATTATTTGTGATGTTTGGAATTATAGTGTATCTTCTTCTTTTCTTCACGGGGGCCTCTAAATATTAGTTCCTTATTAGAGTCGACCTCTAAGATCTTTTGCTACCATGTTTTTCCTTCATTCCCACCTAGATATACCTGCTCCCTTCACAAAGCTTCAGGTTTAGTGTAAGTATACTTCCGCTAAATAGTCCCACAAATTATTGAATGTATTTGTTTGATCCGACATTTCGTAACTATTACAAATGATCAAGGAAATACGCGATGCATAAAAGAAACTACTATAATTATCGAGAAATATAATTCTCAGGGCTTGTCACTCATGTCGCACATCATATAATGAATCTGAGTATAAATGTTGAGACATTTTTTCAAGTCATGGGCGCACCATCTTGACAATTGTGCACAGTATTATATAGGTTGTTTTCATGGTTACAATGATCGTAAAAGTGGACCAAAATATCGGCACTGATAACATCAGTGATCCTACTACTCCATAATTTGATAGAAAATAGTTTAAACTACAGGTAACAGACTCCGCAAAATGCTGAAACCTAAGCCAGTACGTAAAAACGGAGGCCCGTCGGCAACCGCTGGTCGCTGTCCTACGGAGATCTCCGGAGCTATTTTTATACTTCACTCCCTTTCCATCCCCGCCCAAAGGACTGCTATGAGCGCCTTACACAACAGTTTATAGTTTATTTTTACCAGATAGTAAGTCGTATGTGTATCAGTTTTGGTTGGCAGCTATGCCCAAACGTAAATGCATAATCTAGCTGCTGTAGAATCCTGGAGCTGACGTTGCCATGGTTACGGCCGTTCGTTTCTTCATCCGATTCCTAGAGCAGGGGTAGTGCGGTGAGCTTTGTCTCGTCCTTGTACGACAAATTCGATTTCGCCTATTATTTTAATATTTTTATATCTCCCCCTGTCGCCCCCCTTGAATTGTTTTGAAAATAAAATACAGCCCATGTTACTGGCAATGTAGCTTTCTATAGGTGAAGTAGTTTTTAAAATCGGTTCAGTACTTTTTGAGTCTATCCGTTACAAACAAATATACAAAATTCTCCTCTTTATAATATTAGTATAGAAGTATAGATTACATCCCTACACATAAGGTTGCCGCCAGGAAGGGCATCGAGCCGTAAAACAGGGTCAAATCCACATCTGCGACACAGTTCGCACCCGCAACCCCACAGGTGTGGGTCTAAAGAGAAGATACTCATTTTAAAAATTCACCCGCTTTTTTATTCTTTTCACCCCCTTAAGTGGATTTTCCAAAAAGATTGCGTTCATTTTTAAAGGAGATTCCAAGTACCAATTTTAAAGTGTGTGACATCTTCATTTTTTGAGATATATGTATCCTCATATAAATAATTCAACTCCTTCCTCACCTCTTTTCACCCCCCCCCCCACTTAAGTGGATTTTCTGAAAACGAATATTTGTGTTCTTTTATTTTTAAATTGGGTTCAAAATATCAATTTTCATGACTGTAACATGTTAGGTTTTTGTGATTTATTGTAGATAATTTCGCTTCTGTAGAATCCTGGAGCTGACGTTGCCATGGTTACGGCAGTTCATTACTTTATCTGGTTCCTAGACTAGGGGTAGTGTGGTGCCAATATCTCCGTAACGGTTGGTTTTAGGGCCTTAAAACATGGTTTTCGGGCCCGTAGGGCTCACCGAGTTTTGTTCTTTGCGTAAAGAGGATTAAATTGAGCTTTGCCTCGTCCTTATACGACAAATTCGATATTTCGCCTATATTAGCCTATTATTTTTATATCTCCCCCCCCCCCACGTGCCCCCCACGTCGAATTGTTTTGAAAATAAAATACAGCCCATGTTACTCACTGGCAATGTAGCTTTCTATTGGTGAAGTAATTTTTAAAATCGGTTCAGTAGTTTTTGAGGCTATTCGTTACAAACAAACATACATTTTTTTCCTCTTTATAATATTGGTATAGATAAGCATAACATCACCATAGCACTGCGCGAAGCACTCCAGGAACTGTCGACAGATCACGGCGAATAAGTAACTTCACTCCCAAGCACCGCAGCACAGCGCGATGATACCTGAGTCAAGTTGGATGGTATGGTCGTGACTTCCAAGTTCTTTGAGGAATTTCTATGACCACTGTCAGATCTCGATATGCCCTGATGGAGGCCAATGTAATTTGGCTGAAAGCTCGGCTTTGTTTTAGTAATAAATACGTGGCTTTAACCGCCTTTGCTGGCAGAACCTAGTGTTTACAGTGCACTATGTCTTCTGGTATAGGCTAGAGCAATTTTGTTACTTTCATAGATCTGTCTCTGTCTTATCCTTGGCTTTGACAATATGAAAGTGACTGAGGTATGAGCGATGCTAGTAATGCCATTCCTTCTGCAGCCAGTCCCTGCTATGAATGGTGTGAAAATGTTGCTCATAGGGTCGGTTGGTGTATGCATTTCAGTGGGCTTGGCAGACTGATATGTAATAGCAAGTCTGGCTCGGTGAGGAAAGCAACGGGAAACTACCTCACTCCTCATTTCCCTAGTATGCCTCTTCAGTGATGCCTAGACCATCTGTGACAGCTGATGGCAGAGCTGTTGAGGATCCCACCAGCGGCATCGCTGACGGACTGAACATACGTGGCTTTAAACCAGTCAAACATATTTATTTTAATACAATGAGCCACGAAAACCTACTTTGATTAAGGATTAAATTTTCTTGTGTTGAAGCATAGTTTCTTTATTATACTTCTTTTTCCCATCACATTAATTGTTACAGGTTTCCGGCGATGCTGAAATTGGGACGGGCTAGAAATAAGAAGGTATTAGTTGTGGGTGTAAATTAAGGTACATTCCTGGTGTAAAAATAATTAATTGACCAGACGAACCTATTTGGTCGGGACAGTTCCAGTTGTCAAGTCATGTCCCTTTGTTCCAATAGGTGTGGCCGGGAGACTTGGATATTCCGATTTTCGCAAATCAACCAGTGTCATCCAAGCAAATACCGTATTATAATATTTCTGTAGCACAGAATTGGTCTGATGTTTTCATGGTAAAATTATGGAAGCCGAACGTTTTTTTCTGAGATCAATAAGGACTGGATATATGAGAAAATTCAAATTGAAGCAGATTGTACGTATAATCTAAAAACATTTTGATGGGTAAGAAGAATTTGAAGTTACAGTTATATAGATACTGACTAGATGCAGTACCCGGCGTTGCCCGGATAGTTTTTGAATGTTTACCTTTAAGATTTGTATTACCAGTTAGTCAGTCAAGTGTGAAGTGAATGCTTATATAATTCTTTCTGAGATGTTGATTTTACGACTTACTATGTAGTTTTAGAGTTATTTAGATGTATCTGATTTCAAGTTTTAGATTATTTAATTATCGAGTAAACACTAATCTCGGTCATTTTATACTATTTACTTTTAAGCCCTTCGCAGCTCCTGCCTCGATGGAGGCTGAACGTGGACTTAAACGGTATCCACAGGCTTACAGTTTGTATCAGCGACACATAAACAATGGATTTCGACATTAATATTGGTTATTTTCCTTATTTTTGCACGTCAGCCCCTCTCATTCCCCAACACCAGCGGGGGCTAGGTGTATCTGACCACCACAGTAATGTGTTCTATATAGTAAGTCGTGTGTATACCACGTTTGATTGAGAGATATGCTAGAACATACACACATACACCATTAAACTCTGTCCCTTTGGACGTTTTCAATTTTTTGCCAGTTCTCATCCGCCTTGTGATTAAGACTGAGCTTTATCTTAAACGGCATCCAGAGTGTCACCGTTCATCTCAGCGACCCCGAAAACTATGGATTAGACACAGATATCGGTCATTTTCGGTAAATTTTTACATTTCGCCCCTACTTTAGAGGCTAGGAGTCTCTTACCCCTAAGGTATATTTTTCCAGACAGTAGGTCCAGTATACACACATGCGTCCATTCTCTCGGTCATTTTCGAAATTTTGTTTTCCACGTTTTCTCACCGCTATGCGAAAGGAGGCAGAAATTGGACTTCTAAAAAAATTGAGCATTACTATTCATCTCAGCGACCCCGAAAAGAATGGATTCGACAATGTTTTCGATTATTTCTACATCTCACCCTGTCGTAGGTGTGCTAGGGTTGTCATACCTCCACGCAGTTTGTCTGCTGATAATAAGTCATAAGTGACCAAGTTTGTTTGAAATTGCTCCCGTAGTCCCGAAACGTATGGATTCAACACTAACATCGGTCATTTTCAATCATAATTACATTTCGTCCCCTCCACTATAGCTTCTAGGGGTGTCTTTCCCACACAGTATTTTTTTCAGGTAGTAGGTAATATTTGTATCAAGTTCTCCTGACAGTTATACTGGAACATACAAAAAACCATCCTTAATCTCGGTCATTTGGATATTTTCTGTTCTTGACTCCTTCTCACCCGCCCGGCAATTGGGGATCAACTTGGACTTAAACGACAACCGGAGTGTCACTCCTCATTTCAGCGACCCCTAAAACCATGGATGTGACATTATCTTGGATTATTTTATATCTAACTCCCCCCTAACCTCCCACCAAAAAGGGGCCTGAATTTGGACTTTAAAAGTCCAGAGTGCCACTATTCATCTCAGCGACCCAGAAAACTGTGGATTCGATGCTATTTCCGATTATTTCTATATATACTCACCCTTCATCCCCCACCCCAAAGGGGGCTGAACGTGGACTTTAAAAAGATTAGAAGTGTCACTATTCATCTCAGAGACCCCGAAAACTATGGATTAGACATTATTTTCGATAATTTTATATATCTAGCCCCCTACCCCGAAGGGGGCTGAACTTGGTTTAAAAGATTCCGGAGTGTCACTGTTCATCTCAGTGACCCCGAAATGTATGGGTTAGACAATACTTTCGATGATTTTTATATATCAGCCCCCTCGCCCCCCCCCCGCCCCTAAGGGCGTTTGGGGTGTCTTACCCTCACGTGGTTTGTCTCATGATACTAAAATTCCGGACTGCCGCTATTCATTGCAGCGACCCCGAAAACTATGGATTCGACACTAATTACGATTATTTTTATATGTCACTCCCCCTTGCCCCCCACCCTAAAGGGGGGATGGACTTGGAATTGAAAATTCCCGGGATGTCACTATTCATCTAAGCGACCACGAAAAGTATGGATTCGACACTATTTTCGATTATTTGTATGTATCACTTCCCCCCTCGCCACTCACACCAAAGGGGGCTAAACTTGGACTCAAAAAAAATCGGAGTGTCACTATTCATCTCAGCGACCCCGAAAAGTATGGATTCGACACTATTTTCGTTTATTTTTATATATGACCCCCTTGCTCCTGCCCCTAAGGGTTCCTGGGGTGTCTTACCCCCACGTGGTTTGTCTCCTGATACTAAAAATCCGGAGTGTCGCTATTCACTTTGGCGACCCCGAAAACTATGTATTCGACACTATTTTCGATTATTTGTATATATCACTCCCCCTCGCTCCCACCCCAAAGGGGGCTGAACTTGGACTTAAAATATTGGAGTGTCACTATTCATCTCAGCGACCCCGAAAAGTATGCATTCGACACTACTTTCGATGATTTTTATATCTCACTCCCCTCGCCCCCTGCCCCTAATGGTTCCTGGGGTGTCCTACCCCCACGTGGTTTGTCTCCCGATACTAAAAATCCGGAGTGTTACTATTCACCTCGGCGACCACGAAAACTATATATTCGACACTAAATACGATTATTTTTATATCTCACCCCCTTGCTCCCCACCCCAAAGGGGGATGAACTTGGACTTTAAAAATCCCGGGGTGTCACTATTCATCTAAGCGACCCCGAAAGTATGCATTCGACACTACTTTCGATGATTTTTATATCTCACCCCTTCGCCCCCCGCCCCTAAGGGTTCCTGGGGTGCCCTACCCCCACGTGGTTTGTCTCCTGATAGTAAAAATCCGGAGTGTCACTATTCCTCTCAGCGACACCGAAGAGTACTCGACATTCTTTTCTATTATTTTTATATATCACTCCCCCCCTTGCCGCCACCCTAAAGGGGGCTGAACTTGGAATTTAAAAATTCCCGGGATGTCACTATTCATCTAAGCGACCACGAAAAATATGGATTCGACACTATTTTCGATTATGTGTATATATCACTCCCCCCTCGCCCCCCACCCCAAAGGGGGCTGAACTTGGACTTTAAAAAATTCGGAGTGACACTATTCATCTCAGAGACCCCGAAAAGTATGGATTCGACACTATTTTCGTTTATTTTTATATATGACCCATCCAGGCTCTTCCCGTCTTTGCAGTTCTTTCGACTTGAAACCCTTCCAAATTTTGAATCATGGTCCGAAATGTTTTCCTATCTATAACATCTGAACTTTCTGGATGTTGGACTTCGCTAGATCTTCACGAACTTCCTTAATCGATGCCGTCGTTGTCTTATTATTATTATTATTATTATTATTATTATTATTATTATTATTATTATTATTAAGTATGAATGAGCTATGATTCAGAAGACTTTTCACTCTAGTTTGCCGAATGTAGATTCAGTTGAGTTTTAATACAATTGCCTTAAAAAAATTACAAGGAAAGGTGGAGAGACCTTCCTCTAGAAATACTTTCATTTTGTTCTACACCGATTTTCAAACACTTACTCGAATTCGATTTTTACCGGAATTGCCACAGTTTGAGAGCATGCGAAGATGGATATTAAAATCCCAAATTAGAGGTTGTGGCTCACCTTTTCAGGACATACGTCCCTGTTAGTGTGGCGAAAAAAATCGAAAACGTATTTCCAATGCTCTTTCCCTTGTTATCACCGCTGGACGACTTCTCACGAACAGACAGATTTCGTTGCCCGATACACGCAGGTCACTTCCAGTTTTTTGTAAAATATTCTAGAAATTCGTAGATTTCAGTGATCGGCCTAAAATACCGGGTGGGATTTTCCAGTCCCAAATTTGGCACCTCAAAACTTTCGAATTGCTCATCCAATGCCGAAGTTCTTAATTTCATCTCGAAGCCCTTTCATTTCCCTTTCCGATTACGTAAAATACAGAAAAATCGGTTAACGTTCAACACGGAACAACGAATACAAGTAAAGAAGAGGAGAAATGTCGTGACATTTTCACGAGTTTATTAGTATCCCATTACTACTCTTTGTCTGTCTGTTCGGTCAACAGTCCAGAGGCTGGTTGGATCCTCAAATAGCACCACCAAAGGCTTTGCGATTATAAGGAAACCCCAAAAACCAATGGCAGCTCCAAAATGAGGCATACTAGGCAAAACGAGGAGTGTGGTAGTTTGCCATTGCTTTCCTCACTGGGTCAGAAAGTATTATTGCAGCACAAGTGACCCTGTGAGCAGTACCTTTCATAACACTCAGATGCACTAGTCGTGCTCTGAATGCCAATACTCAGCACTACCCATAACCAGCAGCTTCCATATTGTCACAACCATGGATGTTGACTGGGACTTCGGTGGAAGCTACACTTTACTCTGGCCTGTGCCAAGAGATGGATGCAAAAGTACTGTATCCATCAAGAAATGACAGCAGGCAGACTACTCTTTGTACTACGAGAAATAATGGAGATTATGACGATCTTGAAAATTTTTGTTCTTCTATAGCAATTTGTCGTGCATGAATTGTAACAATGAAAACGAGATAAGACATTTTCGATTTCTCTTATGTTATAAAAAATTTTCAAGGAAATATGTGTGTGTATGGGAGGAGGGTGAATTAGACGGAGGGTCCTGGAGGTCAGACTTGGAGGAAAGATGGTGTAGGCGAGGTATTGTATAAAATTGTTGGAATCGAAGGAGTCACAACTCTGGGTTTGTTATTTTTATTGGAAATTGACTGATCGGGGTTGATTTATTACTCACAGTTGTGATAGTACATATATCACAGCCCCGAATTATATGTAGAAGGTAGAGATATTATTGTCAGTATTCGATTTATTATTATTATTATTATCGGTATTTCATTTGTATGTTTTGTCATTTATATTTATAAGCTGGAAGATATCCACATATGTAGGTATGAGTAATTTGTTTTGCACGAGTGGGAAAACATTGCTTTAATAACTCTGGTAATTCGAATGAGTCATATGGCTACCCCAGTGTCTGTTGTGATGTACTTGTGTCGGGAAATTCATGAGTCATGTATATATCCCAGCCTGATGAGATGAGCTTGTTGTTGTACCAGAGAAATTTGATGATTCATGTAAAACTCCCGAGAGTTTGTTATTGTCTTGGGAGGAAGAAGTAGTTCAGGGCTTGGTCTTGACAAGAGGTTCACTCATGATTGGTGGGCAAGCACCAATCCAGACGTATCATCTGAGAGGAGGGGGATGTTGATGTCTATAAAGGTTGATGATACGGCGGCAACCGGGGACATTGTATGGAACATTGTAAGGGTGATTGTAGAGGTGATTGTAAAGGAACGAGAAGGAAGATAACTACAACTACAACTAGAACTGAGGCACTGTACGGGAAGGAAGTGGTGCTGATACACGGTACTGGAGTGACACGGCTGCAATGGACTGGACTTCAAACGTTCGTGGAGCGTAGTCTAGTTATGTTCGTGGAAAGTGGATGATTGTGGAGAGTGCTTGCGCATTAAGTATTGTAGCACTTGTGGCGGCCTAGCATTATATGTTGGTGAAAGCTATCTCAGACTTTCCATATTTATGTTGAGGATCGACAGACGTGTGTATATATCTTTACAACAAGTGTTAAAATATGTGAACACAGTAGTACAAGGTACAGTATCTGTGTGATGTGATAACTGCCGATTATGAGGATCGGTAAATCGAATTAATATAGAGACAGTGAAGGGTGTTTATCTTCATACATGTACATTGTTCATCGGACCATCTACAAATGGTAGCTTAGTTCTCGCTTTCGTTTTCCCACGGTTTTCATTATTGTTGTTGTTGTAAATATGGAGTCTTCCAGCAATATTTTATGTGTGTATTATATGTATAATGTTGTATGTTGATGAGGTGCTCATGCACGGAATTTGTTCAGAATATAGTTAGCTATTTTAGAATCAGTGTTATTGATAAACCTAGGTGCAGTTTCTACCTAATTAGTCGTTTTCAGGAGGTTAGGTAAGGCCTGCAGCAGATGTACCAGTACGCAGCATTATGTACACGCCCTGGGATATACAGTTTATCATGCTCTTATCTAAATTCGAGGGATCCATTCTGGTGAACTCTGGCGCCCATACTACGGACATTTCGGATAATTATGCTTATTAATTTTATTAAGTTTTTGAGTAATTTTATTTATATATTTTTATTCATGATATTTATTAGTATTCATCAAAAAAGTTACACAGTTTAAGCCTGAATAATTGTACTGACCCGCACCATTTACTTTTCAGACCAGTATTATTACCAGTGAACTACTGACGCTAACATTTTTGTTACGTGAGGGAAAGTACAAAATGTACGGGTATCTCTAGCTGAAGCAATGGGTCTCCACAAATGATCTTATATGACCAACAGCGCGTGCAACTAGTCTGTTGAATTTTTAACCTAGCTTACGATTTAACAAATAGGAGAGGGATATATACATGTGCAAACATTTACAGCTTGAAAAGTATAAGTGAACCTCAACAACAATCATAACACAGCAACATGATGTAGTGCAATGATACGTCCAGTGCAACTCTCAGTGTGTACAGCGCACACGCATGAAAATTTGCTATGATTACTCCGGGATTTTGTGTGTAATATTCAGGCACGGAGCATATCTTATATACATTGTGTTTACCTACATTTTACAGTAACTTACTGGTATTCTATAGAAAAATACTTAAGTGGCGGGAGTAAACGAGTGACTTAGTCGCTGCGTTACTACAAAGGAGAGAGCTAATCTAATTCCGACCGATAGGTGTGGATTTTGAAATAGATATTCACAAATCTACGGTTCGGATTTCACATAAAACTAGAGGCCAGAGGCAACTCTAACAAAGTTTTAACCTAAAGAAACTAACATCAGATACATAAAATATACAAAAATGTTTCCGAGGTAAATATCTCAAATGTTTACTTCTTGAGGAAACGTAAATGATACCGTATTTTGACATCCAGGTAAAATACGAGCTGCTACTGGGAAAGGGATTGGAGGTTAAAATCAAATCTCTCCCTGGAGCATCGCGCTGTCACTTCTAACGCATAACACGCACCTACACCTGCGTGCACGGAGCTAATGACAACGCAGCTGACACAGAACAAGCACAAAAAGCGGGAGGAAAACCTTCACTAATCAGTTTCAAACATCAGCTTGCTGAACGTGAGAAAACAGGACAAATAGTGTCCTGATTATTGAGCTATAGTGACATTTCTGCGCTGCAGCGAACAAAGACTGCGAGGTCATGTGAAGATTAATTTTGTACTCTGACGTGCTACGGTAAACTTTAAAAATATATCTAATACATTCTAAAGAAGATTTTCTACTAGTCATGCTTTCCAATATAAACCAATTCACCAACCTAGTGTTATCAATAACTTTCATAGCTCGATTGGTATCATAATGGCCAGTAAAATACCTATGTAGATGGCTCGTGTATGATTAATCTCGAAAAAGGATTTAAGTTACATTGGAAAATGATAAGATCAAATGAGGATAATACTCTCAGCAAAAGTACATACGGACACAATTTCTGTTAATTTACTTCTAACAATGGTAAAATGTGCAATCATACGTATGGGTAGTATGATTAAAAATATAACGTACAATATATCTGAAGTTCTATGAGATAAGAAATTACAAACAACAATTGGCTAAAAACATTTAAGATCTTTAAGCCTTTTCAAACGTGAAATTACCAGCGTTTCGCCGCAGTGTGGCAGTGGGCTCATCAATTGGATTGCTACACCTTTCCAAGACGCTGGCAGCTAGTGCGCCGTTGAGACACCACTACAAGCCCTTGACAGAGTGATGGTACAGTAGGAGAAGCATATGCCTCCACATGTATAAATGCCTGCCTTTGGCATTTGTATAAAATATTTTAGAAACAATAGGCTAATTCAAACAGGCAAGCTAACTTAATTAAACGGGAGTACAGAATATTTTTTTGGTATTATTTATTATATTGTTTATTCTTGTGTTGCAAGGCAAAGTGAATCACAAATCGTATAATGCTCAGGCAGACTTCTCTATTTGAAGACGATAAATTTATGTTCAGTACCAAAGGGGACTTTATATCATCGCTTGTTGACATGCGAAATGGGTGAAGTGATTGTAATGATTCTCTGAGTCTGAATGATAGCCTGCATTTTGGTGTAGGAAGAAGTAAAAATAAAATTAATATTGATTACTTACTAATATATTTTTTTTTTACACAATTTCGCGAATGTTACGAACGATTGCACCGTAAAGGCGAACCATATGCCATTGAGAGCCAAATATTAAAATCCAGTTTTGTGAGGAATGTTCAAAATTTTATTTCTTTACACGAGTATCCGGAAAATTATTAATTTCCTAAAATTATAAGCCCTGTGGGGAATCTGAGAAGATTTATCGGAAGTTGTTGTAAGGTAAGGTAAGGGTATATTCTGCCCGAAGGCAGGTCCGAACCTCCGCAGAGGTGTGCCTCAGCCGGAGTTTACGTACGGTAGGGTGGCCAGTTCCTTTCCGCTCCTCCATTCCCTTACCCTTCACCAACAGCGCGTGGTAACCCATCCAAATCTTGACCACGCCCAATGTTGCTTAAATTCGGAGATCTCACGGGATCCGGTGTTTCAACACAGCTACGGCCGTTGGCGAAGTTGTTGTTGACGTAGGTAATTGATAGAATGTAATCCAGGCGATATCGGACTGGAAGTGTATATAAAAGATGACCAGGGAAACATAAATAACTGAACTAAAAATATCCCTTTTGCTGATACCCTCATTTATCGAAGAGCAAGACCGCTAAATGAACTAAACGACATTGAGAACCAAGTACTGTATTAAAATACTGTTATTATGAGAGATGTTCAGACTTTGAGTTTGCTCTCCTGAAAACATAATTTTTTTAAAATTCATCCACATCCACAGAGGAAAGTCAGACACAAGTAAGTGGAATACAGTATGCTGGACTTAGCTAGAATCCCTTCAATTTGAAGCACGTCTTATCAGGTGTGAGCCCACTGGGGTACTGTACATGGTAGAGCTCTGCGTGCCTACCCTGAGTTTGAAATTCAATAAAATAGTCTGACACCAGGCTATATAAGCAAACCGCTGAACGTTTCTGTGAAACAGTATCGTGTACAATATCCGATTATGAAGGATCCAGCCGAGTTTGTTTATGTTCCGTCCTTTCAAACTGTATCAATTCTGTAACTTCAGATAATTCGTCTGCTTGGAGTAAAAGAGTACCATCATCTACAATAACAACAATGCCAAACGGTATGGTACTCCTTTCTGTGTTAATACCTATTATGAGTAAGAAAAAGCTTTGTTTCATTTTTTACATTTTAGTCTTTAATTGATTAATAATAATAATAATGTTATTGGCTTTATGTCCCACTAACTACTTTTACGGTTTTCGCAGACGCCGAGGTCCCAGAATTTAGTCCCTCAGGAATTATTTTACGTTCCAGTAAATTTACCGACACGAGGCTGATGTTCGTATTTGAACACCTTCAAATACCACCGGACTGAGCCAGGATCGAACCTGGCACGTTGGAGTCAGAAAGACAGTGCCTCAACCCTCCGAACAACTCAGTCAGGCACTCTTTAATTATTATTTTTGTTAACACACTGAGAATATAGTAAGAATACTAGACGAGCATTATTTAAATACCGTAGAACAAGAGCAGAACCATCTGGTTATAGCAACAAACTCAGAGTAACGAGTAAGGATTACAGCACTATAGAGGCAATCTATATTTTCCATTGAGAACCGGAACAACGTAAGGACAAAATTCTTATTTTACTCCAGAAGGAAAGTAAAAAAAAAAAAAGAGAGAGAGACATCTCTGTACAGGCCATGAAGGCCCTTGGAGGGATGGAAGGTAAAGGCTTCCACTATCCGTAACCTTGATGGGGTAGAGATTTAGCTCTACGCCCGGCCGCCTTTGCCTACAGGAATGAACCTGGTACTCATTTCGGTGTAGGCTGAGTGAACCTCAGGGCCATGTGCACCTCCGGAAGTGGAAATCTCGTTTCTTAAGATTTCCGACTTCCTGACGGGGAATCGAACCCACGTTCTTCCGTGTGAACCAAGCACGCCTTTACCGCCTCGGCTAGGCAGCCCCTCCAGAAGGAAAGAAACATATAAAACTGTAAGACAGTGGTCCAGAAGTCTTAGGAAATCGTCTCTGATAATGAAATAGCTGTAAGTAAGCATGTTTGTTCATGTTAGTTACGCGACACTGAGCCATTACATTTGGCCGCAACGTGGTGCCTTTTCTTAGGCAATGGTGTTCCCAGGGACAAGGCCGATCCAGTCGGTACAGCCATCCCATTATATTAATTGACTGATGGAAGACGAACCGAATTTGAAGCAGTTTATGCGTACCTCTACCGTACTTTGTTGCTTATTTCTTTCTGTGATCGGTGCTCAAATACATCAGTCTCAGGTCGGTAGATTTGCCAACGCGTGAAAGAACTCCAGTGGAACTAAATGGCCGAAGGTCCCTGTATGCCGTACAAGTAGTAATGGTTGTAAAACAATGAAGAATATATTTCTGGAATTGGGGCGTGGAAGCCAAGGGCCTCATCATATCGTCACGCCGGACACTGTTTGAATGCTGGTTGATCTACGAGTAGGCCCTATGTGGCATCTTTGCAATGAAGATTCACATTCCTGTGATTCGGGATTCACGTAAAACTGGAAGTCCAGTGGGCTACAGTCACAATATCAACAATCGCGCAAAATTAAGAACTTCCCTGATTAATTCCTTTTGGAATATATGTTTACCACCGGCCATTGAATGTCTCGTCGCGATCTGCTACTGTCTGCAGCTCCTACCAACAGGTAGCGCTCCACGTACCTTGCCATGCCGTCTTTACTTATTGCGTTTTATTAAGGGTGCGCCTCGCTCGGAGTAGAAATTGAGTTTGCCGCCGCACTCGGTTCAATGTAATTGCTACTTAGAATTGCCATCGCCTTGCCTTAAACTAAGGGAAGAGCGGAAAAGTTTTTTTTTCTCTTGCTTGTAATATTATTTATAACTTTATTTCCAAAACTTGTTGACATTTGAATATTGCTGCTAGCAATATATTTATTTCGGAGACAAGCCAGCACCAAGCGAAGTCAACTTCTTCTTATTGTATTACCGAGCCAAGAGACTGGATGGGATGGGATTTCTTGGTTTTCTCTTTTTACATTCTCGATGAACTGTTGGCTGGATGCAATATTAGATGGAAAAGAAATAAATCTTAGATATTCCAAGATTTTTATTTAATGTATTTACTGGCTTACCAGCCTTATGCACTCTCAGCCAAGATTTATCAGGCCACCTTCGTCAGATTATATAAAATATTCGCCTTCTGGTTACATTTATTTCATATAAGAATGGGGTGTTAATATAGTGGTGGAGATTGTTATTTTAGTCAATGGGGTGCTGTCCGTCCCCGCGGTATATGGGGCAACGCGTCCGCCTGTCATCCGGCGGCTCCGGGTTCGATTCCCGGCCGTGTCAGGGGTTTTTAATTGTAAATCATTAATATCCCTGGCCTGGGGACTGAGTTTTTGTGTCGTCCTTAACGTTCCTTTTCTCACATTCAACGCTCTACACTTCCGAAATTCCAATAACACGTAGGTTCATATCATATGATGCAAGTAGGGGCAAAATATCTCTATAGGTCGACGCCCCGAACAAATAATATTTAAAATAAAAGAGCGCTACTCTCCTTCGTGAGTGGCGATACTGGCGAAAGTTATAGAAGGGGCATGAAGGATGAGAAATGCTAGACAAAGCGATAGAAATATGAGCCCTTCTTAACACATATCATAGGAAAAACACGTAGAGATTAGATTGATGGTGGTGACGGTCGCTTTTTTTTTTTAAGGACATTGTAATAAGATAACTATCACATCCTAATTCTAACCATCGGATAATGAGGAAGGGGTCCGACTTTTCAAATAATGAAGTCATGGCTAAAGAAAGGGTAGTCTCAGGAAGGGAGTTCTTGAACATGTTAGCCAACGACATGGAGTTGTTCCATTCAAATGCCACTAAATATAAGGAAGGTTCGAACCTATCATTTGGGAGCAGAAAGACAAGGAGTAAGCAACTGTCTTGTTTTGTGTAAGACGAGGTGGCACGTCTGAAAAGTATTCCTTCGCTGGCCAAGAAATTACGTTGCCGATGCATCTATGCTAATGGTTAATATGATATACGCTGGAATTATAAGAAAAATAAAACGTGTTTCAGACTATTCCTGAACGTACACATGGAGGAACTATTGTAATCATTATAAGCTGTTTATATTTTCAGCAAGCTGTCGCTGACAGATTAGTGTTCATACAATTTTGAGGGAAATGTACCTTCATATTCCCTTCTACAATAATGCAACCTAGCGTATTTGGGTAGAGGCAAAGTACATCCCAATTAACAACAGTCAGTCAATATAACGTTACGAATATTGCAGCACGATTTGTAGACCCACTATGTCGAATATATTGATAATCATTCCTTGTATGGTAAAAACATATGGAACATACTAGACGAAAAATTATATTTTTTACATTTATAATATCCAGTATTCGAGTTCCGACAGTAAAAATGGAAGAAAAATTGACATTTCCCCTTAATATTGCTCTACTTATGTATGCTAATCAAACAACATAAAGGGAGTTTACAAGCAAAACACGCAAAACACATAAAGTCACAAAAGCTTACCTTTGATGAGGAAAAAAGAGGTTCGAAAGTTTTCACTGTCTTTCGCTGATATTGTATGCTCTCGAAATAAGGACGCTCCTCTTTAAAGTTACACAAGAGCTTCTTAGAATATCTAGAATAATGCTGTGTAGCTGAAATTGTATTTTTCGTAGCTAACCAAGTATAACTACCAGTTTTGCTACAAAATTCACTGTATTAATGACTTTATGTGTTTTATCTGCTATAAGTAGTTCAAGAAAAATTACCTGACTTGACTTAATGTAGTCTTTTAGGTTTTTTTCACTACGTACAGCAGTTAAATCAGAATAGCTAAGACTCCATTTTTTAGCTTATTCTGAAAGTAACTTACATTTTTAAATTTAAACTCAGTTTCTACCAATGAAAAACGTTTGAATAACCTAAGATTTGCAGATGACATGGCACTACTGGCTAGTTGAAATCACGAACTCCAGTTTTCAGTCAGCGATCTCGCATAGACATGCCGAGAAGTAAGCCTAAACATAAATAGTTCCAAAATGAAAATTATGGTTAATAAAAGGGTCATAGCAACACCTGTACATGTTGAAAACATCCTAAAAGAACATGTCAGCTAATACATCTATCCTAGTCAAATTGTCAACATGAAGGAGGATCTAGGACCAGAAATATATCACCACATCAAGCTGGGTTGGAAAACGTATGGGAGGTACCAAAACTTCTTCTAAAACAAATATGTCAGTAGACTTGAGGTGCACAGTTTTCGACCAATGTATTCTCTCTGTACTAAGTTACGGATGTGAGACCTCGACAATGAATTAATTTTTCAAGCAAAAGCTTAGAAAATCTAAACAAAAAGTGAAAAGGTAGATGCAGGGTTTCCCAAGAAGAGATAGAAAGAGAGCAGATGACAAACGGTCAGTTAAAAAGGTTACTGACATCATTCAAAGGGTGACGACAATGAAATGACAATCAGCTGGACATGTGACTGGATGGACAGAACTTGTTCTTGATTAGAGCCCTAGAGAATATCAGAGGCCAAGCGAAAGACCACTGGATCGATGTGGCAAGGACTTACGGATAAATACTGGTATGTATTGGCAGAAGATTGCCCAAGTCCGTACTGCCTGGAAAGGACAATGCATAATTATCTTGTTCACAGACTTTAAGAGAGTGATGGAATCGGCAGATAATGGTGATCATGATGAGTAGAAGTAAATAAATAAATAAATAAATAAATAAATAAATAAATAAATAAATAAATAAATAAATAAATAAATAAATAAATAAATAAATAAATAAATAAATAAATAAATAAATAAATAAATAACCTTGTGAAGTGGAAAATATCACGTATGTTAGTGATGAGTATCTACACATAAAAGCGAATAATGACACGAAAAATATCAACAACAACAATATTATCAACAATGTTTAAACACGTTCAAACACTAAAAACAAATCAACTCAGAATTCCTGTCCTCTTAAGGGAATCAAAAACAGAAATAAGTCACAAAGAACAATATTTGTTAACAGTAAGACCATACCAAATCACTATTCAGATCAAAATTAAATCAGGTTAAGCACACTAAGTAATTTTATTTTGCCTGAATTAAATTTCTCTCTTCAGAGTGAGAAAATGAAAATTAAAATATTCTGTAACCAAACGACTTCACACAACGTAATGGATATCACCAGTGATTAGAGTGGAAAATAGCACATGAAGTAGTGAGAAAAAAGTAAATAAAAAATAAATTAAAATCCCTCAGAAAGTGACTTCATGAATTTTGCTTGTCAACCCACGATACAGTCAGGTAAACAACATTACCCCTAAACTTAAACTACTGACTTTCTGTGTAACAAACAAACAAACAAACAAACAAACAAACAAACAAACAAACAAACAAACAAACAAACAAACAAACAAACAAACAAACAAACAAACAAACAAACAAACAAACAAACAAACAAACAAACAAACAAACAAACAAACAAACAAACAAACAAACAAACAAACAAACAAACAAACAAACAAACAAGCAAATATTGAATTGAAATAGCTATTTCTTTTCTTGAGAGCATCAGCACATGTACTGTGTGTGGTCATAAGGATCCTGAATTTTACAAAATCTCTTGTAGACATAATTTTACACTTCGGAGAAAATAATTTATTCGTATGCACAAACAAATAACGGCTTGGGCTCATACTTTACGGAAGGAAAGTGCAGTGGATTCATAGGGGATTTTCACACAAAGTGGGCTGGGTTGACTTTAGATCTTTGCACACCTAATTCAAGATGAAAATGGACTATAAGGAATAATTTTAAATGAACAGACAAAATCGTATTTTTATTTATATAAAACATTCTACAAATGGAAGGAACGTGTAACAGTAAATCTTCCTGACTACAGAGCTGCTGAACACAAATTTACGTCCTTAAATAAGCATCCCTACACGCAATAAATTATTAAGCTTAGCTGTTGAAGTAGATCAGAATATATTGCCATTAATGAAAGGTTAAATAAGACATGTTCCTTTACACTTCAGAAGACCCGAGAAGTGGAGTTGTAATTATGATACCAAATAAACTAACAAACTTGGACTCCACGAAGTTGAAAAGTTATTTCGACTTTAAATGTTAGCCTTACCTGAAGACCTGCTGAAATCAACGGACCGAGAATTGTGGAAATCAATACATCACACGAGGCTGTTGCTTGTATTGAGATATGCAACACAATATTAGCGGGCATCTTACTTCTGCTTTTCTCCCTGCGCTAGTCGGTATCTTGAAGAGAGAGGTACGGTATTGCCTGGATTATTTAGGGTTCGTTTCACGACTTAGATGATACAATTACATACTACAAGTATGAATAAAAGGGCAGAGTCTAGTTTATTAGGAGGGAGTCGTGAAGAGCTGAGGCTGGTATTCCGTGGTTTCTCATTTTCGCACCAGTCGAACGCTGGAATTGCACCTTAATTAAGGCCACGGTTGCTTCCTTCCCTGTCCAATAACATCGCTGCCATAAGACTTATCTGAGTGGGTGCGTTATAAAACAAATTTCAGAAAATCATATAAATCGAAATGAGCCTGGATGGTTCTAGTGATGTTATAAATACCCTTCTTTTTGTCCATATGCGTGGATTAATGGTCAGCGTAGTACCCTTCTTTTCTGAGTGTCTCTGACTCAATTCCACGCGATTTTGACCTCGCTGGTTAATTCCTCTAGCTCTAGGACTGAGTATATGTGTTTGTCTCAAGCATTATCTTTATTTTCATACACACAGACATAAAACGTCACATTACCAATCACCGGGTATACAATGAGTTAAATCCACACATAGTGCTGATAGTAAATAATTGAAAAAGGTCAAGAAGGAGAATAATAAGAAGAAGTCTATTTTTCTAGGACATTACTCTTTACTCCTTGCTTCTCTTGGATCGAACGGAGTCATGTAAGCCACTGACTTAACTCCCTTTTTGGTAATCGTGGTGTTGGAGATTGTTGCTTTAAGGCGAAATACAACGAACCAATCATCCCTTATTAACTCTACTTTAAAGTGGAAAAAGTGACAGAATATGATAGACCTTCCATCCTTCACAAAACTATTACAGTGATGCTGGTAATGGTGGCCGCTGTAATTATTGTCTTAAGGGGAATTACAACTAGAAAAAATCCCTTTCAGCTTCAATCAAAAGACAAAAGCAAAGACGTTAGACCGTTCGAATTATGACGGTGTCAGTAATGACCTCCAATCCACGATCCCAAGCTGGGTTTTGAGACGGGCAGAAAATATTGTGACCATTCATCACGTCACCAAGAGTATATTATGGTATCCTGTAGATAGAATATGACGTTTTCCGCGCTATTCTACGTCAATTAGTGCCCAAATTAGCACACGCTTACTCTTCCCGGGGTGCGAGTAGCGCGCTGCCAGCCCTAGAGGCCCGGCTCTAGTTGCGCGCAAATGCAGTAAACGAGTCATACTCTCGCTGCGATTGAAAAGCGTTCTCACTTTGTGTGACAGAGAAAAGGGTAGCCACGCCTAGCTGAGTGAGCGAAGTAGATAACGGAGCCCTGCATACAACCCTGAAAACATTTTTTTTTTTGCTTTTCCCCTGCAAAATTACTACTACCAATCTACAGTCTTCAACTGTTTTCAAGAACATTATTCACGTAAATTGCGTAATATACGATGAATTTCCATGACTCAAGATTCATTATAAGCAGCAAATTTTATGCTGATTTATGACACCAATAAGTGTATTACATAATTATAATAAGGCCAAGTACGCAGCAAACAAACACCCAGCCAGCTGCAGACCTGATGGTGAAAGCGGGTAGCAAGAAATAAGTTAAAAGTTCCCCGAGCCATAGGCTCCACCCACAGTTGGCTACCATAGGACGCTTTCTAGATTATAGCAAAACGCACGATACGACGTTGATGGGAATCGATCAGTGGAAACTGGGGTAATCAAGCTTTAATTTGACACTTTAACCGATCCTGAAAACCTCCTATTAGCGGAGTGAATTTCGCGAGAATGAGGAGTTTTACCCCCTCCATCTAGCCTAACGCGGTTTCACTATTTAAAGGGATGCGAGCCGAAGCAAGCTATGGTATTTCGATTCTTCCAGACACGTTGTGAGGTGGTATGCGTTGTGAATAACTCTTCAGTAATATTCTTTGTCATAGTGCTACAAAGTAAATGGCAAATCACTAATTATTCATTAGTGCCTGTGAAGATGAAATACTGTCAGTGAAATAATCATATAGTAGTGAATGTGCAAAGGTTTATCGCTACTAATAGAGAAAGTCATCTGAATATTAATCATGACGATTTACGTAACGTGTGAGATGATTTATTATGCTATACGGGTATGAAGTAAATGTGATTCGAACGCTAGTAGGCTGCACCGTCGTGTAACTCAATACACGAACTTTGAATCTCGAGGGAGTAGCATAGGAGCTCAAATAACTGTGCGACAGTGAATGACCAATTGGTAGAAGAAAGAGAGGCTTGCTGACAATGTATCTGACGAGGGCGCTGTCGGCTAAAGAATCCCGGGCGCGGTAGTTAATCTGTATTCCCCAAAAATTAGTGCTGAATTAGGCCGTGTTAAAACTCTGTTTGTGATAACAGCATCAGATACCCAGTGACAGTGGAACCACAAACGTGTGTAATTAGGGGCCTAAACTGCTGATAGTGGATTGTTCAGGCAATGAGGTTTAAGTAGCGGGTGACCAGGACAACACCACTGCTTGACTAGAGAGCTTGAGTATATGAGTTTCTCTGATCGTAGCAATTATAATGAGTCGTCATTTAACACAATTATAATCAGTCAGATCCCTTCATTATGTTTGTGTGCCAGTGACATCACTGTCCGAGGAAGAAGAACGACGTACAGGTGGCCTGTACTCATTCAACACGTCGTAGAACGTCGAGATCATCCCACATTGTACGTGAATCAACCCAACATGCCAGCGGCCCAACTGCAACCGGACTCTGGACACCCTGCTGCTGACGTAGTCGTGATGTTCGACTAAACCCCTGTATGTGCCTTCCCGAGTGAGCTGTGGAAGTGATCGAGAGCAGTGTTGAGTACCAATTTCAAATATTAGAAAGTCGTATTTCCTGTAAAAATGTAAATTTCATGCTAATTCTTTAGAAATGTAGTGTAGGACTTTGCTGTTTTCAGAGGGATGGCAACAGTTACTTATTAGAGTTTGAATTGATTTTTCTTCACGGTTGGCTAACCGTACTTTATTTCTATCATAGAAACTAGAGCATGTTATATTTAAGGCCGTAGAAGTGATTAATTATGAAGCATTATGGGATTTAAAGGAAATTTTGATATACACGTAAGTCACTCCATTTACCATCAGTATATAACTAATATGAGTCATCCAGAGATTCCAAAATTCTTCGTTTTGATGCTTCACGTATATGTCAGGCAATCCCTCCCGTATGAATTAAGGATGATGAAGAAGAAACAGTGGAATGACAGTGAGGTGTGACTGTGATTGTGTTTGGCTTAGATCGCGAATGTTAACGTATTTTTGTCCCGAGTGATAGAATGTTTTCTTCTGTAACATGTATGTATTGGGTGTATCGTGAGATGCGGGCGGAGATTTTCAGGCGGATAGTTGTAATAAATGCGATGTTAATGAAATATGAATCTTTCCCCAAATGAGTGAAGAATATGCGCGAGGATATAAATAAAGCTAGATGGAGGCCGATATGTGTTAATGATGCCAATGGCACCCTGGGAAATAAATAGGATTGAAAGGCGAGTGACAAGACAGTTCGCCAGCTGGACCGTTAGGTCCGTTATGTTGAAATGGAAAGTAGAAAGGAAACAAGGCAGACAGCTGGTTTGTGGAATTCATGGCCGTGCCGAGGAAAGTGAAGAGGTAGAATGTTGTTACCGCATTGAGAAGAACGCACTGAGAAGGGCCCATCTCCCGTCTCTGGTATCGAAATTACATACAGTCATTTAGAGAATAACACCGTTAAATAGATTTATAGTTCCAAAAGATGAGTGAATTCCCTCCATTTATTTATGTAAATTAACCCGCCTAAGGGTTTCAGATGAAATCCAAACCGCACACTGTCACAGAACCTGGGTTTTGCCCATGTAACACTGGAGGCAGCCATGCCCACTGCTGCCAACCATGGATGGATCATACCGTCCATGATTTATTGTGTGAATATAAAGTGTATTTCTGTCTGTCATTTATTCCAGGGAGTGATATTTATTGAATATTATATTGGTCATTGTTTCACTAAAATGTGTTGTTACAGGGAGCACCGTTGTATAAATGTCCAGTTGTATAATAATATTTAAGTGACATCCCAATGGAACATTCGTTACGTAATATTTTCTCAGCTGTGAGCTAGTTAGGGTTTTCCAGTGAGTAATACAATGCGACTTTCAGATATTATGAAATGTGCTCATAAATAAATATGTCAACTCTTTGGTTCACTTGACACTTGATTTTTTATATTCTCCGCTAGGACGATATAATTTGTCATGTGAATATATAAATTAATAGTATAAACCAGGGAAATAACGCCTTCATTTAATTATTTCTGTGTGTAGTTATGTAATTGTATAAAGTGATATATGTTTCAATACTTAATTGGTCAGAGAAGACACGACTTCTCAAGTCTTGTATATTTTCAGAGTGAAATGCGATTCTAGATAACAGACTAGAGAGACATTGGATCCTCAAGAAAAATCGTAGTGTACATAATTCACGTATTAAATACGGTGGTGGCAAATCTGTGTAAATAATGTCCATGTGCTTTCTCAGCTATTAAAATTTGTGTTGTGAAAAATCAGAATTCGTTCTTCTCATTTCTTAGGCAAATAGTATTCCTCTCACGATTAAAGTTCCCCTACTATAAAGGCTACTAGGTTATTGCCCCTTAAGTACGGTCCATCAGACCCGTAATGCTCTACTGACTTAGCTAGCGTACTATTCTTGTAGGGGAGATGGGACTTCGAAGCCGGGCTTTGTTCGGAGGTCTCATCTGAGTTATTCTATTCTGGTATCATGGCCAAAGGCTATTGCAACTTATTCATGTACTCGATCCTTGGAAGGGGTACAATATCGTGGATGTATTTTGCGACCCCGGTCACCAGAAGCGCCGAATGTTCTCTACGTAGTGATGGGATAATCGAATACGTTTAAAAATCTAATAACCTACATCCGATTATTTAAATAATCGAATAAAATAATCAAAATAGTTTCAGATATCATTCAGTTGTAGTGATAGCATAATCGAATATTTTTATTATTCGAATAAACTCCACCCGATTATTTAAACAATCGATTAAAATAATCGAATGAGTTCCGAATAGCATTCAGTTACATCGCATAGAATTTTCGGATGCGTCATGAATAAGTTTTTCGATTTTAAGTGTGTAGGATGGATAATCGATTCAAATAAGCGAATACATGATCTCTTATGGAAAATAGAAATACTCCTTTTTCCAAACGTATCCAGCAAATGTTGAAACTAAATCAGTGATTTAACAGTCTTAATGACATCACTTTTCATTCTAATATTTCGAAAGCATCCACTGTTCGATTGTTTCATTCATACGAATGCAGTTTCGAATGAATAATAGAAAAATGATCGAATGGAAAAATTCACTATTCGATTGCCTCATTGATTCGAAGGAAGTTTCGGATGTTAATCGAAAAATAATCGAATGGAAAAATATTCACTACTCAATTGCCTCATTCATTCGAATGAATAATCGGAATATAATCGAATGGGAAATATAATCGATAATCGAATAAAATGAAGTAATCGAATAAGCAATTATTTTGTATTCGATTATCTCATCACTATCTCTACGTGGCATGCAAATGTGCTACGTTGGTCTCTTGGAGTTCCGTTTTTTGATCACACAACCAATGACACGATACGGTAGAGGTCGGGCGTTGTTCCCATTCAAGAGAAAATGCAGGAAATTGTACGGCCATATCCTGTGAGCAGCGAATGGTACCGTCGCTCATGATGCCTACAACTTCGCCATCGGTGGAAAACGGTAAATAAAAATGTAAACAGTCTCTGGGATGGGTTTAAAGCAATTGTTGATGAATGTGAAAACAGGTTTGTACAAAGGGTGCTGAAAAAGAAAACCTACAACTTGTTTTCCAGTCATTGACGGGTCAGGGATGTAATAAATGAAGCAGATATAGGCTGTTAGTACGATGGGGTCGCCACTCCCAAAGTGATTTATTAATGAATGATAGATGCTATGAAATGAGAATGGAGAGTGTTGCTGGAATGAAAGATGACAGGGAAAACCGGAGTACCCGGAGAAAAACCTGTGCCGCCTCCGCTTTGTCCAGCACAAATCTCACATGGAGTGACCGGGATTTGAACCACGGTATCCAGCGGTGAGAGGCCGACGCGCTGCCGTCTAAGCCACGGAGGCTCTTACAAAGGGTGCTAAGAAATGGTAATGACCCACCTTATTATGATAGAGAAATAAGGAGACTAAGAAGGAGGTGCAGACTGGAAAGAAATAGAGTCAGAAATGGCTGTGGAAGTAAGGAGAAATTGAAGGAACTTACTACGAAATTGAATCTAGCAAAGAAGGCAGTGATAAATGGAAGGGTATGCATAGGTATTTTAAGGCAGAAACAGGTTCCAGGAAGGACATTCCAGGAATAATTAATGAACAAGGGGAGTGTATATGTGAAGATCTTCAAAAGGCAGAAGTAATCAGTCAGCAGTATGCAAAGATTGTTGGTTACAAGGATAATGTCCAGATAGAGGAGTAGACTAATGCTAAAGAAGTATTAAAATTTACATATGATAAAAATGCTATTTACAATAAGATACAAAAGTTGAAAAATTAGAAAAGCGGCTGGAATTCATAAGATTTCTGGGGATATACTAAAGACAATGGGTTGGGATATAGTATCATATCTGAAGTACTTATTTGATTGTTGTTTGATTGAAGGAGCTATACCAAATGATGGCGAGTTGCTATAGTACCCCCTGTGTATAAAGGAAAGGGTGATAGACCTAAAGCTGAAAATTACAGGCCAGTATGTTTGACATGCGTTGCATGTAAGCTTTGGGAAGGCATTCTCTCTGATTATATTAGACATGTTTGCAAAATTAATAACTGGTTCGATAAAAGGCAGTTCGATTTTAGGAAAGGTTATCCCACTGAAGCTCAAGTTCTAACATTCCAGCAATATATAGCAGATATCCTGGATTCAGGAGGTCAAATGGACTGTATTGCGATTGACTTGTCTAAAGCATTTGATAGGGTGTATCATGGGAGACTACTGGCAAAAATGAGTGCATTGGACTAGACAAAAGAGTGACTGAATGGGTGGCTATATTTCTAGAAAATAGATCTCAGAGAATTAGAGTAGGCGAAGCTTTATCTGACCCTGTAATAATTAAGAGGGGAATTCCTCAGGGCAGTATTATTGGACTTTTATGTCTTCTTATGTATATCAGTGATATGTGTAAAGAAGTGGAATCAGAAATAAGGATTTTTGCAGATGTTGTTATTCTGTACAGAGTAATAAATAAGGTACAAGCTTGCGAGCAACTGCAACGTGACCTCGATAATGTTGTGAGATGGACAGCAGGCAACGGTATGTTGATAAACGGGGTTAAAAGTCAGGTTGTGAGTTTCACAAATAGGAAAAGTCCTCTTAGTTTTAATTACTGCGTTGATGGGTTGAAAGTTCCTTTTGGGGATCATTGTAAGTATCTAGGTGTTAATATAAGGAAAGATCTTCATTGGGGTAATCCCATAAATGGGATTGTAAATAAAGGGTACAGATCTCTGCACATGGTTATGAGGGTGTTTAGGGATTGTAGTAAGTTTGTAAAGGAGAGGGCATACATGTCTCTGGTAAGACCCAAACTAGAGTATGGTTCCAGTGTATGGGACCCTCACCAGGATAACCTGATTCAAGAACTGGAAAAAATTCAAGCAGCCCGATTTGTTCTGGGTGATTTCCGACAAAAGAGTAGCGTTACAAAAAAGTTGCAAAGTTTGGGCTGGGAGGAATTGGAAGAAAGAAGACTAGCTGCTCGACTAAGTGGTATGTTCCGAGCTGTCAGCGGAGAGATGGCGTGGAATGACATTAGTAGACCAATAAGTTTGAGTGGCGTCTTTAAAAGTAGGAAAGATCACAATATGAAGATAAAGTTGGAATTCCAGAGCACAAATTGGGGCAAATATTCATTTATAGGAAGAGAGTTAGCGATTGGAATAACTTACCAATGGAGACGTTCAATAAATTTCCAATTTTTTTAAAAACATTTAAGAAAAGGCTAGGAAAACAACAGATAGGGAATCTGACACCTGGGCGACTGCCTTAAATGCAGATCAGTATTGATTGATTGATTGATTGATTGACAACAGTGGCAAGACACCCTAGCTGCTGACATGAAAATTGTTCCACTCACACCGAACGTTGCATTTGATCGTTTAAAATGGCGTTCGTCGAAGAAGAAGGAGAAGAAGACTCGTAGGAGGAAAACTAATGCAATCTGTATCGGAATGGACTTGGCACTGACCAGTGGATGTTGCATAGAGAAGTGTCAGAGGGTAACTAATTGTGGTGGCCGTGATTGATGATTTAACACAGAATGGGTGATTACTGGAAAGAGAGGATTGGCAGCTCATACTAACATCATAACATAAGATAAGGATCAATCGGGAAAGTTCTAATACTTCGAAGAATGAGGATATCGGGAAAAAAATAAATAGAGAAGAGCCTTGAAAGCCGCACTAGCGTAATATTATAGGGATCTGAAAGGAATAAAAATTGAACCGGGGGTTGGTAAGGTAAATGGAAGCAATGCTATATTGAAGTAGGAACCCGGTGATCACCACTTCACGCTCCCGAATTGAAAGTTCCCCAAGGGTTCCCTCTGTTAGTCACCTCTTACGAAAGGCAAGTAAAATCGTGGACCTATTCGATCACCCTCCTACATGTGGTATTCCAGTATATTTGGTGTTTAAATGCGACATATCCTTGTCACTAGATTTACTGACAACTTTTGGTACAATTTTCACGGAAGTTGTTACTTTATGATTCATAATTTCGTTAGTGTAAGTTAACAATTCTAGTGTCTACAAGAGAGACTTACAAACGTAGTCAAAAAGTATGTCACCCTATTAATGTGGGTTCTCAAACGGCCCGGCTCCATGACTGAATGGTCAGTGTACAGCCTTTCGGTTCAGCGGGCCTCGGGTTCGATTCTCGGCGGGATTAGGGATTTTAATCGCTTCTAATTAATTCTTCCCGGTCGGGGACTGGGTGTTTGTGTCTGTTTCAACACTCTCCTTTACATATTCAGACAACACACCATACTACCAACCACCAAAATAGAATCGCTATTGTGATTGCATTTCTCCACAGAGGTTGGGTGACAGGAAGAGCAACCGGCCATAAAACAGGGCCATATCCGCATGTGCGTCGCAATTATCATTATTATTATTATTATTATTATTATTATTATTATTATTATTACTATTATCAAAGCGACTTTATTTTGGGGAAGTTAGGGCTCCTGGCCCTTTCTTACACTTAACCACATCATGTATATAAATTAGTACAAATTTACAATATAATTTTTACAATTTTACAATGTTACAATGTTAGAGATTCAGCAATTTACATTTTGATATATAGTAACAGTATAAAAACTGAAATGACCTCATTTAAACATATTAAATCTTTAGAACCTCATGCATAAACTAAACGAACTAAAGTAGTTCACACCCGCGATCCCGCTGGTATGAGAAAAGCGGTAGCAGAAGAAGAAGTGCGTTCTCAAAAAGGCAATGATATTTCCGCTAAACATTTGGAGGTGGTTTGTGCCATTTCAGGGGGAAATAATTTTCAAACGTCTTTCTTATAGGTTATAGGCAATTAAAGAAGTGTTGATTTGGATTGCTCCAGCTTTTAAGGTTCCTGAGAAAGGTACACCTTAATAAGAAATGTCACTTTCAGGAATGTAATGTGACAATGAAGGTCGTGATGGTGTGTATGGAAGGCTATAACAATGTAAGTGGGACGGCAGTGAACAAAACAATAGCGCCAGCGAATTGTTGAAGCTCGCGATAAGGAATCTCCTAGAAGAAGCTGGAATCTGACTAGCAATGGAGCAAGCATACAATATGATCTTGAAGTGGAAACTACTAGGATCTTCTGCAGACCAATATAAAAATTACAGTGCGAGGAAACGAGAATCACACTGAGGTCAGTATTAGTGCGTCAACGATGCAACAATCGCGAAGGAACGAGACGGTCACGAGTCCTGTACTTCAGCGAGTACTGTAATATATCAAGACGGTCTTGATTCCGGGGCCATCTGTGATGTAAACTGTTCTCGAAGGACAGTACACTGTGGGAAGTCGTGTTGGAGAACAAGAGTTTGACGTGCCGATCTGCAGTGTGATCATCCGCGATCGTGAGCAAGAACTGTGTCGAGTGGAAAACTCAAACGCATTTGGTTGTTTAATTAATTTAGTGGACATGCCACATCTCCGAGCAAGTCCTTTTGATTTTAGTTTTAAGGACTCTTATAACCCACTGCAGCAATGTTAGCTGACAGCTGAAGGCGGAATGGTAATGGTGCTGCCATATTTAAATAATTATTTGAAATACACCTTTGTTACAGGAACATACAGGTATTATATATTTTTTGGATTAATTAATTTAGTGGACATGCCACATCTCCGAGCAGGTCCTTTTGATTTTAGTTTTAAGGACCCTTATAACCCACTGCAGCAATGTTAGCTGACAGCTGAAGGTGGAATGGTAATGGTGCTGCCATATTTAAATAATTATTTGAAATACACCTTTGTTACAGGAACATACAGGTATTATAATTTTTTGATTGAGGAAAACTTACTCTATTCAAAGAAACCAAACATCAAATTGTGAATTTTTGATAACTTTTAATGTCCAGGTGCTCTTAGAGATTAAGTATGAGTGACTATATAATGGTCGGTAGCATATTCATTTGTATCATGTCGAAGGACATGGTGGGATTATGGTTTTAAGATGAAGTACAACAGACCTACCATCCTCTGTCAACACTAATCAGAGGGAAAAAACGAAATGAGCCCTACACTTCGAAAAGTAAAGGTATCGGCCAAAGAAAGAAAAGGGCCACTAAAGGCGTGAAAACTAAATCTAATACCGTTGGGGGCGGGAAAGGACAAGACTGAACCAAGCGAGGTCGGACGGGAAAGATGGACGCGATGAGCCTAACGCAAGTAAGTGGAAGCAATGGCAGACTCAGAGAGGGGAACCGTGGTCACCAACCCAAGTTCCAAATTTCAGAGCCCTTGGATCCCCTCTTAGTGTTTCATGTTATTTTTACGGCACTTTTTGTATGTCCCTGATAAGTAATTAAAAGAATTTGCTTTTCTTATTTTGTACGATTACAAATGATACTGTAGCCAAGTGGCGTAGATACGACTTTTCCTTGGGGGAGGGAATAATAATAATAATAATAATAAGAAGAAGAAGAAGAAGAAGAAGAAGAAGAAGAAGAAGAAGAAGAAGAAGAAGAAGAAGAATTGTACCAAGTGTACACCTTCTCCGGCTATTTGAACAGTCCGGCTTCTTCAATATGGCCATATCTGACAGTGATTGAGGACTTTTAAGATTTATTAAACTTTTTCTTCGATGGTTAGATGCCTCTGGCATTTATTTTATGGCGATCTACGGTGCGTTAAGCACCAGTTTATAGCCATAGATATTTAATTTATTGTAGCTGGTTAATCTGTTTTCTGGTTATTGCTGTTTTTTTAATGTGCCGAAGTTACCAACACTTCACCTGGTTCCTCCTCTAATGTAATCTGCCTATCACATGCCTGTAACTAAGTTCTCTGTCCGACTCGTTGGCTGAACGTTCAGCGTACTGGCCTTTGGTTCAGAGGGTCCCGGGTTCGATTCCCGGCCGGGCGGGGATTTTAACCTTAATTGGTTAATTCCTACGGGACGGGGGCTGGGAGTATGTGTTGTCTTCAACATCATTTCATCCTCATCACGATGCGCAGGTCGCCTAAGGGAGTCAAATAGAAAGACCTGCACCTGGCAAGCCGAACCTGTGCCGGGACATCCCGGCACTAAAAGCCATACGACATTTCATTTCATTTCACTAAGTTCTCTAACCAATCAGTACCACGCAGTGTGTATGGAAATTTAGCCTATCAGTGCTCTGGATTCTAATATAGTCTAGAACTCTCTCCACACCAAACCAAACCAAACCAAACCAAACCAAACCAAACCAAACCAAACCAAACCAAACCAAATCCCCTTGGCACTACAGCCGTTGAAGGTCCCGAAGGCCTGCAGATGACGAGGTGTCGTGTTGTCAGCACGATGAATCCTGTCCGTCGTTATTCTTGGCTTTCTAGACCGGAGAAGTTTCCCCTGCGGACCTATTTAAGAAGAGTGCCTTAGGGCCGTCTTGTCTGATTTGCTCCGGTGATTGAGAGTGCGACTTGACGGAGATTAGAGGGGGAAGGAGTCAGGAGGCAGCCGGCTTAAAGAAGATCCAGCGGTGATAGGTAATGGCAGAATTTGCCCAAGAATGTGATTTTCCGGCGTGTGTTTCGAGGGGAAGATTTCTGCAGTTTTCCTTAAAATCCAATATGAAATTTTTCATTTTTCGCTGAAATGTAGGACCTTCTGCGCGTTCTTCGGACTCAATTTATATTCCCTATAGGGAAAATATCCAATGTAAGGGAGCACGAGTGGGGACCCTCGGAACTCTCCCCTTCTACTTCTGAGCTGGGTGACTAAAGTTTTCAACCACTAAATTTTGGAAATTTGTCTCCCCATTTAAACGTTCCCCATTTAGTCAGCCTTTTTAGTATGGGAATAGCCTCTGTGTCATTCAGCCTTAAGCCCAATTAAGTTATTGTCTTTTCCAGAACATTCTTCTAAGGAATGGTGGTTTTTCGCCTACTTGCATTTTGTTAATGGTCTGTTTTTGTTCTAACCTTTTCTTTTCCTTCTTAAGACATAGTAGAATGGATAATATGCCCTTATATATTATTTATGGTTTTGTGGGTTACCGTGTCTACGTTTAGGTTTCCTTGGAGAATAGTACATAACCTGGTTTTGAAATTTTGTAATTGATAAGCCCACGATGGGCAACCTGTATATGAACAAGACGAAGTGGGGGTCACCCAATTGGTTACTAGTGTAATTCAGAATGTAGAAAAGTGAACGAAACTTCTCTTTATTAAAGGTAGCCTTTATGTTTTTGGAGCTCAGACTCTATAATGTATACCTGTCAGGAGCTATTATGCTTTTTCATATGTAGGTTAACGTCTGGGAGTTTCCCCCAATTAATCTTGTACGTGATTATGTGCTCTTTTCCAGATAAATGCTGGGTTACTTGAGAACGTTGCTCTGCACTAACTGTTTTACCACACGGTTGGCAAAATAATATTTTCTATCGGTAATGAAAACATTTTAAAATTCCTCTACGTATTGTTCAAGGTGCGACCTTGAACTAGACTTCATTTTCGACATTGTTTTGCAGGTTAAGACACAAGCATTGACGGTGAATCACTGTTCCAATAAAAAAAATTGTAATAGACACTGAAGTAAGTATTTTTTCTACCTTCGATCTTGAGAAAAAGTCACATGACTACGGGAATGATATACTGATCCGAACAACTAACCTTACGAGTGACACAATCCCACTATCTTCTGCTGGGGTAATACCTCTCCAGTGCGTAGTTCAGTCTACGGTATTCCCCATCACCTGATCTTTCCGTGATTGCTTTTCACTGGCATTCTATAAACAAAATCCTATCGGGCTGACTTAATTTAATTTAATTTCGTGTGGCTATTTCTAGCCGAGTGCAGCCCTTGTAAGGTAGACCCTCCGATGAGGGTGGGCGGCATCTGCCATAAGTAGGTAACTGCGTGTTATTGTGGTGGAGGATAGTGTTATGTGTGATGTGTGAGTTGCAGGGATGTTGGGGACAGCACAAACACCCAGCCCCCGGGCCATTGGAATTAACCAATGAAAGTTAAAATCCCGGACCCGGCCGGGAATCGAACCCGGGACCCTCTGAACTGAAGGCCGGTACGCTGACCATTCAGCCAACGAGTCGGACATCGGGCTGACTAATACGAGCGAATTAGAATGCTAGCTATTTCAGTCACGGAGGGAAACAACTTGTGCGGCAAATCAAATCACTCTCTAAAGGTAAGGACCTAACCAGTTACCAACAAATCTTCGAACTTCCGGAAGGAAGTCTATAAATAGCCACAACAATCAGAAATATACCGTTAGATACACTGTTAAAACCAATAACGTAATTGTAAAATGTGAATAACAGCATCATTTTGCAAGGGAAAAGCATTTTCAAATTTATTTGATAAATATTGCCGATTTATGTGCTTATTACGGATTTTCATAAAATATTTATTTACATACAAATTTTGTGAAAATATGTGTTTTTATGTGAAATAAAATTAGGTTTTTAAGCTTGGGGATGCACATTAGGAATAATGAACTTCGTAAATTGTGTTTAAATATATGCGTAATTACATAAAACTCCGCTTCCTAGTCATCAAGGTCTTTGACTTACGGTACACGTAAATTGACGATACAGATGTCAAAAACACCTGTGCGACAAAACAAGTCATTGCTGGAGGTGACATCACTGTTTGTTAACTATCATCTTTCGGTATAAATTTGCTTATACGAGCTGTAACAGTAGCTCCAATACCCCTCAACCTAATTTTGTGCTATATGCTTTTTCTTGATGGTGGTGATATTGGTTCGTGAAAAGAATGGCAGATGAATCTAATTAAACCCTAGAACAACAAATCGTTATGAGTACCTCGGCCGACTGCACACTGTAAAAACATTGAAAGAGATCCAAAATGATTTTAACATTAGATTTAATACAGTTGTGCCACCGAAATCAAGAAGAAACTAAAACTGCTTCTATGAAAGCCCGACTGCTCTCTGGAAGTTCAACAGCAAGAACAGGCATGTGTGAGGAAGTTGAAGCATCGGGAAAAATGTCACTACGCAAGTGATCAGAGGAACTGGACGTCCCACTAACGACATAACAGTGACACGTTCGAAAATAATTACGCCTAAAACACTTCAGACCGTCGTTTCAGAATGATTTGGGCGATTAAGACTCAAGGAATCGGCGTGACGCCTGTGCGCGGTTATTGGAGATGTTCACAATTCCAAAACGTTGAAAAGTGATGTTCTCAGACGAATGCGCCATCTACCGTAGTGAAAAAACATTCTTATTTCTGGAGTAAGGAGATTCTTTCAGAAGAGGAACTGGAAATGAATCCACCTCGTGTGATGATGTGGGCAGCAATTTCAGCCACGCATTTGAATGGTCCATATTTTTTTTAAGACCCTGAAACTCATGACACCGTAGCTACCAGTAAATCAGGTAACTTATCTCGCCATGCTACGTAACTGGTTTGTACCACAATTGCAACGTTTGGAACTTCTTGGTCGAATCTGGTTCCAACAAGTTGAGGCGCTAGCGTATTTCTCAATACATGTAAGGAAAAACCTCACCGATGTGGTCGGAGGTAGATGGATTGGAATACGATCGTCAACGTTATCAGAATCTCAGAAATGGCCACCCCGCTGTGATAATGCGTTGTGGAACTCGTAATAAGAAAGTCATCCACAGTATATTTATCAGACAACTAAGAACCTCAAAGGCGCTGTTCGGAAAGCATTTGCTTCAATCCCGCCAGCGATGTTGCGGAGAATTCCACATCGCTTCTGGAGGTGAATAATACTGTGTTTTGAAAATGAAGGTTTGCACACAGATCGCGTGGAGTGAATGGTGGTTACCTGTCGTATTAATCATATACTGTACGTACTGTATAAAGAACACTTCGCACGGATGGCAATAATGTGTGGGGTGAGGGAAAGAATGGAACTTTTGGTACATCCTGTATAATAACTGATTGAATGAGGCAGGTTCACCACTGGTCAGACGTAGATAACACGTTCAATTAAAAAGGAACACACAACACAATGCGACAAAACTCATAGCGCGTGTTTCTAAAAAAACAATGCGAACTGCACAGAGCTTCCATTCGTTTGTAAACTCGAGATCATAATGAATAGTCTAGCTATCCGTGCAGCTCAGTTAAATTCGTATAAAGACTTATTATTGAATAAAAGAAAAAATAACAGGTTGCCCTTTTTGTATAGTTGATTGATTTTTTATGGCCTGTTGATTCTCTTTCAATAACCAACTTCTATCAACATAGCGGCACTCGGACCAGTGTGTTCATAAGTTTTGTTCCCAATATAATATCGAATTCCTTTATTTTCAATTCTATTGTTGTTTTGAACATCATCACTACTCGACCTGTTTTAGATCATCGAAGAAGATAAAATCAGGTAGAGTTGTCAGAAAATAAATAACGAAATATTAAGATATCAGTAATTGTTTGACGAATACTGTATATTTTAAAGTTTTAATTGATTGATCTTTGAGTTACATATCTGTATATACTAATGTATATTCTGTTTATTTTTATTATTATTATTATTATTATTATTATTATTGAGCCCGCCTGGTGGCCATGATCGTTAAGGCGCTGAAGTCTAAAACGGTCTAACACCGAGGTTAGCCGGTTCGAGTCCCGTTGGTCGAAAAAAATTTCACCATCAGAATGTTGGCCGGCAGGGTAAGGGAGGTGGTGGTATACAATTTCTAATCACTAGATTGCGTGCCAAAAGCCTGGATTAAATTCCAAACCTCTCCGCAGTGCTCATATGGAGTGAGGGCATATGACGCTGTTGATGGTGATTCGTCCGTCGGATGGGGACGTTAAGCCTTGAGCAGACCCCTTGGTGCTATTCGACAGGAGTAGGCTATGTGCCGGCACCGGGTTTCACCCTCTCCCTACTATCATATATCACGTCATTCATTTCATCTCTCATTAACTCCTCTGCTGAGGTTGACGTCAGGAAGGGCATCCGGTCATAAAAAACCGCCACGACAAATTCATCTCACCTCATACCCGACCCCGTAGGGAAACGGGACAAGGGTTGGACAAACAAACATTATTATTATTATTATTATTATTATTATTATTATTATTATTATTATTATTATTATTATTATTATTGCCAAAATGTTTGTATGGAGTGTTTTGTTGTATGGCTGCGAAATATGGGTCTTAGCAAAACAGGATATGAAACGCCTGGAAGCAATGAAAATGTGGATATGGAGGAGGATGCTGAAGATAAGTTGGACAGAGAAAAAGTCAAACAACAGGTTCTTTAAGGAAATAGATGAAACAAGGGGCCTTTGCAGGATAGGTAAGTTTCTAACAACGAACTACCAAAGAAGACTATAGAGAGGCTGTTGCACTGCCATATTTGAATCCACGTGAAAGCCGCCCGTGCCATATTTTATGCGACCAAGAAAAGTGGGCGGGATGATTAAACAAGTACACAGGCTGCAAGAAAAAAGACGCTTACACAGTTTTCTTAATCGGGAAAGCACTCAGAAGTGCATAATGTCTGTTTAAATGGGCATTAAAAATGCAAGATTTACATAATTAGATATTGCACAGAGAAGGAAAATCAACACATTTCCAGCACTGGTAGTTATAAAAGAAATCGCAATACACTTCAATTAAATACATTTAGCATTAAAGGACTTACAAAGAATGAAAATAATAGAAAAGAAAACATAGAACTAAAAACAATATGATAATATGGGGCGAGAAGCCGGAAATATTGTTTGCACAAGCTGAAGCTCAGTTTACGACCTCGGGAATCACTTCGGAGATGACAAAATTGAATTATCTCTTTGCACAGCTGAATCAAAATGTTGCGGAGAATATGCGAGATCTAGTTAATTCCAAAGACATTAATGAGTATAATGCCGCTAAAAAAGGGCTATTAGCAATATTTTCCGAGAATGAAGAGCGTCAGATCAAGAAGCTGATAAGTGAGCTTGGGGATCACAAACCTAGCATGTTATTGAGTAAATTGCGTGGATTATCTCTGTTTTGTGTGAAGGAGGTTATCTTGCTTGAACATCTAATCACATCCGAAGGTACAAAACCCGATCGAGGAGAAAGTCAGTGTGTCCGCTCACGGACAGTTCAAGAACTACGGATCTTCTTAGAAACGACTAACGGACGTACCCGTTCTTCGCTACGGAATTCTGCATTGTATACAGAATTCTAGGTTAGGTAATGTACACGTTGTGAGTAAGAATGTACTAAATTGCATAACACTAAATGTTACCCTAGAAACGCGACGGGAAAGTCATCAAACGTATTTTCTTATGTGAAGATTGGGTTAGGGAATTTTCACTGTAATGGTAGGCCCTATTACAATGATGCCAGTGGGAATGTCGCTATTAAAAGCAATGCTATCATATGAAATACTCGATCAAATGAAAAACCACACATTTTCTCACTTTTAACGAACGAAACTGTGCTGCCGATCTAACAGTCCAAAGCACCAGAGCTGGAATGACCAGGCCGCAGACAGCCGTCAACACTCCTCTGCAAATTATTCTTTTAAGCGTGCACACTGCTCATTCCTATCAGCACCTCAGAGTAGGGATCGAATAGCTGAAATACTATGATGCACCAGTGTGTTACGTACCAGCAGTATCAGAAAATGTTTGAAGCAGAGGAATTGCATGTTAAAGAAGAAAGTTATCTAACTCCCCAGCTATTTCCCGTCAGTATTCAGACACACTGTTATACTCGGTACGCAACAGTAATCCTATCTATCGGAGATGAGTGACAGCATAAGAGACAAAGAATATCATAACAAACAATGGTCAATATCATGTTATTGTTGATCAGTTTTATGAGTTTTTGATGGCTTTCACATTTAGTTTTCTTCCGACTCTGAAATACCACTGTTATCATAGTCGGCACGGTAAAACTGAATAAAACATAAATGATCCGAAGTTGTATTCTCTATAACTTTTGTTATGTAGTACTTTTCGATAGGACCAAAAACATAGGAATTTAAAAATTACATTTTAAGGGCCTTCCCCTAAACTACCATTTTATTCACGGTGAATAAAATTGTTTATAGCTAGACTGTAGTTTCTTATTCTCCGACTGTATACACCGATTTTCATCAAATTCTATTTACCCATTTTATCGTGGCTCTGCATTGATGTGGACTTAGCAACAAAAATACAAATTCATCATAGCCGGTACGGCAGAAATGTATAAGACATAGGCTAAATGATCAGAAATGTATTTCTATATAACTTTATTTAATATTTACCGATAGAACAACTAATAACGTAAGTATCTGAGAACTAACTTTTAGGCCTTCTACTAAAATACCATATCACTCGCCGTGAATAAAATTATTTATAGCCTAGACTGTAGTGGCTCATTCCCCGTCTTTAAATACCGACGTAGAATACTCAAATATAGCTAACTCCACTTCATTGGATCCCATATTATCTCATCACGACGATATTTAACATCCTAGTCTATCATAATATTCCTTCTTATTTCTCCAATGACAAAGAAAACTCATATCTGCTGCATCTCTCTACTGCGCTTTTCCTGTGTCCAGGGCAGGGTGGGTCGCGATGAAATCCAGACTAGCATACTCAAGGTTGACTGCCTATCAAAGTTTCCCTTTTTAACGTGGATTCGGTAAAGTTGTGAAAGCTTTCTATCGTATGGATATGCCATCCGCCTCAAATACTGATGTACGTCTCCATCCTACCAATTATCAATTATATCGAGAGATTCCTAATTTACCTTAAATTAATATATAAATATATACATAATACTTACACTAGAGTAGGCTATGAACATAAATACCAATACAGCATATCTTTATTACAACTATTTATTCAAATACTGAGAAAATTGAGAAATAGGAAATATAGTTAAAAGAAAAGAATCATCTCCCTTGAAAATTCATTAATTAAGTTTCATTGTAGTACTTAGGATCCTCGATTGAATTGTAATAATAATTATGTAAAACAAGAAGAATAATATAATTATGTAAAACTCAAGCTATTGAAATGAAATCACATATCATCTTCACGTCATTAACTATGTATACAAAGAAAATGTTCCTATTTTCCAATCAAAGTTTTTCAAATTATTTACAAATTGTCTCGGAAAGTATTATATTCCAGCATCGTCTTTTACTCTTCTTGTAATCATTTATTTATTTATTTATTTATTTATTTATTTATTTATTTAGGATGAACATTAGATTTTTTTACATTCTTGGATCCGTTTTGGGATGCATCAGGAAAACGATAATTATCAAGTCATTCATAATATGCGCTAATATCTACATTAATATCTGACATCATTTGTCAGCTCAAATATATCATTCATCTTACTAATCTGCAGGAGTTCATGCGGGTTAGGTTCCCATAGAAGACCAAGCGCCTTTTTCTTATACAAGTAACGATGTCTTTCTGATGTTTGTATAGCTCATCGTTGTGCCGAATTCTGTAGGTGGCTCCCTCTTCTCTTACGGGTCCCAGAATTCCTTAGGATCTTCCTTTCTTTGAGTTCTAGTTTTCTGAGAGGGCCTTTCCTGGTCACCACGGGACACCCAGAGGAATAGAGAACGGATAGTTTTACTACCGCATCACAGTGCCTGAGTTTGAGGTTCTTGGAGATGTACTTCGATTATTATTATTATTATTATTATTATTATTATTATTATTATTATTATTATTATTATTTCAGAGTACCTACCTGTGAATGATTTTTAGGCCTATAATTAGTTTTGCTGCCATGTATTTACAGTATGAGCACAATATTCTGGCACTCCAGCGTCCCTCAAGACCTATGGAATTGGAAGAGACATTAAACACACATTAAAACCTCTGGCAGTATTAATAACATCAAAGAAAAAGCCATTTCCAAATTCGAAACATTTCTTGCATTGGCCGAGAGAAAAAGAGCTCTCTGGATTACATCATGAACTCCAAATTCATACTTTGGCCAGCAGATGGCTCCAAAGATAGTCAGTTCAACATCGAACATCTGAGTGTGTCCTTCGTGCGTTGGCCGTTCCCGTCTGCTGAGTGGGGTATTCCCTTTGGAGCCCCGGGGTGATTACTTTTTCAGCTACTTCACCTTCGAATAGGTTCTGTTATATGAGAAGTCATATCAAGCGCATTCGGTAAAATGTTGAAGTGATTGATAGACATGAATGGTAGGAGAGTTTACGGAAATTGTCCATTTGTGTGTGTCCTTGGTGTAGTTTATGTAATTGAAGAGGTAGGATAATTACTGAAGATCAGCATTTAATTTGTCCTTGTGTGATGGCGGACAATGGCAGTGGCATTGTGCAGCCGCTCCATTCAGCTCGCTAGTAATTAAGGCTTGGCCTTATCTCGACCCAAAAGTGCCGACCAATTAAAGTGGGCGCTCCACGAGTTGATGACCTTTTATTCTTTGGACTACCAATTTAAAGATTATAGCACCGAGTTAATTGAAAAGAAATGTCTGTTATACAGTAAGGAATCCCAAACGAGTAGCGACGTGTAACATCAGATAATTTCGACACTTGAAGACTCGGACGTAACCAGAAAAGTAACTTAAAGTACAATACATTTACTTGAAGGGGCTGCCTGGCCGAGGCGGTAAAGGCGTGCTCGGTTCGCCCGCAAGGACGTGGGTTCGAATCGCAGTCAGGAAATCGTATTTAAGAAATGAGATTTCCACTTCCGGAGGTGTATATGGTCCTGAGGTTCACTCAGCCTACACCAAAACTGAGTTACAGGTTAATTCCTGGGGGCAAACGCGGCCGGGCGTAGAGCTAACCACTCTACCCCATCAAGTGCCGAGGTTACGGATAGTGGAAGCCTTTACCTTCCACCGCTCCAAGGGCCTTCATGGCCTGTACGGAGAAGACTTTGCTTTGCTTTGCTTTTCTTTGCATTTACTTGCATTGGTTAGAAATTGAGTACATGCAAAGAATAGAATTCTACACCGATTTAGACATTTGTTTGATTAATTATATGGGCCTAAACATTTATTTGTAAGTAAGAGAAAATTCGCAGGTCCGACTTCTTGACTGAATGACTAATGTAGTGGCCTTCGGTTCAGAGGGTCCCGAATTCAATTTCCGAATGGGCCAACGATTTTACCACGTCTGGTTAATTCCTCTGGATCGGGGGCTGGATGTTTGTTATTGCCTTATCTATGTATGTATTGTTACAGAAACGCGCAGCAGTAAATACATCAAGTAACCTTGGGGTGGGTGCCATAATTATACCGGAACCATACTCTAATTGAAGTCTTACCAGAGAATTATACGCATTCTTCTTTAAACCCTCACTCTAACCTTTAAATACCCTCATAACCATATGAAGACATCTGTAACTCTAATTTTTTTCTTCTTATTCTTTATATGTTTACCCTCCAGGTTTGGTTTTTCCCTCGGAGACAGCCCACCTCTACCGCCTCAAGGGCAGTGTCCTGGAGCTTCAGACTATGGTTCGAGGATACAACTGGGGAGGATGACCAGTACCTCGCCCAGGCGGCTTCACCTGCTATGCTGAACAACGGCCTTCCGGGGGGATGGGAAGATTGGAAGGAATAGACAAGGAAGAGGGAAGGAAGCTTCTGTGGCCTTAAGTTAGGTACCATCCCGGCATTTGCTTGGAGGAGAAGTGGGAAACCACGGAAAACCACTTCCAGGATGGCTGAGGTGGGAATCGAATCCACCTCTACTCACTTGACCTCCCGAGGCTGATTGGACCCCGTTCCAGCTCTCGTACCACTTTTCAAATTTCGTGGCAGAGCCGGGAATCGAACCCGGGCCTCCTAGGGTGGCAGCTAATCACAGTAACCACTACACCACAGAGGCGCCAACCTTTATTTACAACCTCGTTAATGTGATTATCCCCATAAACATCTTTTCTCACAGTGGTCCCCGTGAGGTGCCTTTACCCCATCGACACAATAATCCAATTACTATTCTGTACAGTGTAACATCGTCTGTAAATATCCTTATCTGTGATTATTCGTTACTTATATCATTTATGTACACAAGAAAACATAAACATCCCATAATACCGCTCTGTGGGTATTTGTTACAGAATTACCTACTCTTTTCTAGAAATGTAGCCACCTTTTCAGTCACTCTTCTGCCTAGTCTAATAGACCTCATTTTCGTTAGTAGTATACCGTGATTTACTTTATCAAAATCTTGGATAGGTCAATAGTGATACAGTCCATTTGATCTTCTGAATCTAAAAGACTTGCTGTACTTTATTGGAATCCCATAAGTTGAGCCTCAGCAAATAAGTTTTCTAAAACCCGAAGTGCCTTCTATCAAACTAGTTCGTGTCTAATATTATAAAAGAATAATCCTTTCCCAGTGCTTCCATGCAACACAAGTCAAGCTGACTGGTCTGTAATTATCCGCTTTACATTTATCACCCTTTCCTTTACACACTGGGACTGCTATAGCCACTCTGCACTCATTTGCTACAGCTCCTTCATGCAAACAGTAATACAATCAATATTTCAGTTCCGGCTATATATCCCAATCTAGTGGCTTTAGTACATTCTAAGAAAAATCAATCCTAGCTGCTTTTGTAGCTTTCAATATCTGTACCTTTTTGTAAATGTCTTTATTATCATCGGCAAATTTCAGTAGTTCGTCAGTAATCAGTATTAGTCACCTGCTCTACCTGGATATTATGCATACATCCAATAACCTTTACATACTACTGACTGAGTACTTCTGACTGCTCTAAATCCTCACATATCCACTCCCCCTGCACATTAATGATCGTTGGAATTTCCTTCTTGTAATCTGTTTCTGGCTTAAAGTACCTATACATACCCTTCCATTTTCCCCTAAAATTTACATGACTGGCAAGTATGCTGACGTTTTTGCAAAATTCAATGTTTTAGTTAGTTCCTTCAGCCTCTCCTTGCTTCCACAACCTTTCTTAACCTTATTTCTTTCTAACCTGCGCCTCCTTCTTAATATCTTTATTTCTATTTTAATATAATGGGTCTTAACCTTCCTCACTACCTTTAAAAGTACACACCTGTTTCCACTCTCCTAAGAGTTGCTTTAAACCCATAACATACGCTGTATAAATTTTTATTCACCATTTTCCACTGATCATATTTACTTCTTAAAAACTCCTCCATGCCTCTCGTATCAACTGTCTAATATTCCTATTTTTACAACCTCCCATTCTATCGCATTGTTTTAAACTACGACACAAAATGGCCTCGTGATCACTTCAGGTTCCCATTTAGAGGTTGTGGTGGCTCCACCTACATTAAAACAACTCCAAAGACTTAGTGACCAATCTTCACTTTCTTCATTTGATTTTTTAAGATTGTGTAACCTCTTTGTGGAACTTATGTTTATCTACAAATATTCATATCTGGTTGTTAACTGAGTGTGGTGCATACCGGGCGGTTGGCCGTGCGGTCAGGGGCACGCGGCTGTGAGCTTGTATCCGGGAGATAGCGGGTTCCAGTTCCACAGTCGGCTTGGTTTTCCGTGGTTTCCCATTTTCACACCAGGCAAATGCTGGGGCTGTACCTTAATTAAGGCCACGACCGCTTCCTTCCAACTCCTAGGCCTCTCCTGTCCCATCGTCGCCATAAGACCTATCTGTGTCGGTGCGACGTAAAACAACTAGCAAAAAACTGTAAATCATTGCTTTTTTACCTATTTAATTCTTGAATACTAACTTAAGAGCACGAGTCAAATTAGGCTACTCTAAGAGTGGTGACTCCGGTGTGATAAATAAAAACGTGTACATTCAAGTGTTGTGCGGTTTAACCGTAGACTATTGGCTTTCAGTAAACATTCCTAACACCGAGAATACGGAAGGAACACTATGACAGACAAGTCCGAGAACAGTAATACATATATTGCACGCGTCTCGGTAAAAATCCCACCCATTTGGCTAAAGAACGTAAAAATATGGCTGATAAAAATCGAAACACAATTAGCTACAGCCCGCATTCCGGCAGACTTAACAAAATTTAATTACATAATAGGATCGCTCGAGCACGATGTCGCGGAACTTTTAAGTAAATTTTTGAACCGATCATTGTCCAACACACCTTTTACAGACCTCAAGTCTCGTCTTATAACTGAACTCGAGGAATCAGAAGGACGAAAATAACCAAACTTTTTACAGAAATCGAACTTGGTAATAAGAAGCCTAATTAGTTACTCAGAGAAATGCGTACCCTTGCTGGAACACAAGTTCAAGACGATTTTTTAAGAACTATTTTCATGCAAAGGCTGCCAGTAAATTTCAGGCACAGAACATAGGTATATATCAGCATCTTCCAGTGATGCATTGGACAACCTAACAACAATAACAGACCGGATACTGGATTACTCAAGCACTATAATGGCATATCAGTTATTCAGTCGCAACCGTCAGCATTACCCATTGATAACATTTCTAGGCTTGAACAGTTTAAACAGTTAACATTATCAATAAATAGTGCTCTGAATCAGCCACAGCATCGTTTTCGTTCAAAGTCCCGTTCACCTCACCGAAAATATTATCATCCACGAGGTTCATTATGTTGGTACCATTTCACATACCAACAAAAGGTGAAGAAGTGTACTCCCCCATGCAGTTTTACCCATACGTCTCCCGATTCGGAAAATGCTCAGACCCCTCGATAGAGGCGGCACATAGTGAAGTGGACCATATAAATTCTCGCCGCTTATTTATTACAGTCCGCTCCTCTGGCAGGTGATTTCTGACCGATCAGGAGCGGATTTGTCCGTTTTTCCTCCCACAGCACAAGATTAAAAGCGTGCTTGCAAACGCCTTCTACATGTAGCTAAAGGGACACCAATCAAAACGTATGGCGAGCGCTTAATTCCACTCGACATTGGTTTGAGACGATATTTTAGTGGCCTTTCACAATAGCTGATGTTCAACAATCTCTCCTCGGTGCTGAATCTCTAAATAAGTATGGACTGTTAGTTGATAAAAAACACACACGTATCATAGATGGCACAACTCATTTCTCAACCCACGCACTACCAGTATCCTCCCCTGACTCAGGAGGTGTTCATTTACTCGACCCTCACAACAAATACTCTGTTCAACTCTAAGACTACCCAGGCCTCCTTCGGAATAATTCAGCATTTACTGCAACCGACATACATATTTTCCATACCAATTCTACAATCGGCCCACCAGCCGCAGCCAAAGCAAGAAAACTGCCTCCCGATAAAATTGCTCAAGCGAAAATTGAGTTCCAGAAAATTATCGAGTTGGGTATCTGCAGACCTTCCAGGCCTCTTGGTCCAGACCACTCCACCTGGTGCGACTCTGTGGGGTCTACAGGGCCCTCAATGCCATCACAATTCCAGACAGGTATCATATACCACATCTCCAACACTTCAACACCAGACTATCAGTTAAAACATTTTTCTCAAAAATCGACCTAATCAGAGGTTTCCACCATATCCCAGTCGCAGAAATGATGCGGCCAAGACAACTATTATAACCCCATTTGGTTTATTTGAATTTGCCAAACTTCCACTTAGTCTGCGAAGTAGAAGACAAGTGTACCCGTTCTGGACGAGCTGTTCGCTTTCCGGCTAAATACCTCGCCGTTATCACTGGGGAGGGAGTATGTGGTGGCTCCACCTACATTAAAACAGCTTCAAAGTCTTAGTGACCAATCTTCACATTCTTTGTTTGCTTTTTCAGATTGTGCAACCTCCTTGTGGAACTTATGTTTATCTATAGATATTAATATCTGGTTGTTAATTGAGTGTGGTGCTGTGCTAACAATAAATCATTGCTTTTTAACTATTTCATCCTTAAATAGTGCCCGGCTCCATAGCTAAATGGTTAGCGTACTGGTCTTTAACCACAGGGATCCCAGGTTCGATTCACGGTAGGGTCAGGAATTTTATTCATCATTGGTTAATTTCCCTGGCACAGGGGCTGGGTGTATGTGTTGTCATCATCACTTCATCCTCATCACGACGCGCAGTTCGCCTACGGCCGTCAAATCAAAAGACCTGCTCCTGGCGAGCCGAACCCGTCCTGGGATCTCCCGGCACTAAAAGCCATACGGCATTTGATTTTTTTTTTCATTTTTAAATAGTAACTTAAGAGCACGAGTCAAGTTTATTATCAAATATTACTCCTAAATCCTTGTTTTCTTCAACTCTTCAACACATAAATGACGTCGTAAATAAAACCCACAGGAACCTAGAAACATTATTTTTTTGCTAGGGGCTTTACGTCGCACCAACACAGATAGGTCTTATGGCGACGATGGGATAGGAAAGGCCTAGAAGTTGGAAGGAAGCGGCCGTGGCCTTAATTAAGGTACAGCCCCAGCATTTGCCTGGTGTGAAAATGGGAAACCACGGAAAACCATCCTAGAAACATAACAAATTTAAAAAATAAAAAAATTAAAAATAGCTCTACATTTTCTTGAAACAGCTATCACCACTACCACGCCGGGTTCGATCCCCATCCGGGTTATGGAATTTTAATCTTATACTGTTAATTCCCTTAGCTCGGAGACGTGATGTCTGTGCTGTCCCTAGCATTCCTGCTACTTACACCACAGATAACACTCTCCTCTACCACACAAACATGCAGTATCCTGCACTGGGCATACGCTGCCCAACCTCTTCAGAAGGTCTGTCTTACAAAGGCTCCTAGTAAAAAAAAACCGAAAAAATAAGCACGGCGCAACAGCCCCGAAGGGCCATGGCCTACCAAGCGACCGCTGCTCAGCCCGAAGGCCAGCAGATTACGAGGTGTCGTGTGGTCAGCACGACGGCGCCTCACGGCCGTTATTCTTGGCTTTCTAAACCGGGGCAGCTATATCACCGTCAGATAATTGTAATCACGTAGGTTGAGTGGACCTCGAACCAGCCCTCAGATGCAGAGAAAATCCCTCACCTGGCCGGGAATCGAACCCGGAGCCTCCGCGTAAGAGCAGGCACGCTACCCCTGCACCGCGGGGCCGGCTACCAGTAATAGCCTCATGACATTATTATTAAATATCTTAGAGACCAATGATAGGTGATGCCGAATATACATTAGATCACCATGATGCATCTTAACTCATTATCAACAAGACTAACAGACAATTTCTGGAAGGGTGAAACTGTACAATATCCTTTTCTATTTTCTGCGTAATTCACTGGAACATACGACCAGAATGTGATGCGAATGTAATTTAAGTCCTTGACACAGACATGTACGTGCGGCTGCCAATAGGATTATTCACTAATAGAATTAGCTAATAGATGGGCTGGCAGGATATGTGGTTTTTCGTTCCCAGGTTGGATATGCGAGAGTCATTTCGCTATAAAGCTCCCGGCTCCTTTCAATTCGCCCGCTTTTATTCCCAGCTTTTGAGCACACGCGAGGAGCAAATGCATATTGGTTTACTGTTTAGGCTACATTTATTTCAGCCGTACAGAATTAAATTGAACAGGTAGTAATAGTGATTCCGTGATAGTATCAGTCCGTAAGCCGCCTACTTCCCCAACTCCCAGCTTCGTGTCGGTGTGTTTCGGCAGGATATGACGACCGAGTATTTAATTCTATGCGATGTCAGAGAGACAATGCTTGTCTTTAAACGTGCCGTCGGCTAGAGTTCATCACAACGGACAATGTCAAAGGAATGTCTCATAAATAGAGATGGGAATTTTAGGCAGGAACAGGTTAGAATGCAAACGCATTTGAACAAGGTGCAAGTGTCATCTAGCTGCTCTACAGTTATGTCGGCGAGTTGCATAAAGTTTAGGGGTTCTGCTAGTTCAGATTGCTAATATTTATGCAAATCTCATTACAGAACCATCGTGCGGGTAGCAGACACTTGCCCCTTCTTCAAATACCTTTGCATTCTAAGCTATTCGTGCCTATAATTCCCATCTCTACTCATAAATGATCTCTTACTTACTAAAATGTTTACATTCCTTCCCTGAAAGGGGAGGCGGGCCTTTTTAGATAGTGACGCCGTCTCTCAGGCCAGTAGATTTGTTGCGGTGAAGGAGATGCTCGGAGAAGGTGAAGGGGTTGGTGGCTTGGTCTATACTAGGAACTGTCTCTGCATTCGCCTTAGTGCAGGAGAATGGAAAACTACGTAAAACCATTCTCAGGACAGCCGACAATTGGGGTCAGCCGTGAGGTCCATTCCTGTCCTGTCTCCCGAATGCAGAGGTGTAGAGTCATGGTAAAGTCGTGGCTACCCATCCTCTGCTCGATTGGCCGGTCAGAGTGGAGAGCTGTTGGACAAAGAACCAGCCGTGGCTACTTATGGGCCGAGACCCACTCTGCATCAACCGACGAAATGATCTCGGATTACGCCAGTTGGACGCTGTGTGCACTAAAGGCTTAAATAACACAGATTAATATAAACCACCATCTATTGTTATAAAATAACTAAATAACGTGCGGTTGCCAGTACACCAATAGAAATAGTTAACAGATCTGTTGGCAGGATATGAGATTTTTTGATTCCAGTAAAAATTATTGGTGTATAAATAAATAAATAAATAAATAAATAAATAAATAAATAAATAAATAAATAAATAAATAAATAAATAAACAAATAAATAAATCTATATACCAGGTGTATGCACAATGCTTTTGCGGTTTCACGAAGAGATAGCGCCAGCGAACAGTACGCAGCGTATGAATTTGACACATACGTCAGTTTGCTCGTCTGACATTTACCTACCAACATACACAAGTTGAGATCGCCACACACTAGCATCTGTGTTGTATCGTTCAGTGATCATGTCGACGTTTGTGCCTGAAAAAAAACATTTGCGGCACGCATTGCTTTTCTTATTTAATCAAAGGAAAAGGGCTGTGAAAAATCATAGTTTGCTGGTAGAAACATAATATGATGAACACACTCCATCGAGTAGAACATGTGAGACATGGCTTCGACAATTTAAAAGTGGTGATTTCAATGTGAAAGACAGTGTTGGGACCAAAGCGGTATTGCGTATTATGAACTCTTGAAGCCGGGCGGAACCATTAATGAACAACGCTATCGCTAATAAATGATTAATTTAAATCACACATTGATCGAAAGACGACCGGAATGGGCCAGAATACATGGCAAACTGATTTTTGTCACACGACAATGCGCCGTCTCACACAGCATAACCAGTGAAAGACACCTTGAAATCGCTTGGATGGGACGTCCTTCTGCACCCGCCGTACTGCCCCGACCTGGCGCCATCTTTTCACCTCTTCGCATCAATGGGGCAGGCGCTCGCAGAGCAGCACTTCAGCAGTTTCGAGAAAGTTGGAAAACGGCTCGACGAATGGTTTGCCGCAAAAGACAAACAGTTTTTCTGGCATGCTATTCATAACTTACCACAAAGATAGGCGAAGTGTGTAGCAGCCGATGGCCAATATTTTGAATAAACAAAAAATGGATTTCTCTACAGAATTATGTGTTTTCTTTATCACAAAACCGGCAAAAACTTATGTATACACCTGGTATATAAAATAAGAGTTTTGTCTGTACATTGTTAAGAATTTAAAAAGGTACGGTAATTCTGTATCGGTAAACCCCACAGAAAGAAGGAAATGGATTTATTAATTTTCCGTCATTTCTGGCTCTATGTATTTAATAATAATAATAATAATAATAATAATAATAACAATAATAATAATAATAATGTTATTTCGCTTTACGTCCCACTAACTGCTTTAACGGTTTTCGGAGACGCCGAGGTGCCGGAATTTTGTTCCGCAGAAGTTTTTTATGTATCAGTAAACCTATTGACACGATGCTGACGTATTTGAGCACCTGAGCCAGGCTCGAACCTGCCAAGTTGGGGTCAGAAGGCCAGCGCTCCAACCGTCTGAGCCACTCAGCCCGGCAGAGAATTTAATTAAAATTGGTATGTAATGTCAGGGAATAATACACTACAATCTAGGCTGTAAATAATTTTATTCACGTTGAGTGAAATGGTAGTTTAGGGAAAGGCATAAAATTTAATTCTCAAAAATCTATGTCATTAATGGTCCTATCGATAAATGCTACATGACTTAAGTTACATGGAATTGCATTTCCGATCATTTAGTGTTATATATTTTTACTGGATCGGCTATGATAACAGAGATATTCACGAATTTCAATGCCGAGCCATGAGAAAAAGGGTGAAGAGAATTTAATGAAAATCGGTATGTTACGTCGGAGAATAAAGTAGTACAGTCTAGGCTCTAAATATATTCACGCTGGATGAAATAGTAGTATAGAGGATGGTGCCTTTTGGAATAGGCCTACCTATGCCATTAAGCAATTTAATAAAATCGTATGACGTGTACACGACTTCATCTAGAATTCTGTATACAATGTAAAATTCCGTAGTGAAGCTAGTAAATAAATACATTTTCCTATTTTAACAGGTGGGCCTACGCGATTTGTGAAGTAAGGAACATTTTGTCACTTCAGAACAAGAACTAGACAACTTAACAATAGCTATTACTGCAGGAAACCTGTTTGAAAATTTCTTGGAACTTAAATCCTTCACTGTATACGAAGTTTTTGAAAAATTATGAACTAATGTGCTTCTTTAGGTTGAAAAGGTCAGTAATTTGAGATGTGCTCAAATTTTCGTTTCAAATTCGTTTTCTTTTTACCTTACTAAAAATGATATACCTACTTGTTGCACTGGTCCAGACGGCTAGTTACCTACTTGTGATTTCCAAAGTAAACCACCTGCTGACTGCTATAAGCATATTTATTAAGAAATTTGTAATAATGTTGAAAGCTTCACAATTATCCAAGAAATTTTAATCACTCACTTTCATACCCTCATGCATATTTACCATAAAATTGCAAAATCAAGATTGTCAATGTCAGAACTCACTCACTCGTGTCTTCAGATGATTCAAAACCTTGTGGATCTCCTTGGTGCGGCAGTGTTTCGTAAAATGGCCGGTATTCTGGTCCTAATGCTGGAGGCACTGACTTGAACAGGTACTTGGATAGAGACAGGGACTTTACCTTTGCTATAGGCAGGACGGGCGTGTGCAAAGATTTTGTGTCTGACAATGAGATCCTGTGCCTTTTTCCTCGTTTTCTTGTTACAGTCCAGAGCTCTGAATTCCTCGTCCAAGTGTTATTGAAATGGATAACAAATAGACGCTGTTTTGTGAAGTTTATCCAGGACATCCTCTGCCACCCGACTGGATTCCCATTCACACTTTCTTTCCTAATAGCCATATGATACTTCCAGTCGATAATCTTCTCATGGGTTACTTCGTGAACAACATAAGGTTTGCCAATAGTCTTCCAATCAGCGGGCCAGTTCACTTTTCCGACTCTTCTTACTCTGTATTGATTGTCGAATGCACTGAGCCACATTTCATTATGACCAACAACCATGAATTTTAAATCAATGGTTTCTAGATGATTAGGTATTTCCTGAACAGCAACAAATTTGCTTAGAGTCTGTCCTCCACAACGATCACTGAAACGAGATACGTGGTTAACCATTGCAGGAAGAGACTTGAAATACTGGTAGAGACAGCTTGCTATCTCAGAGCTTCCTCGTTTTTTTCTTCAACTTCCGACCCATGAAACAATCTCCTTGTTTTGGTTTTACGCCATACACTGTAAAATTACAAGTTTTCAATCTTTGCTGATAAACCAAAGCATTGTCAGTATGATCGATTGGAGCCAACAAAACCTGATAGAGATCGAATCTGAAACTTACAAAAGTCCCTTCTGAGTTTTGTGCTCGCTCCTTTCCTCTCGAGTCCTGTCTTTTACTGAAAGGTGAGAGTCATAATTAGATGTAATTTCACGTTTATTGACACAAGGGGTATTGCAGGCCTTGCATAGATGACACTGGCAGTTAATGAATGGGTAAGCAGGCAATATTAGATTAAAGTTTCTTATAGAGTTCAAACGTCAAGTTTTCTTGGTTTCGAAATGGTCAATCACACGGTGTTTCAATAGTTCATCACTCATCAATTCCTTTTTTTTAAATAATCATTTATTTCTCACAAATAACAAGATACAGTATCAACATACAAAAGTAACACAACAAGCAGAGCACTGAATCTCTTATTACAGTATAATGTGCACTAGTCACAAGTCTTTCTGTCCTGATTGTTCTAGAGAGTAGTCATTTCAACTGAGCGAAAAAAAAAGCCATTGGCACAAAACACATTGCGTGAAAAACACTGCACTATCCACTGCACGACCATTCGATTGTTATAATGAAACACTCTCGGGTTCCTTAACTTGATGCTTCTCTCTCGATGGCACACGTTTCAGTAATGTTCGTTTGGCATCTTTTAGAAGACGAATGAACGTGTTAAGGGAGCACTGTTCGTTTGTCTGGACAAAATAAAGATACCCCATGACAAGCCAGGTTTGCGCAAATTTCAAGTGCTGCGTACCGAAATCGAGCTCTAAGGCTGCTCTGTAAGCATCATTAGGATTCGCCGATCCTGTCATCTGTCTTAGCACGGAACAAAACCATTTCCAGATAACTTTGACATTTCCACAGGTAGTAAGTTTATGCCTCTGTGTGTCCACCTCCAGACATTTTTTACAGAGTGGGGATTGGGTGATGTTGTGACGGAATTTTTTATCTTCTGTGGGAATAATTTCGTTTATAGCTTTATATGCGGCTACTTTCCAGTCAGTTGGTATAAGTGGATCTTTGAAATTTCTCCAGATTTCATTCCATTTCCGATTTGGGTACTTCTCCGTGATCTGGGGTTGTGTTTCGTTCGTCTGTAGATGATTGTATATTACTCGTGTAGGAGGAACGTTGTTTCCTGTCACTCGTACCGTATCTATCGCTTGCAGCGCTCTTCTAAAACATCGAGTCGGCACTAAATACTTCGGGTTTTGCTGATGTGTATTCCAAAAGTAAGTATTATGAGCAGCTCCTACTCCCGTCTTCGCAATCATTATCTCTCGCATTAAAAGCGCTTGGCATTTTTCGCCGACTGCTATGAGACCCAGTCCTCCTTGTGCTACGGATTTTCTCACTTGTGATCTTGCTACACGAAACATATATCCGCGCCACAAATAATAACTAATACAGAGTTCAACTCGCTGGCTTATTTTTACCGGCATGGGTAGAATTTGTGCCACATACCACAATTTAGACAAGGCATACAAGTTTATATGCCACACCTTTTGGATGATGTTCAGGTTTCGACTCAAACTGATTGACAATGTGGTGCGTACCCTTGAAACTATGGTTGACCAGTTTATGTCAATATTTTGGGACATATTAGGGGTAAACAATAATCCCAAAATCTTAATTCTATCTTTAATTGGTATGGACGCAATTGTCATCTCTTGTGACCAGCTACCAAGCGGTAGTATCTCGGATTTTTGATAACTGACTTGGGCATTAGAGGCTTTCTCGTAAGTTGTTATTATACTCTTCAACTGTGGGGCAACGGTTGGTGTCTGCAGTAATATGGTGACGTCGTCAGCATAGGCTGCAACCGTGAACAGGCTCTGGGGGTTGGGAATCGTGCACAGTACAAAGTAGACTGCCCGAATAAAGGGCTCAATACTTAAAGCAAAAAGAGTCATTGATAGGGGACATCCTTGTCGTACCGATGTCTTAATTGGAATTGGTCTGGAAAAGTGTCCATTAAGAAGTATTCTAGAATGCGCCGAACTACACAGGGTTCGAATAAGATTGCATATTGCGGTTGGGAGACCCAAGCGTTGCAGCACTGCTAACAAGTACCCATGATGCACTCTGTCGAAAGCTTTTCGGAAGTCCAGGTTTAGAATCGCGCCCATTTCAGTTGGTTCTGCTTCAAAGTGTAACACTGCATTCCTTACTGCTTGTAGGATGTGGGTAATTTTCATATTCTTGAACAATTATATTATCTCTAACAACAAAAATTATAATAATCCCCCTGTGGTTGGGGCTGTAGAATACCTCCATGGTATCCCCTACCTGTTGTAAGGTAACTAAGGCGGGCCCCAGGGGTCTCAACTTGGGGACTTTAGTCATCACGGAACCCGTAGCTGAGTTTGGGATCGCGATCTTGTAGAATGACGTTAATAGTACTTAAGGTTAAGGACAACAGATACTGTTTCTGCACTTGAGTCAGCACATTTGAACTACATCTCTACTGGAGCTTTAACGATGATAGTAAGTGTGATGTGGAGAGAGATCGGTCCATACCTAGAATTTGGCTCACTGAACTTAAACTGTACAAGCGTGTGAGTTGAAAGGATAACACAGCTCACTTGTGGCCGCAAGGCAGCAGTTTAAATAAACCTAACAATTTCCCCGCCTCGTTTGCTGCCTTTGCTGAAGAAGTGTGATGGACTTTCGATTGAAAAATGGTTCTCTCTATTGAATTCGGAGATCTCGATAAGGACATGTGAAAAGATTAAGTGACTGCCTATAACGAACACATATTATTAGTAAGGACTTGCAATACATCATCTTGGAAAAAGGTTATTTTGTAGCAAAGTTGATGGTTATTTAAAAGAAAATGTGTCTTTCTCTCTTTCTTGAAAAGCAACATATTGAATAAAGTATTGAACCCATGACCTTGGACCATTCTTTTGCTGGGGGCTTTACGTCGCACCGACTCAGATAGGTCTTATGGCGACGATGGGATAGGAAAGGCCTAGGAGTTGGAAGGAAGCGGCCGTGGCCTTAATTAAGGTACAGCCCCAGCATTTCCCTGGTGTGAAAGTGGGAAACCACGGAAAACCATTTTCGGGGCTGCCGATAGTGGGATTCGAACCTACTATCTCCCGGATGCAAGCTCACAGCCGCGCGCCTCTACGCGCACGGCCAACTCGCCCGGTGACCTTGGACCAAAGGGTTCAGTATACATGTTATAAGTGATATCACAACGTCATGCCTTTGCCGGCGAGACCTAGAGTTTACAGTGCACTATGTCTTCAGGTATGGGCAAGAACAAATTTATTACGTTCATTGACATTTAATATCTTTCATGGCGTTGACAATGTGAAAAGCGGGCGAGTTGGCCGTGCGGTTAGGGGCGCGCAGCTATGAGCTTGCATCCGGGAAATAATGTGTTCGAATCCCATTGTCGGAAGACCTGAAGATAGCTTTCCGTGGTTTCCCATTTTCACACCATGCGAATGCTGGTGCTGTACCTTAATTAAGGCCACGGTCGCTTCCTTCCAACTCCTAGGCCTTTCCTATTCCATCGTCGCCATAAGACCTATCTGTGTCGGTGCGACGTAAAGCCACTAGCAAAAACAAAAAACAAAAAAAAAACAATGTGAAAGTGACTGATGTATGAGCGATGCTAGTAATACCATTCATTATGCAGCCAGTCCCTGTTATGAATGGTATGAAAATAGCGCTCATAGGGTCCGACTCGCTGGCTGAATGGTCAGCGTACTGGCCTTCGGTTCAGAGGGTCCCGGGTTCGATTCCCGGCGGGTCGGGGATTTTAACCTTCATTGGTTAATTCCAATGGCTCGGGGTCTGGGTCTTTTTATTGTCCCCAACATCCCTGCAACTCACACACCACACTTAACACTGTCCTCCACCACAATAACACGTAGTTACCTACACATGGCAGATGCCGCCCACCCTCGTCGGAGGGTCTGCCTTATAAGGGCTGCACACGGCTAGAAATAGCCACACGAAATTATTTATAGCGCTCATAGGGTCAGTTGCATGCATTTAAGTGGACTTGGCAGACTGATATGTAACTGCAAATTCTGGCTCGGCGAGGAAAGCAATGGGAATCTACCTCACTCCTAGGCTATCTATGACAGCTGTGGAGAAGCAAACCAGCCTTAGGGCTGAATACCCAATATACATCACAACGTCCGGCTCCCTGACTGAATGGTCCACGCAGAGTCTTTCGTCCGGGGACTTGAACTTGGTCTGGTTAAATCACCCACCATGGGAGCTGGAATTTTGTGTTTATCTTAACACGCACATTCATTTATATACAACACAGATTACGATAGAAGTATTTATAAATAATTACCTGTACTAAGCGTTTTTGACGGCTAACTGAACAGTTTAGATACGATTTTCAGATGAAGTTTATAAGATACCATGTCTGTTGACATGAAAACACCTCTCATATGCTCTTGGAAAAACGCGAACTGCACACATTAATGTGAGAGGCCAATTTTCATACCTAACTCGCTATAACCTAGGCATACACGTGAAATTTGGGTAAACTATGCATTTCTTAATTCATAAACTTGATATTCTTTAAATCATTTACATTATGAGATACATACTCTTGTCAGTAATACAAAACATGTTCATAGCAGGCCACTATGCGTAATGCTAGTCACATTTTGGAAGGGTAGATTTGTTTATAATAGCGGGCACAATTACCTACAGCCAAACACAATCGGGGAGGGAGTTTTGAATAAAATTGCATGCTCCCTTGCCTTCTCCAAGTCAAATCGAGAAGTGAATTATTCATTACAATGATAGGCCCTCCTTACTATGCCAGTTACACAGGAGTTGGAGAAGGACCCCATTCCTACTGCCAGTCAAAGTCGGTGTGGGGGGAGCACTACTTACAATAGCAGACACACCCTTTCTCGATCACTACAAATCAACATCAATGAATATATATAGATCGACATACGAAAGTATATGCATGTTTACAGTATTGCAGACCTTCATTTACAGATTAACTGCTGCTAAACGGTACGTCATATCGACAAAGGATTTACCATAAGACGCAGAATTTAGCGGCCTAAATGGCTGATCCTATGATATCTTTCCGCATATCATCTATTCATGGGTCAGATTAAGTGAGAAACGTTGAATAGAGTGAAATTTGTGTAAGATGATCTTACATTGCATTACTTTTCGGATAAGTATGTGACCGCATTTGGCTCACACATGGGTACTGGTTAGACCAATGTTCGTGTAGAGTTTGATGATTCTATCTTTCCTGTAAGTGATTCAATGTATGAATTATGCAGGTAAAAAGTCCAAGTTTACTTAAAATCGAGAAATAGAGACGAATCTAACGTATAAGGGACACAGATACGACAAAAAGTCGTAAGACCAAGTTGGAAGATCACTCCAAATTGAACGGAGATTGTGCCATTCGTTATGTGATAGGACTTCCCGTTTATCCCACGGAATACCTCGAAACAGAGGTCTGTACCATCATTAAAATTGCCTCCATAATTCGATATTCTTCGGAGGAAAATGTGAAAAATTGAAATATTTGGAAGTTTTCCGTCTGTTACAGACTAAAACGTATAATTTTTCCAAATTTCAATTGTCTTGATCGTCTGGCAGATTATGCCGCAATCGTAATTTTTGGTGAGGGGTGTAAAAATCAGGACTTTCAGGAAACTACACCAACAATATACAGATGGTCATTATTACCCCTCAAACGCGTAGCTGTACGAAAATTTCACCAAAACAGTCAAGGTACAGGCCGCACAGTCGTTACGATTTTATTTACGTAGATAGATAAGAAATCATCTCCATGTACAACACCTTTTGGGCTATGTCCGCTGGACTTAACCTGCAAAACTTACCGTTCGTGATATCTCGTTTATTAACCCTCCTGTCAAAAAATGCACATGAGAAAGAAAGTCTTAGCAATGGATTTCCATTAAGGATTGTAGATTTCCATTAATTTCGGATGTGCATATTTTGAGGAAGTGCAAAATTATGGTTTCGTTTTCGGATCAACCCCCCAGTAAATTTGGGTATTCAGAAATAATATTGGCCCTAAAACCTACTCAAGGACAGGTTTGGTAGAAATATATTCAGTAGTTTTCAATAACTCATACAATCAAACATCAAACGAACAACAGGCACAAAAGCTAAAAATTATGCAGGTGGTCATTATTACACCTGAAAAGGATAACCGTAGGGAAGGTCCGCCAAAATAGTCAATGTACAGACACACGGTCGTTACGATTATATTTATATAGATGGCAGATAAGCATGGGCACGTTTGTAAGTGCAAACCTTCCTTTCGAGATTTGCTGCTGTGAAATTGTAGATCATACCACCAAACGGTTTGCACCCTCAGACGTCCCTTTTATCGCTTTACATGTTTGGTCTTAAAATTTTTTTCTCGTATCTCCCATATTTATGGGTTCGACTGAGTTACGACATTTGAATGGGGTGAAATTTCGGCACATTTTTAACATTTTACATTATTTTTCACATATTTATGTGGAAGCTATAATCATGTAATTTGGTTCGCATATAGCCATTGATCGTTTCAATGTGCGTGCCAAATTCGATGACTCAATCTTTCCTATAACTATGTCAATCTAAGTAACATACGTGTAAAAAGCAAAAATTTACGAACAATCGAAATATACAGCCAAATCAACCCTATAAAAGACGACAAAATGTCACAGGGCCAATGTTATAGTTCACTCCAAATTGAATGGAGATTGTGCCATCCGTTTTGTGATAGGACTTACCGTTTAGCCGCGAAATACCTCGAAACGAAGGTCTGCACCGTCATTTAATTGCCTCCATATTTCGATATTCTTTGGCATAAAAAGTGAAAAATTTAATGATCTTGTATATTTTACGTACGTTACCGGCTAAAACGTATAATTTTGCTTAATTTCTATATTCCAGCTCTTGTGGCAGATTGTGAGGCAATCTTGATTTTGGACGAGGGGGGTAAAATTTAGGGCTTTCAGGAAACTATAGATAAAAAATGTGCAGATTTTCAGCCCTCAAACGGAAAGCTGTACGAAAATTTCGCCAAAATAGTCAATGCACAGACACACGGTCGTTACGATATGATTTATATACTGTAGATAGATAAGGAATCTGCTCCACGTATAACACCTTTTCGTCTATGTCCGCTGTACTTACCCTGAGAAACCTACCTTTCATGATATCTCCCTTATTAATCCTCCTGTTGAAGAAATGCACATGAGAAAAATATTAGAATTGGATTTCCATCATGTTTGGTCGATTTACAGTCAGGTTGGTCTTGTACTTTATATATTATGGGTGAGTAAAAATCACCATTTCGTTTCCCTATAAAACCCCAGTCCATTCCGGTTATTTGAAATGTTATTGGTTTTAAAACCTACCCTTGGGCATGTGGATGCTAAATATAAAGCTTGTTTCAAATATCTTCAGTGGTTTTCAAGTTGAAAGTAATACGCTTTACACGCACCCGCTCTTGCGTTAAGTCCGGTGGGACTTGTACGGAAAAACGGTCCGTTAATGATATCTCCCTTATTCATCCTGGTATCGAAATGATGCACATGAGAAAAAAAATGTTTAGAAATTAATTTCCATTAAGACAGGTAGATTTACATTAAGTTTGGTTGTGTTTATTTTGAGGGAGTGCAAAATCACGGTTTCGGTTTCGTATAAACCCCCAAGCAGTTCAGGGATTTAGAAATAATATTTACCCTAAAACCTACCCGAGGGCAGGTGGATTCTAAATATGAAGTTTGGTGCAAATATATCCATAAGTTTTCAAGTTATAGAAAGACAGACAAACAGATAAACAGACAAATAGACAAACAAACAGACAAGAAAACAGACAAACAGACACCTTAAAAACCTACCCTTGGACAAGTGGATGCTAAATATAAAGTTTGGTTCAAATATCTTCAGTAGTTTTCAAGTTGTAAGAAATACGCTTTACACGCACCCGATTTTGCGTTAAGTCCAGTGGGACTTGTACCGAAGAATGGTCCGTTAATGATATCTCCCTTATTAATTGGGTTATCGAAATGATGCACATGAGAAAAAACTTTAGAAATTAATTTTCATTAAGGCAGGTAGATTTCCATTAAGTTTTGTTGTGTATATTTTGAGGGAGTGCAAAATCACGGCTTCGGTTTCATATAAACCCCAGTCAGTTCAGGGATTTTTAAACAATATTTGCCCTGAAACATACCCAAGGTCAGGTGGATTCTAAATATGAAGTTTGGTGGAAATATATCCAGTAGTTTTCAAGTTGTGGAAGGACAGACAAACAGACAAACAAATAAACAGACACCAAAGCTAAAAATTATGCAGATGGTCATCATTACACCTGAAGCGGAAAACTGTACGGAAATTTCGCCAAAATAGTCAATGTACAGACACACGGTCGTTACGATTTTGTTTATATAGATATACAGTATATACCAGGCGGCTCGCGAGCGCCGTAGTTTCTACTTATAAATGTCCCTCATGCACAACTGATGAATGGGATGTCTACCAACAGATTTTCAAAGAGGCTCTACTGCCAGCGGGCAGGTTACGTCAGAATATGAAGAGAAAAAGACCGGACGGTCGCTCGCAGAATGTTACTTTGCGCTGCCGGTCTAATGCACCCCTTGCATTAGTAAACCTCGTCTTCCACCGCATAGTTCTAGGCTTGTGTATGGTACAGCAGCACTATATTTGCTGTCTACATACCGGCAATGGCTGTTGTGTTCAGCAGCGACGAATACGCAGATATCATTTTAATCTGGGCAACCTGATCGGAATGCAGCCGAAGCTCCAAACAGACGTCTACCTTCTACACACGTATTTCGCCGAACAATGTTACTTTTTGTTTCATACAAAAACTCATTTATAGAGTGGAATGTCTACACGTGTATAAATTAGTAGTTTATTAAATTTTCTTTTCCTCATCTTTAGCATGTTTACAAACAGTAAAAGAATTCCTACGAGACTAAATTCCAGCATCTCGGCGTCTCTGAAAACCGTAAAAGTAGTTAGTGAAACGTAAAGCAAATAACATTAGTCTATTATTAAACAATTCTCTGAATGCAGCAGAATCACAGGTAGACTCGAAACTTACTCTTCAACGTATATTGTGGAGGACTCCACATGTAACATTGTCTGAACAAAAAACCTTCGATTGCTCAAGATTGTAGAAACTTATACATAGCTTTCCTAGTAAAAGTTTCTAGTGTTTTCTGAACACAAAGGTTTGGTCTCTGAGTGATGTAAAGGATACTGTAGGCCGCTATATGTTTCTAGAATTCAAATCTATAAGCTCTAAAGTTAAAATCTAAAATTGATGTTCAAGACACTAAGAAACAGAGCGTTACGCATCAGCTCAAACGCCAGCGTATTTAACTTCTCATTTGCTCGGATCCGAGATTTTGAAGTACCTCCCATATTGTCATCATCTTGTTTGGTTAGGTTAAGCCTGTTGGGTTAAGCTTCTACACGTGGATATCAAACTTGAGGTCTGTAAGATTAACGCGCTTGTACACTTAAGCCTGGCAAATGGATCGAACCCTGGGCCTGTAAAGTTATTCCTGCACACATTAGGTTACAACGTGATAGATTCTTAGCCAGCAGTCCGCATTTCAAATCGCCCTCGCTGTGACGTCACAGGTCGGTTAGGAGAAGGGTTTCGAGTTATGACGTTATATGAAGATGAGCATGCACCCTTAATCGTCTGCATTTAAGATAACCTGCACTGTGACGTCACATCGCCGTCACTCCTCTAAGGGGAGAAGGCAAAGAGCCTGTGTGAGGTTAGGTTACCGTTCGTGGCCAAGGTTGGTTTAACACACGAGTTAACCACACCTAAAAGTCACCTCATCAGTTCGGCTCCTCCAAGAGCCTGTCTGAGTTTAGGTTAGCGTTCCTCGCAGCGAGGTTAGGTTAACACATCATCATGGCGTCATAACTCAACTACAAGTTACCTAACCGATTGGACTCCTCCAAGTGGAGCCGATAAAGAGCATGTGTGAGGTTAGTTTAGTGTTCGTGCGCAAGGTTACATTAACACGTCTTAACCTCTTCCAAGGGGGCCGACCAATTCGGCTCCTCCAAAGCGGCCCCTGAGGTTAACATTGTCCTCGTACGCCATAACGTCACCTATTGCTAAAAGACAGCCCATGTTGACCAGTGTACGTAAGGTTATGACGTCATAACCTCACCCAGGGGTCAAAAACTACCCAGGTCATTCCCTAACCGATTGGGCAGCTCCAATGGTGCCTGTGAGATTTAAGTGCTCCCGTGCGCAAGATTATGGCGTTATTACGCTTCTTAACCTGACCGAGATGTTTTTGTATCCGGTCAAGAACCAAGGTACACTACTAGGTCAAAGACCTAGAATCTACTTAGCTTTACTACTAAAAAAAGCGTGGAAAAATGCTGACGCAACACCCATTGTTTTATAACATACTTTGCCCTTCTGCTGAGGCTATATGACGCTGTTGGTGGTGTTTCGTTCTTCGCATCGGGACATTAAGCCTTGAGCAGACCCCTTGGTACTATTCGAGAGGAGTAAGCTATGTGCCGTCTTGTCACGTCGTTCATTTCAGTACATTAACACCTTTGATAAGGCTGGCGTCAGGAAAGGCACAATGTCATAAAAACTAGGTACGAAGATTAATTTCACTTCATACTCAACTCTCTAAAGAAACAAGACAAGGGTTGGATTTGAGGGTATCCATGTCCACGACTAGGATTATACATATTATTCACTAAAACTTTCCCTGAATATTTTTCCAAACCTGGAAATAGCTGCGTGTTTCCATACTGCTTGAACAAAATAAACTACTAGTGTCTAATATGGAGACCTTCCATCTTCAAATAATACTGCATTAATAGATCCATATAATAATAATAATAATAATAATAATAATAATAATAATAATAATAATAATAATAATAATAATAATAATAATAATAATAATAATACTGCGTTTGGATAAATGCAGTGATATATATGTATGTATATCACAACATTATATAATTTTTAACCATTCCTTATTTCTATAATTTAATAATTAGGTATGTCTTGTGACTAAAGGGAATATGAACTTAATTGAGTGCTTGTTATTGAACGATAAACTCTGGCTGCTCCATCTTGTTTGTGTCATTATAAGTGTGTTTTGGCGGAAGACAGCGAAGTGACGATGAAACCACATAAAATTAAACAAATTTTCCAACTATTCAAACAAAAACTCAAACTCAATATTGTTTCTTGAGGGGATCCAAATGTTTGATCTCGATGTACTTTCGAAAGGACACAATGTCTCAGGATGATATTGCAACTTATCTTTATTGTCCCATAAGTTCTCTTTCGCCATTTTCTTCTCCTCTCATTATTACTTGAGATGTCCAGTTGTGGTGGTAAAATGGGCTCTGGTTAAGACGCAGCAGGTCGTTATGCTACTTAGGTTCAAGAATGGGTAAAGAAAAGAAAAAGTAAATAAATGCAATGTAAATTTTAATCTTATACCAGTTGTACTGTATCATTTGAAGTAATTCCACATACTGTATATCAGATGACTATATTTGTAAGTAGTACAGGAGATATAAGTAGAATTTTGTAAACAATGTAAATTTATTAAGGATGAGCTGTGTGTTTAATAGAAAAAATTGTTAGCGTAAATTATATAATATTGTATTATAGGAAAATTTTCTTCTCTTGTTAATTTAATATTTAGTGCTTGACAATAATCTATTTTAGTGTACCATTTGCCACCGAGGTAAACACCTCATTTGCAAATAAAGAGATTTTGATTTTGATTTTGTTCCCTTGACTGAGTAAAATCGCCTTTTTAGTTATCAAAGTTTTTTGACAAAACGCGAAATAGCGACATAGATAGTTTTGTTTAATTCTGTTACGGAGTTTTGTGGATGTGCAGAGGTGAAAGAAGGTGCTGGGATGAACAGGTCTCAATCTACGAAATTAAAGTTAATTTAAAATTTAACAAGGTCATATTTTCTTTTCAAGATTAAGAAATAACAAATATAACAGGTACTCAGTAGCCGAAACACAAATCGAGAATGTACAATTACAGAGTTACAGAATTTGGGCTCCGAGAGCCAGACACACAATTCTTGAGCTATAAGCCCAACCTTACGATATACAGGATTCAACAAAGGGGCAGAAAACCCCAATCATGCCCAGGAGCTCATGCTCCCAATTACACAGTAAAGCCTCCTCGAGGCACGCAGAAACAAATTTTAAGAAAGAGCAACCCGCTCTTAAGTTCAAGCCTATCAAAGGCCACACCAAATTCTACTTTCAAGCTGTCCTCCAAGTACATGAAAACAGGGGTAAAAATACCCAACCTACTGAGGCCTATTCAGCGAAGAAACAGAAATATTACATGGCCTCCACAATACCAACTTGAGAGGAGGCGAAACTGCACTCCAAATACGCCTTATTAAAACCTACTTGGCACTAGGCCTCTAATGCAAGGGCTAATCCCATACTAAAGAGGTGACTTATAGAAGGAGACAATTTACATTACGTTAAGGAAGAAACGGTTGTGAAAATAAGTTCACCTCAATGCAATATGAGTGGGGGCTCGAGAGGGTTAAGCACTCTCTATCCCAATATGTAGTTTAAAAAGATAGAATTGATACCAAGTGTCTTTACATTTTAGGGGAAAGTTACATGGTAAAAGGCTTCGGACCTTCCCCGAGAGTTAAACTGCTGAGCTAGCAAGGAAAGAAGTTATTAAAAGGCCATTACCTGGTGGTTGAACTGCTGCCCGAAGAAAGAGGCGCTTCCCGCCCCCTGCTACGTACTTTACACACTGATAGATGTTACTGAAGTGGCCCGGAGACCCAAAAATCAGCAGTTTATATACCCTAGTGGAAAGTTCGAGGCGTTTCAGGAATGAGAACACCCGCCCACAAGTCTTTTATTGGCTAACAACGAAAACCCCTACACTAGATGAAGAAGAAACACATTATTGGTGGAAAATTAATTACAGAAATTCCTTATTGGTCAAATTCAAAACTGGCGGAAAGAAAGGGTTAACATTGCCAACTTAAACAGTGGCAGAAAGAAGTTTAATAAAGAACAAACTTATAAGTACTAAATTTCTTCGAAAAAAAGGTTCCTTCACTTCGCACTAGGGTGCACAATTGTAATTCTTAAGTAGTGTCCTCTAGAAGAGAATGTTCACACTTCTTGCTACAGATAAAACAAAAACGAATCGAAACTGACATAGTTCAGAACACTTCAAAATTTATAGTAATGACATCTTCTGAGAAATCGTTGAATTAATATGGAAGTTAAAGTTCAGGCTTCCTCCAGTAGAGGAGTTTTAACTGGCGCAAAATTTGAATTAGCGGCGTGGAGGTGTACCACCCGGTACAAATTCGATTAGTCTTTTGTTGTAGTGGTTGTTTATATAGAGTGAGTAGGTAGTACTTTATAAATATAAACCTTGGCCATAAAGGTGGTAACAAATTTTACTTTGATGAAAGTAAGAGATCTTATGCAGGCCACAAAGCCGCTGGAGAGATCTCGTAGAAACCCTGCTTGATTCTGATTTGGAACACCTTACCTGAGAACCGTAGGCAGAATTTTAAGGCAACTCTACATAACCAAATTAAAGCATAAAGCCTTACTATAGTGGAATTGGTAGAGTAAGATGCAACCTTATTTATCGGAAAGTTCAGGTTCTTGCCTATGGTATCAGGCGATCTTATCTATTGATTGCACTGCGGACGTTTCGGATATCCCGTACTCAAGTTTTTCTAGTAACTGCAAACATATACCCGGTCGCTTAGCCTTGGAAACATTTTTTTGTTCAAGCACAGTTCTTCAGCATGCCTTCTCGCTCACAAGTCATATTAACACTAAATTCACCCTTTTCTTTTCATATGATTATTACTTGAGATGTCCAGTTATGTTCCCTTGACTGCGTATAATCGCTTTTTAATTATCAAGGTTTTTTGACAAAACGCGAAATAGCGATATAGATAGTTTTGTTGTTCAATTAGTCTTTTATTGTAGTAGCTGTTTATATGGAGTGAAGAGGTAGTACTGTGTAAATATAAACCGGGGCCATAAAGGTGATAACAAATTTTACTTTGATGAAAGTAAGAGATCTAATGCATGAGAACAGGTAACATTATGGTTGTGGACCGTGAAAACCTGAAAGACTGAAATTCTAGTCCCGGCAGGGAATCGAACCCGGGGCCCTATCGAGCGAAACACATCACACCGGCCATTCAGCTAACGCTCTGGACGATTAATAGTAATAATAATGGACTAATAATAATTGGTGTTTGTCAATGTAAATCACAATCAGTTCGTTTGATCTAGTAAAGACACAAGTCCTGTTGAAAATATTTTGTTAACTATTAACCGTTGTAACGCAGTACTGAACAAAGACTGGTTCTTAACGGATGTGGAGTTTTAATTATGAAAAATATAGTCTCTTCCTACTTCCTAACAAACACGTGCATTTAAGTTACACTTCCAATCAATACTGCTAATGTTACCACCAGTTATACCGTTGATCTCGTCGTCCGCTTTATGTGGATTGTTCAAGGGTATGTAAATTGCAAATGTTCTCGACTTAATCATCATCATCTGTTTACCCTCCAGGTTCGGTTTTTCCCTCGGACTTAGCGAGGGATCCCACCTCTACCGCCTCAAGGCCAGTGTCCTGGAGCTTCAGACTCTTGGTCGGGGGATACAACTGGGGAGTATGACCAGTACCTCGCCCAGGCGGCCTCACCTGCTATGCTGAACAGGGGCCTTGTGGAGGGATGGGAAGATTGGAAGGGATAGGCAAGGAAGAGGGAAGGAAGCGGCCGTGGCCTTAAGTTAGGTACCACCCCGGCATTCGCCTGGAGGAGAAGTGGGAAACCACGGAAAACCACTTCCAGGATGGCTGAGGTGGGAATCGAACCCACCTCTACTCAGTTACCTCCCGAGGCTGAGTGGACCCTGTTCCAGCCCTTGTACCACTTTTCAAATTTCGTGGCAGAGCCGGGAATCGAACCCGGGCCTCCGGGGCTGGCAGCTAATCACGCTAACCACTACACCACAGAGGCGGACTCTCGGCTTAATACAATATTATTTTGTTTTATTTGTGCTTCGTTTCGAAATTCCTTCGTTGAATAGATAATTTCGTTTTATTTTATATTTCTTATCCACGTAATTTGTTCAGAGAGGATGATTACTTAGTTGTACTTCCTCTTAAAACAAAAATCCCCACAACCATCACCAGTTATACTATTTACTGCCTCATTTTTATATTCTACCAAAACTACCGAACCATTAAAATCAAGACCGCAACTCTAACCATAGCTAATGAAGAAGAACAATACGAGATACATTACAAGATACATCATCACAATATGGTTGCTACCACACGCATGTAAAGATGTTTGGAATAGGAGGACGATTAGAACTGGTGACCTATTCCTCATAGCATCTATGTATTAAAATAACAAGCTGAACTTCGTTCAATGTACTTCTGTATGTTAACCTATCACTTCCATTTCCTTACGCAGGGTCGGGGACGAGGCTATGTACGAAGTTTGGAACTTAAATAGTGGTAACTAATTATTTACAACAAATACAAAAGAGTTACATGTTAGCAAACTTTACTGTCCTTCAGTGTAGTCACCAGCGTTGTGCATAACCCGTTGCCAGCGATGTGGAAGTCGTAGTATACCTTTAGCAGAGCCTGTTCTGTTGATGCTGCGAATGGAGCGGTCTACTGCCTGTCGAATCTCTGCAACAGTTCTGAACCAAATGCAAGCTCACGAATCGTCTGGTTTCGATCACTGTCCAGTAACGCGGCAAGAGCATGCCCTTCTTCACTGACGCTCGTAGGACGACCCGCCCGATGAATGTCCGCCACAGTTTGCCGATCATCGTTGAAGCTTTTACCAAACGTGCCACTCTTCTGTAAGGCAATGCATATTCCCTGCAAGCCTCTTGAAGACCTTGATGACACTGTCGTGCTGTAGGACCTCTGGCACATTCAGTCTGGATCCAACTCCGTTGTTCCTGTTTGGAAAACATAATGACAAGTTACGTTAGACCGATAGCTCACAAGTGACTGTGATTCACTCGCTTGTGCGCACGCAGGAAATGTGGGAAGGGCGAGTCCATTAGCTCGAAGGGAAGATGACAGATGGACGAAGCTAGTGCTAGAATGGAGTCCAAGAGATCACCAAAGGCCTAGAGGAAGACCGCCAGACAGATGGGACAAAGACTTCAAGAGAATAGCTGGTGGTACCTGGCAGAGAACTGCTCGAGACCGTTCTACCTGGAGAGTTCTGTTAAAGACCTACCTGAGTTCACGACTTAAAGAGGCCACATCATGTAACGATAGAATTGGCTGATGACGATGATGATGATGATAAGGTAGTATGTAACCAACGTGTGCTATCACCGACAATATTAGATTCCGTTGCATAGCGTCTCCACAGCAGTGTTGCCACTATTTAAGTCCCAACCCTCGTAAAATGATATGGCATATTTTTACGGCCGGACGTCCTTTCCGACAGCAACCTCAGTTGAGGAGCTAATGCAAGTGAAACTAATTGATGGTGAATGAATAAAATGGGTAAGATGGTGGAAGGAATCGGCTGTTCACAATTCGTTCAATAATACCAATATATTTAAATCAATTTGTGGATACAGTGATGCGTACGGTATGTTTAGCAATCAGCAAAACAAGTTCACTGAAGCGCGAGAATGTGTACACTTCGCGCTTCCATACCATGATTTCCAAACCGGACAGTGTAAAATTTTAACTAGGACAATAGGTAATGATTTGCGTGCAAGCAGTGGATCGAACAAAAGCGTAAGTAATATAAAGTGTAATGGAAATAAATGAACTATTGTACTGTGGTTAGTGTGCATGACTGAGTCCAATGAGCTGGCTCGTGTGGACGTCAACATTACGACCGTATATCGTCGTCAAAACCTCATAGCAGTCCTGTACAAAAAACTTCCCCTGCATCTATTTCAAAGCTCACAGCCTATGCAATGTGTGTAGTGGCATGAGCCTTGTGTACTTCTTCTGTACAGGTGCTGATAATAAAGTTATATTACTCCACGAAACAATAATTGCTACCACCATACCACTTCCTTTATCTGACTCCTTGACTGAATGCTCAATGCTGAATGCTCTTCGATTCAGAGGGCCTCGGTTTCGATTCCCAGCCGGGTCAGAGATATTAACCTTAAATGGTAAATTCCCTTGGCTCGGGGACTGGGTATTTGTACTGTCCCCACCATCCGTGCAAGTCACACAACACTTTCCTCTACTATAATAACGAGCAGTTTCCTACACACAATAAATGCCGCCCACTCTCGTCGGAGGGTCGGCCTTACAAGGGCTGCGCCAGGCTAGCAATAGC